>NC_134190.1:11544880-11860542 GCF_964188355.1 Buteo buteo | reverse complement strand
TTCCTTACTGCTATTGCTACTAAGATCATCTTAACAGCGAGTCTAAAAGAACTGTTGTGCACTAATCATCTCTCCAGAGGACAAATGATGACTTTTAGGGCAATAAGACTAGAGCAACTGTGAACAGGTTGAACATATTTTAAAAGGGATTGTGTAAGACCAAGTAGGAAAATGTAGTCATGTAAATGTCTAACCTATGTGCTAAGGAGTTGTTCTAATAATTTTATTTTATTCTTGCTAATGTTCCTGGATTAAGTACTTACAGTGTCAGCATTTTCCCCTCTCAAACAAAGCAACCATGCTTATTCCTGAATACCCTATACCTGAGGGTTAAAAAATTAACACTAAAAATTAGGTAAAAAAAAATCCCAACAATTTTTTTCTAATGCTTTATTGAACTGAAGGCATATTCTGATTGTAGTTTTTTTGGGGGTGTGGTTTGTTTTGGTTTTACTTGAGGCCAAAATCTAGTCCTATTAATAAAAATTGACTGTTGCTGGGTGTTTTGGTGAAAACTGAGAACAAGAGTACTGAAGTCAGTGAACTTGATTCTTATCACTGCAAGGTTTTATCCATCCCTCAGTTGACAGAAAGTGCCAGCCTCTGTGTATTGCAGAGTTACTCAAAAGTGAGGCACTAAAAACCCATGTTGGGTGACTTAAAACCAGTACAATTCTCATTTATTTGAAATTTTTGTTCAGAATGTCCTTTTAGAGCTTCCTATAGTTTTACCTAATTTATTACTGTCTTATTTCTGAAAAATGTTTAAAGAGAGAGAAGGAGAATGCACCTTCCATTTTGACAGTTTTCCCTGTTTTTTTTCTAGATCATGGGATTTAGAAAGGCAGATCAAACAGCTGAAAACTTACCGAGATCTCTACCAGGCTCTGTGCAAGTGGATCTGTGATGCCAAGCGCAGGCAGGATTCTATCGAGTCCATGAAGCTGTGCGATTGCAACACTATCATGAGATACCTACACGATCAGAAGGTATGCGGCACCTGAATGAGTCGTCTTCAGTTATCTGGATTTTAAATTGTTTTGCTATTCAGAAAATACCAGTATCCATGCAGTCTGCAATACAGTGGCCTGTTTTGAATTATAAAGTATGCAAGCTACGCAGAAACACTGCATGTGTAGAAGGCGGGAGAGAGGAAATATTATCCTTATTACTTTCTGTCAGCACTGCTACAATTATGAACAAGACCAGTTTTGGCTCCTACATGATCACTGACACCTTTACACGTCAGCTTTGAATTAACTCAAGGGATTGCATGATGGCGCAAATTATGGGACAAATTATAGCACAAAAATAAAAAGTGAGGAAATACATCTAAGCTGAAGTCAAGGAACTCTCCCTCCCGAGTCCTGGGGGTTGCTCAGTTGCTAGGTGCTCTTTCTGAGAACAACCTTCTCATGCACAGAGAGCTTGCTGTTGTAAAAACTGCATGGCTACAGGTCATTTCAGGTCTCAACCTCTGGGGTCCCAGTGGTCTCATACTGCCAGTGCCTTCTGATGGAGGCAGTGTGTACAGGAGGAAATAACTGGTAAATCTTGAGGGAGTGTTTCACAGCTCACTTTTTTTCTTGACAGAACTTGCACAGTGAAATCTGTGGGAAGCGAGACAAAGTTGAGGAGCTTCTCAAGCATGCAGATCAGTGTTCAGCTGCAATTAAGGTACTTGGATTTCAGCATTTTTATGGGGTGTGGTTTTTCATGGTCAGGCGCATCCCATTGTCTCTGCTCTGCTGGCAGGTGAAATGTCGGCTCCCTGATGTGTGTGTGCAGAAATTGCTGGGGTGAAGCACTTGTGTGTACAAAATATAATGAAAGCAATTTATGTACTTGCCACCTGAAGACTACAGGATGTTGCAGGAGATACCAGTGAGAGCTTCTCTTCAGAAGAATCAAAGCCTCTTTCTAGCCAGACCAAACTTTCCAGTTCACATGTTAAAAAAATAAGGGACTAGAGAACAGATTGGTAGTTTAGGAATTAGGTCTGATTAGGATCTGGTCTAGGAGGCAAGACAAATGCAGATTAGCAGGAGGAATGGTGTGCAATAGCCATGAAAACCAAGAAGATATACAGGGAATGGTTTTGTGGTCTTTGTATTTTTATGTTATCCTTATATCTGTGCTTTCTCCAGCTCAGCCTAGCTTTCTGTGACAAAGATCTTGCTATATACGTGATGTGGCTTACATGATATGAAAGAGATGCAGAGACAGTTATTTCTGATGAAGTTTTGGTTGATAACAGTACCTAGACCAGTTGCTCCCATCAATCTTTTTCACCTCTGGGTAGCCCTCAACTAACGGAAAAGTGTATCTTCCCTTTTTTGTAAAATTTTTTTTCTCTTTTTCCCTTTGTCATTCTCCTCCATGAGTCTCCACAGTGGTATTTGAACTGATGGACTTCTGTTTATGATGGAGGATCATCTGTATGTGGCCAGAGATACAAACAAGGGATAATGTAGCTTTTTATTAAAAAAAAACCCACCACAGAACAACCCCAAAATTTTATCTGGGTTTTGGGAAATCCAGATTCCCAGACTTCCTTGACAGTTGCTAAATAGGTCTTACCTTTCCCTGTTGTTTTACAGGATTATGAACTACAGGTTGCTTCCTACAGTTCTGGATTAGAAACATTGCTCAACATACCTATCAAGAAGAGTGTGGTTCAGTCTCCTGCAGTGCTGATTCTACAAGAGGTATCTTTCTTTCCTCCCCATCAGTCTTTTGAATACATTTGTTTGTCTGTATGAGTCATTGTGAGTTATATCCAGCTGTATTCTAATAATTAGCGCTGTCATTGGTAATGTGTACTAAGCACCTAAGCACAAGAAATTAGTGCAGAATAGTCACTGTGCTGTAAAATCATACTTGGGCTCATTTAGACAGTAGATTAGCCCTCAGAAATTTACCTCATTCCTATTCAATGTCCATTGCATACATATTGTGAGAAAGTAAGATTCATGCCCCCGGTGGTTTAGTCACTTCCAACCTGGGAATTAACCACTATTAAAAGTTTAACTTGGGTTACTTGTGACTGTCAGACAGGAAGAGCATGATGAACGAGGGGATGAAGCCTTGGATTTAATATCACATCAGCCGCAGGGGAAAATAATCTTGAAAAGGAAGGTGTGGGTTTATCAGAAGGAAGAATTTATACATTTGGGGTCCCCAGAAAGTCATGTGAATTTGTGAGGAGGAGAATTTGCTTTTTACTTTGTCAAGTGATAATGTTTTCTCAAGTGGATTGGAATCCTTTAAATGATCTGAGACATAGGTGTGTTCATATCTAACTCTGTAGTACAAGCTGTTAACAATTCTCTTTCTTTTCAAGGCTAGTGAGGCTCAGTCTCGCTACATAGAGCTTCTTACAAGATCAGGAGATTATTACAGATTCTTAAGTGAAATGTTAAAGAGCATGGAGGACTTGAAGGTAATCTGACTCTTTTATTTTCTTTACCTTCTATTTTTATCAGAGGTTAGCAAGCTATCACTGATGAAAGACTTACTGCTTAAGTACAGTGCAAAACAGTCCACAAAACTAAACACTGAGCTCAGGGGTGTCCCGTGAAGGAGGCATATAAGCAGTTTCATGCATCTTTTGTCAAAGAGTACAGTATCGTGCAAAGTTACCTCCAAGGTCACGTGTGAGGTGGAGAACACTAGCCTTCTTGGTAAATAGGAGGTGTGCATCCAAGCACACAAGAGGTCCTTCTCTGCCCATCACAGCCTTGACCTCAGTGAGAGTACAGTTATCTTAGTGCTGAAAACTTGCTCCTTGTGGTTAAGGGGCCACACCTCATTTCAGGCCATGATCTAAAGTGTTTCAAATGGAGTAACTCCTGATTTGACACAGCTCAGTGGAAACAGAGAGGCTCATTTAAGAGGAATATGGAATGTGAATCACCTATTTGAAAATGATGTAGGTTCTAAAGAAGGCTATTTAGTACTTTGCTGGTGAACTCTTGGTACATCAGATTTTACTATCTGTATTGCATCTCCCTCCCCCCCATCAAGTACCATTTCCCCTCTGAAAGTCATGATACTGACTTCTGAATAAGTTTGACTGATTAAATAAGGATTCCAGAATTTGTCTTCATGACATTAAGTAAAAAAGGACTTTGAGCTCTCACTGAAGCAGAGAAAAAAATGCTTTGTTAGTTGTCAGTGTTACAAATGTATATTGTATTGCATGTGATGATTTTGAAACAGTCGTCACAAGTGTTTATGTGGATTTGTTTGTTTTTCTGCTATCATTTTGCAGATGAAAAACACCAAAATTGAACTCCTGGAAGAAGAACTCAGGCTTGCCAGGGATTCAAATTCAGAGACAAACAACAAACACAAATTCCTGGAGCAAAATCTGCAGAAGTACCAGATGGACATTTCTCAGCTGAAGGCAAAGCTGATGAGTTTGGAGGAGATGAAAAGACAAGCTGAAATGGATGGCAATTCTGCTAAGCAAAACCTGGACAAATGCTATGCCCAAATAAAAGATCTAAATGACAGAATAACCAGACTGACTTATGAGACTGAAGATGAGAAAAGGAAAAGGAAGTTGCTGGAGGATAGATATGAGCAGCAGAAGAATGACTATGACCAGCTGCAGAAAACAAGACAAAACGAGAAAGACAGCCTTGGTTGGCAAAAGTTAGAGTCTGAGAAGGTCATCAAGGAGAAGGAGTACGAGATAGAAAGATTAAGGGTTCTTCTTCAGGACGAAGGCACACGGAAGAGGGAATATGAAAATGAGCTGGCTAAGGTAAGGAACCAGTTTAGTGAGGAGATGAGTAATTTAAAGAACAAGTATGAAACAGAAATTAATATCAAGAAGACTACAATCCAGCAGATAGCTGCACAGAAAGATGATGATGCAAAAGGCCTCAGAGCCCAGGTTGACAGACTGACAAGAGAAAATAGAGACCTTAAGGATGAGATTGTGAGGTTGAACGATGCCATTCTGCAAACCACAGATCAACGAAGGCGGGCAGAAGAAGATGCTCTTCAGCACAAGGCTTGCAGTTCTGAGGTGTCACAGCAAAAGCATCAGTTAGAGCTGGAGCTGAAACAGATCATTCAACTTCGTGGTGAAGACAACTCAAGATACAAGCAGGCTCTTGAGGAGGCTGCCTCAACTATTCAGGATAAAACTAAGGAGCTGGAAAGGCTAAAGGTTCAGCTTCAGGAAGAGGCTAAAAGCCGATGGGAACTTGAAAATGAGTTGGCTAAGGTAAGGAACAGTTATGATGAGGAAATTATTAGTTTAAAGAACAAATATGAAACTGAAATTAATATCACAAAGACCACAATTCACCAAGTCACCATGCAAAAGGAAGAGGACACAAATAATTATAGAACACAGCTTGATAATGCCATGAGAGAAAATAGGAATTTGTGTGAGGAAATTAGGAGACTGAAGAATACAATAAGTCAAACAACAGATAATCTCCGGAAAATAGAAGAGAATGCTCAGCAGCAGAAGGCAGCTGGCTCAGAGCTTTCTCAGAAGAAACAGCAGCTGGAGATTGAGCTAAAACAAGTTATTCAGAGGCACTCTGAAGAAAGCATGCGGTACAAACAGTCGCTTGATGATGCTTCTAAGACCATTAAGGAAAGAAACAAAGAGATTGAAAGGCTGAGAAAGTTGTTGGATGTAGAAACAAGTCAGAGGAAAGAACTAGAGGATGAGAACAGTCAGTTAAAAAGAGTCCAGTTTGACCTGCAGAAAGCAAACACAAGTGCTACTGAGACAATTAACAAGCTGAGGATCCAAGAGCAGGAACTGGCCAGACTGAAAATTGACTATGAAAGAGTTTCGCAAGAGAAAAAAGGCCGGGATCAAGAAAGTGCAAAGTTCCAGAGCACTGTAAAAGACTTGCAGATCCAGAAGCATAAGCTGGAGGAGGAACTTTGCAGGCAGAATAAAAATGTAATGGAGGAGACGTCCAGGAGGAAGAAACTGGAGGAGGAAATAGAAGGCATGAGGAGATCTCTCAGAGAGCAATCAGTTAAAATAACTAATCTCACACAGCAGATAGAGGAAGTGTCTATTGTAAAGAAGAGGAATGAAGATGACCTTAGGCACCAAAGAGAAGTATTAGATGGTCATGTGAGAGAGAAGCAGAGATACATGGAGGAGATAAGAAAATACACATCTGATATTGAGACCTTACGCCGTCAGTTGGTCCAAGAACAGGAGCAATTAAAACAGGCTCATCTACGATACGAGCACTTACAGAAAACCTCTGAGGAAAAAAGCAAAAACTTGAATGAGTGCAAAATAGAAATTGAAAGGCTTCAGTCTCTCACTGAGAACCTAACCAAGGAACACTTGTTACTGGAGGAAGAGCTGCGAAATGTTAGATTGGAGTACGATGACCTCAGAATGGTCAGAAGTGAAGTTGATGAGAAAAATACTGCCATTGCTGAACTAAAGAATCAGCTTCAGACAAGCGGCAAGCAAACCCTGGAACTTCAGGGGTTGATTAATGATTTACAGAAAGAAAGGGAAAAATTGAGACAGGAAATTGAAAAATTCCAAAAGCAAGCTCTAGAGGTATTCACACATATTTTGATCACAGCTTTACTGTCTCTCAGATACATAGTTAATTGCAGTGCCCATTTGAATCAACTTAATTCACACTTTGCTGTTTAAGTTCACTGTACTTGTGACTAATATCCCCTTTATGGCACTTCCCCTTGTTCATTTTTAAACAAAAATGGCAGGATTTGACCACTTTCTTAGCCTCTTTACTCCCTGGGAGCTGTGCTAGGGAGCCATAAGCTGTCTTACTGTCTAGCTGAGCCTTGGCCTCAGCCCTTGCCCCAGGAGAAACCCTGGGTCTGTGCCTGTCTCCACCAAACCATCCTAGGGAAAGATGAGAGTACATGGAGTACCACTGTGCTTTAGCTGTACCGTGCTGGCTGTGTGCTTCCCCAGGCTGTTTCAGCCAGGATGGGTTAAAGCAGTCCTTTGAGGCTGACCTGAGTGCTATCACAGACTAAACCAGCTAAAAATCCCAGAACCAACAAGCTGTCAAAGTGCTGCTTAGCTGGGTAAGGTGTTGACTACAAGTGAGGATTAAAGATCATGTTGTCAGCTGTACGTAAGGTACTTAAAGCCTACATTTCATTAACTGTTTGGGGGATTTATGTTCCTGAGTCACTAAGGGCATTTGCAAATTTTACTCTTGGCCCTTATTTCTTAAACTTGAGGTGACAGCATAAACAAGTTAAAGAAAACACTTTTTCATATTTCATTCTTCTGCCTGTTTTCTTGTCCAAAGAGCTACTGTTTAAATATACACAAGTGAGCACCTGTGAAAATGTTTCTTTGCTTTTTCCTATACTTGCCCTTTATATTTTTCTCTCATTCCCATTCTCAACTATTCTTTCCCTTATTCAGTTTTTCTATATTTTAAAAATCTTAATACTGATTTTTTAAAACTACTAACATTTAGGATTATCTGACATCTGTGCATATATATATATATATATGCATGTATTACAAATGTATAAAATTGTGTTCTGTTTAATATGGACTGCATACAAATGTGCATGCTTGTAGGTGTTTGTTTATGTTTATTTATATATATGAAGACATTAATTGAATTAAAATGTAAAGCAACACAGGTAAAATTGTTTGGAGTAACGTGAAACTAATAGGAAAGTGAAAATTAAGTTATATATTTCCTTTTTATCCATGTGTGATGAGTCCTTAGCTGATACAAATTCACCCAGGTTAGTAGGACTATGCCAGGATACATCTGCTGAGCATCAGACTCTTAATGAGTCTTGAATGCTCTGTGTATGTGTAGGTGTACTATGAGAAGTATTAAAAAGTTATAAAGAGCTAACTAAATCAGCAGAAAATCAAGGTTATGGGTAACAGAATGGAATCTCCGGCAATATGAGAGACATTGTCAGTGAAGGGACAGTGTATCTTCACTGGTTTATGTGTATCCATGGTCTTGGGTAAGGCACTGCTGCGACTAGAATGTTTTTCAGTGGCAGGTTGCTGTGGGCTAAATGACAGGCTGATGAGCGTTGTAAATGGAGAGCATAACTCTAACCATCCTAAACTCTAACCATCCTCTCTTGGTTTATTTCTTCTTTAAAATTGTAGGCATCCAATAGGATTCAAGAATCCAAAAATCAATATAGTCATATTATGCAAGAAAGAGAAACCTTGCTGATAAAAATGAGTGCTTTGGAGCAAGACAAAGCCAGGCTGCAGAGATTAGAAGAGGAGCTGAACCGTTTGAAAGTTACCCTGGAATCAGAGTCTCGTTTGAAGCAACGCCTGGAAAGTGAGAAGCAACAAATCCTGAATGACCTCAATCAATGGAAGAGCCAGCACTCCCGGACAGAGGAATCCATAAGGAAGATCCAGTGTGAGAGAGAGAAGAGTGAGAGGGAGAAGAACACCCTGAGGAGTGAGATTGAAAGGCTGCAGATGGAGATCAAACGCATTGAGGAGAGATACCGGTGCAGACTGGAAGAGACCGCTGTCAAAAACCAGTCAGAGTTGGAGTCTGAGCGTCTCAGGCTGCAAAGAGAGATTGAAAAACTCAAGCAACGCCCATATGGGTCCCACAGATCCACGCAGACTGAGGAAGACTTTTGTATCGATGCCTCCAAGTTGCTGTTCAGTGGTCTGCGGAAGAAGATTACAGCAATGCAGCTGTATGAGTGTCAACTGATAGATAAACTCACACTGGATAAACTGCTGAAGGGGCAGAGGTCAGTGGAAGAAGTCGCGGCTGACATTGAACCCTACCTCAAAGGGGCAGGTGCTATTGCAGGGGTGTCTCTTTCACCCAGACAGAAGTACTCTTTTGTTGAGGCCAAACGGAATCAGCTGCTTACAGCAGAAAACGCAGTCCTGCTCTTAGAAGCCCAGGCAGCAACAGGAGGCGTGATAGACCCACATCGAAATGAGATGTTAACAGTGGACAGTGCTATCGCCAGAGATCTGATTGACTTTGATGACAGAGAACAAATCTATACAGCAGAAAAGGCTATTACAGGATTTAAAGATCCTTTCTCTGGCAAAACTGTGCCAGTATCTGAAGCCATCAAGAAAAACTTGGTTGACAGAGAAACTGGGATTCGTCTGCTTGAAGCCCAGCTGGCTGTAGGAGGGATTGTTGATCCTGTCAACAGTGTCTTCCTACCCAAAGATATAGCTTTATCTCGTGGGTTGATTGACAAAGACCTGTGCAGGATCCTAAACAACTGCCAAGGCACTACAAAGAACTTCATTGATCCTACCACCAAAAAGGCAGTCACTTACATGCAGTTGAAGGAAAAATGTAGAATTGAACCACACACTGGTCTGCTCCTCCTCCCAGTGCAGAAGAGGAGTATGTCATTCCAAGGAATCAGGCAGCCTGTCTCAGCAGATGCACTGCTCGAGGCTGGAATTATTAAGGAATCAACAAGGAATGATTTGGAAAGAGGTGCAATTACAGTGGAAGAAGTGAGTGCGAGAATTATTGATTTCCTTCAAGGCTCTAGCTGTATTGCTGGTATCTATAATGAGGCTACTAAAGAGAAGCTTGGCATTTACCAGGCTATGAAAATAGGTTTGGTTAGACCGGGGACAGCCCTTGAACTCCTAGAAGCACAGGCAGCTACAGGGTTCATAGTGGATCCTGTCAGCAATGTGAGGCTGCCTGTTGAGGAAGCTTACAAAAGAGGTCTTGTTGGAATTGAGTTTAAAGAGAAACTTCTCTCTGCTGAAAGAGCTGTCACTGGGTACAAAGACCCAGAAACTGGAAACATCATTTCTCTGTTTCAAGCAATGAACAAAGAGCTCATAGAGAGAGGCCACGGCATTCGTTTGCTGGAGGCCCAGATTGCTACCGGAGGAATCATTGACCCCAAAGAGAGCTACCGCTTGCCAGTGGAGACGGCCTACAAGCGTGGCTACTTCAATGAAGAGCTGAACCAGATCCTTAGTGATCCAAGTGATGACACCAAAGGGTTCTTTGATCCCAACACAGAGGAGAACTTGACGTACTTGCAGCTGAAAGATAGATGCATAAAGGATGAAGCAACAGGGCTCTGCCTTCTGCCCCTGAGAGAGAAGAAGAAGGTGGTGCACACCTCACAGAAGAACACCCTTAGGAAACGCCGGGTTGTCATTGTAGATCCAGAAACAAACAGGGAAATGTCTGTACAGGAGGCATACAGCAAAGGCCTCATAGATTATGACACCTATACAGAACTAGCTGAACAGGAGTGTGAGTGGGAAGAAATAACTATTACAGGATCAGATGGCAGCAGTAGAGTAGTCCTTGTCGACAGAAAAACCGGTAGCCAGTATGACATCCAAGACGCTATTGATAAAGGTCTGGTTGAGAGGAAGTTTTTTGACCAGTACCGTTCTGGCAGTTTAAGCCTGACGCAGTTTGCAGACATGATTTCCTGCCGTAATGGCACTGATGAGGTGTTTCGGCATGAGTCGGTGACTCGGTCTCCCACAGTGCTGAGCGTCAGGAGTTCTTCTTCACTGATCAGGAGCGGTTCTTTTTCAGAGACCCCAGAAGAGTGCAGTCCTATTGCAGCCATATTTGACACCGAAAACTTGGAGAAAATCTCCATTTCAGAAGCTATACAGCGGGGCATCGTGGATAGCATCACTGGGCAACGGTTACTTGAAGCCCAGGCCTGCACAGGGGGCATAATATGTCCTACCACAGGCCAGAGGCTTTCGCTTCAGGAAGCCACTAGCCAAGGCATCATTGATCAGGATATGGCCACGCGTCTCAAACCAGCCCAGAAGGCCTTCATAGGGTTTGAAGGCATAAAGGGCGGACGCAAGAGGATGTCAGCTGCTGAAGCAGTGAAGGAAAAATGGTTGCCTTACGAGGCTGGGCAGCGATTCCTTGAATTCCAGTACCTCACTGGAGGTCTCGTGGACCCAGAAGTGCGTGGAAGAATAAGTACTGAAGAAGCCATTAGGAATGGATTGATTGATGGTCGCGCTGCCCAGAAATTGCAAGACACGAACAGCTATCCCAAAATTCTGACCTGCCCCAAGACCAAACTGAAAATATCCTACAAAGATGCAATGAATCGGTCAATGGTGGAAGACATCACCGGGCTTAAACTCTTGGAAGCAGCCTCTGTTTCATCTAAAGGCATATCCAGTCCCTACAATGTCTCCTCAGCACCCGGCTCTCGCTCTGGCTCTCGCTCTGGTTCACGTTCCGGCTCACGCAGCGGGTCTAGGAGGGGAAGTTTTGATGCATCAGCAAGTTCTTCATATTCTTACTCGTACTCAACCTTCAGCAGCGGGTCTATTGGGCGCTAGTAACAAGTGAGGGAATGTGTCTGCATTTTAATATCATTTAGGTGATTCTATATCCCATCTCCTTAGAAAAACCCCAAACAACCCAACAAGAAAGCAACCCAAAGCAAAACCCTTGTCTTTCCTGGGTGTGTTCAGTTTCTCTTCTGAAAAAGCTGTAAAATGCTTGAATGCAGATTTATGGAATATAGATTAGGGGATGCAAAAAGTCATGTTTGTGAATTTTGAGTTTCGGTTCCCATTTCCTTTTAGTGTTTGGATTTTAATTGGTCTCTGTATATTTTAAATACTGTCATGTGCCTTCTCCTGTTATCTGTAACTGTCAACCCATAAGCTGATAACTGAGGTTTGAAAGTCTTGCAGTAGTTAATTTTTTTCCATATAGACCTTTTTCAATTTGCTGTTATGACAAAAAAACTACTAACAATGTGGACAGAAAATGCCTTTAATATTGGTTTAGAATCTATACTATAACATGAAAAGCTCTGTCTTCCAGATACTCTACTTCTGTTTGGCTAGCAATTTTCTTAAGTATAACTTGGTGGATATAAAGGGCTGTTACTAGGCTGGGCTTTTGTTTTACTGTTACCCATATGTATTTTCTACTGTTTTGCTTTATTTCCATGTAACAACAACAAAACCTACCTAACTGCACCAAGTGAGCTATCCTGGGCAATAAACTTTTGAAGTTTTAAAGTATTTGTTGTGTGCTTATTAAATTTAGCTATGGACATTCTTGGAGGCACAGATTAGAGAAGGAAACATTTTAAAAAGTAACAAGTACTAGCTTTGTCATAAAAATAGTGTACAGGCACATTATTTTTCATTATGCTGATCCACGATTTTTGTGAAATTGGAATTCTGATTCTGCATTTTCAGTAGGAAAATGAAGATAGCACCAATCATGGAAACTATGCCCCTAGAAGCAGAAAGCCCTTTTCTGCAGTTGGTTGTAGACTTGATGATGGCCAGAAGCATATTTCTTCTGCTCGTGATCCAGCCTATTGTCTCTGCAGCTACAGTCAACTGAGTCAATTCTCCCTTACGCATCTAGGTAATTTTGGACAATGAGCAGAACAAAGATAGAGTGATGGGGCTTAGCCAGCCAGCCAGCATGGTGGCACAGGAGGATCTTTCAAAATCTGAACAACCCTCTTGTAATGTCCTCCCACCTCTTCTGCTGAGTCCTGGAAGCTTAGGTTGAGAAAATAGTAAGAGTCTGTAAGTGTTTGCATGATGCCTTGCTGGTGGCAGCCTGCTGACTCCTTTCATAGGAGCTGAGAAACCAGAACAGGACTAAGTGACCACAGGATTAGAGGACATAATGTGGTTTGAAACTGCTTCAGCTGCCATGAATGTTCTTCAGTGGGCGCAGAATATTATTTGTACACATCAAGACTGTCCTGTCCTCTCCCATTTGCCATGCAGTGCAGTTGCCTCTGGGTAGGCATTATGTTCTTGGCAGGAAAGAATCACTGACAAGAATTTAGTATGGTTTTAGACAACTGCTAGTACAGAGCTTTAATGAAAAAACTTGAAATAAATTCTTCCTGTAAGTAGTTGAAAGTGTTGCCTGAAGCACATACCTGCTTTTAGCCATGTACCATGTAGGATCACCACCTGTCTATTAATTTTACCAGTTGCTACGGATAGAAGGAAGCTGATAGGCACAAATGCTAATCACTGTTAATGATGCTGCCTGATTTTTGTAGCATGTTCCTTTTCTGGAGTAAGGAATAACATCGGGTTTCTGCAGTAAGGAATAGCGTGGGTTTTGATACTGCTGTCTCTGGCTAAAGCGTACCTTCCAGCCTGAAAAGCATGTCCAGTGTTTTCTGAAGATGAGAGCTGTGTATAAAAACTCTGCTGTCTATACAGCGTCCTCAGTTACTGGACTAAGAAATTAAATGGACTGGTACATAGACCTCTATAGAAAGTAGGTGAGAAGGTGCCTCCCATCTCCTAGGAAACTCCACAGCTTTGGAGGTTTCTCTCTACAGCTGAAGTTTATTAGCTGTACCCTAAAGGAAGAGCCAGTGTCTGAATGGCTTTCTGACTGCTAGGGAAAAACAGCCCTGTAAAAAAAATAATCACTGCTTTGTTTAATCCCAGGCTGTTTCGGCAGTCTTAAATGACTAGGGGGTTCCTGGGGTCTACAGTAAAAGTAAAACTGGTCATTACTGAAGGAAAGTCTGCTGTTGGGTGCATGCACCCCTTGCATGGGCTGAGAAATCCTGCACACTCTTTGCAGCAGAATTGCCACAGGAATCAGCTTTTGCACAAGGCATTGCTGGCATCTCTGTTAGGTTGTTTAAAGCTCCATCTTTACGTATTACCTTTCTAACTGCTCAATCAAGCTTTTGTCCTATCATAGTGGCCTAAATATAAGATCATCTCACAGAAATGATGATGACACCGCTTTCTCCTTGCACACACTCCAGCAGCAGATGCTAGCGGGGCATTAGTCAGTGGTGGCCTTATACAGCCAGCGGTGTTCGGTGGGGGAGACCCAGGTGTTACTCAGGACCTGAGTAGCAGCTGAGCCAGAGTAGGCAGCAGGTGGGACAGGATACTGCTAACGTGGGGTGCTAAAGAGATAAGTGCAGGGTTTTCCTCCGCCATAAAAAGGTGCTGAGGAAGGAGCTTATGAAGAAGCTGTTTTCCAGAGCTGAAGTTTAGTAATTGCAGCCCTATGGGGATTGCTCAGCTAGCAGGGAGGCACAGCAGGTGAGCATGCCCAGAGGGGCAGGGTGCTGTGGAGCTGGGGAGACTGGGTTTGTGGCAGTGCCCGGCGTTTCTGAGATAGGAGGGCTATGGCTGGGGTTTGAAGAGCAGGCAGGCTGTGGTTTTGTTGTGGTGTGATGTGGTGGGGGCGTAGAGGTGAGTGTGGGGCTGCTGCTGTGGATTTGGGTGCAGGGTGTTCAGAGGCTCTCTGGCTCTTTTGCAACAAAGGTGAAATGAACTCTGTTCATGCATTTTGGAAGAAAGGCTGGCAACTTTGAATGATCCCTGCTGCTGAGAAAGTAGTTCTTCAGTACTGAAAAGCCAGAATAAACCTGTTGGTCCAGCCTGTGGCTGTGAGCACTTCCCTGAGCAAGAGGAGTGCCGGGCTGGGTGTACACATCAGCAGCCTTATAGCTTGCAGTCAGTCCTCTGAATTCGCTGTCTCCTGTTTCCTCCCTGCGCCTTGGGGGAGGTGATGCTCACCATATTCCATGGCAAATGGGTGCCCAGTGTGCTGACTTGGCTGCTATGGCTGGGGAGGATTCAGTCATTAGTAGGGTCAGCTCCCTAGAGAATTGGGCTTTGCTCTAACAGGATTGGAATTTATTTCTGAGAGTTTTATTGACTGAGTTAATAGTCTTGATGTTGTGAATTTGCTGTCCTTTGGCTCAAGACTGGGAAATGATGGCTGCTTAGGACCCAAGGATATAAGGCACCACATGGTTTGCGCGATGCAGCAGTGCTCAAGCCAGAGTTTTGCCTGTCTTCTGCTGTTTGGAAATGCACATGTGCCACGGTTAATTAATAGTCCAGTCATGTGAATATGAAAGAGAAGTGGCGAGATTTACAGAATAGCAATGATGTGACAGTGTAAAATTGTCTGAATTATTATTAAATTATAAGTATTTATGCAAAGGGTGGGGTTTGGGGTGGTGTGGTTTTTTTGTTTAGTTTTTTTAGTATTTGTTCCAATTTCTATACATTTTTATGATATAAATCTGGAGGAGTCATTTACTTTGAAGTTTCTGTGAACCTAGGCTGTTCTGAGATGAGCAGAATTTACTTGTCACATGTTACTTTCTCAGAATAATGCTATACTTGAAAATACTTTTTTTTTTTACATGCAATGTGAGACCAATTCCTGGGGCCCTCAAGGCAGGCTGTGCATAGGCTCTCTGCTTCTTTCTGACCTGTGTTTGCTAGCCTGGTGTTTAATGATTATGCACCTGTGATTTGATAATATTTTTTTGTCCTCAGTTACATCAAATACACAGTTGATACATATATAACTGTATCCTATAACAAAGAAAAAGTGAAGTTTGGGGCTCTGTTCATTATCTTTCAGAGCCAGTTTCAGCTTTAGTAGTTTATCAGCAAAATATTTTGTGGTAGCATTAATCCAGTGGGCAGCTCCATTAAGAGAGTTGAACATTTGTCAGTTAATACATCAGATGTTTAAGTAGCTGATCCCTCTGTAGTTTCCTATTCTGTTGGTAGGCTGGGGATGTATGTAATGCAATCCTTTGCTTCACAAGGTCCAGGTTAACCAGGGAGTGATGGGGTGCCCAGGGTGGCCACTGTGTCTGGGGGGATGTGTTTTGCCTGGCTGCCTATCTCAGGTAGCCACAGGATATCTAGGGGACCATGAAAAGGGAAAAAGAGTCTGTATAAAGAAAATATGCTGAAAGAGTTGACTCCGCACCAAGTACCACAAAGTCATCTGCTTACGCTGCTTTGACTGGGAGTGACTCCATGAGAAGTGGTGGAAATGGACTAGTGTAAAATTTGAGGAGGATCTGAGTCTAGCACATGCTTCAGAGAAAAACTGGTAACACCAGCAAATGGTGAGGATTAGGAGGTCAACTGGAATTGAGCAGCAAACTGTTGGGGAGGGACATGCCTTCTCTTAAATTCTCCAGCATGTGCTGCACCTGGGCTAGGGGGTCCTCATTGCTTACTCGGCCTGTGGCAGATACTTAAATGAGGGTGCCTGAGTTACCTGGCACTGGAAAGGCTGCTGGGAGGCAAAGCAGATTTCTCTCCCTTTCCTTCAATGTGCCAACAGACATGCTCATGCTGTTTGTCTCACCAAGGCCCTCGGGATACATCCTGTTATCTGCCTATATGGTGGTAACTGTTGGACAAACTCAGTTTCTCACAGAGGTCGAATGAGTACTGTGATTCCAACGCAGCTAAAACAGTAAATATATAGGAGCTGCCGCTGAGTACTGTTATCTGATCAAAAATAAGCCCTTTACTATATAAAAAGCTTTCCCACTCCTGTGATGTTGTGTTTAATGGCTGAATCAATGGTAAATAGAGGACAAAACTATTCAGTAAGAGGTGGCTGTCACTCAATGTGTACATTACCTCCAAGACCTTGGCATCCATCTAAGCCAGGGAGGGAGACCTTTGCCCAAATTGCCCTTCTGCCCTTTACAGCCTTTGTCTCCTGCATGACACAACATAAGAGGAGAAGCACATCTAGCCACTGTGTGACTGCTTTATGAACTGACCCGAGCGGGTTCTGGAGTCCTACCTGGTTTCCCAGCTGCTCCCGTCACTCCAGGAAATCCCATAGGTCCTCTGGGGCCAGGCACACTGTTAAGTCCAGGCAGAACAGGTTTTCCCTTTTTTAAAATGTTGCAGATTTTATTTTTGTTAAATTAGGCCAAGAGTAATGTGTTTGTTTTTGTAGGAGAAAAAAAATAAAGCTAAGAACAAAGTACTGGAAAGGGTTTCTTTTGGGGGGAGGGGGAAGGGGGGGTTGGGTTGGTTGTTTGTTTTTTTTTTTTACAAGCAACCAAGGATAGAACTGGGATAGTACTTGGTTCCTTGGCTGAGCTAAGGAGCTTAAAAACATAATCCAATGTTTCATTTTCATATGGTTTTATTTTTAAAACTTTATGATTAAACTTACTTCAATTCTAAAATGTTGCTATAAACATTTGCATTTAGGAAATATCAGGAAAATCTTTAAACCTCTCTAGCTCTTTTTTATTTGTAAAGCTGCTCATGGCATTTAGCACAAGTTTCAAAATAGTTGTAACTGATCTGGCGTTGTTTGGTTTTCTGGCAAATAATTTGGCGAGGGGTAGGGAGTAGGAGGAATGCACTTATCTGTAGCCTGGGAACTTTAGAGTCTCCTTTTCTTTCAGGTTGCTATTAGAGCTTCTGATGCAATGTTTTCCATTTTATTTGCTTATCTGTGGACCCTCTGCTGTTGGGTTCCACCACTGTGTGACAAATATAGCAACCTTGGTGTTTGCAGATTACTTGGTTCTATTAAGTGAATCCTGGGATGGAATGCAGAAAAACATTGAAATTGTAGAGGTCTTTTGTGATCTGACAGGCCTCAAAACACAAGGGGAGAAGTGCCATGGCTTTCCATCCAGTCTACAAAGGACGTTTAGACAATCAGTGACTGTCTGGCATGGACAATAAGCGGTACGCCCCTCGATATGACTCTCAAGTTCCTGGCAAGAGAAGGTTACCCGTCATCTTTTGAATCGGACTCTGTCCACATCTGTGGACATAGTACATATATTTGTGAGTCAAGCAAAAACTACTGTAAAACCTTAATTTACTGCAAATGAACTGATTTCTCCAAGGTGGGAGCTGGACCCCAATGAGGAGTGAAGGAGAGAGGTGGGAGAGGCCTGATGGTATGTAGGGATGAC
Organism: Buteo buteo; assembly: GCF_964188355.1. Taxonomy (NCBI): domain Eukaryota; kingdom Metazoa; phylum Chordata; class Aves; order Accipitriformes; family Accipitridae; genus Buteo; species Buteo buteo. The sequence goes on along the minus strand of NC_134190.1, from coordinate 11,842,812 downwards.
AAGGGACTCTGTATCGTGATGCATCATCTTTCCTGCAGATACCAATCACCAGCCTTACTTAGATGGATGGGCTGCCTTTACTTAGCCCAGAAAAGGAACATGTATAAGTTTTATATATGTTTGATAAATAGCCTGGGAACTTTAGAGCCTCCATTTCTTTCAGGCTGCTATTAGAGCTTCCAGATTCAATAAGGAACATGCTTATACCCATTGCGAGCTCCTGGTGGGGAGTGTTTGAAGACAGGGTGCAAAATCATCTCTCGTGGTTGCAACCTCCTCTTACTGCTGGCTCTCCAAGGTGGTACGTGTGAGCTCTGGTCTCACCCAATATCCAGTTCCACAAGAGTATACTGGACACTTACCTGCTGTGTGTGAGGTGGAAGTGAGAGTACTTGCTATGGTATGTTGTGATAGGCCACGATAGTTTGTGGGGAGTCAGCATGGACCATCGCTGTTCTGGGTTGAGCTCTGGTCCTTGAGACTGAGCTGTCGCTGGAGCCAGGCCTGCGTCTTGGTCTATGCTGCATTACTCTGGCACAGCTCTTACCTTTTTTTTATCCCAGGTGGCCCTGGGGAGCTAGTTAGTGCCACTTTGGTAGGGGCACAGGCACTGGTATGTGTGTATTGGATACTGGCCGTGTACTTTGCTATCCAAGCTTTGACCATGCTCTGACAAAGTTCATACACTTGGACCAGAAGACTTGTTAGATGCTGCAAACGTGGCTGTGTGTGCAAGTCCTAAATTAATTGGAAATGACACTTGTTCTAGAGGATATAAAATGGCAGGCTGTATCTAGACTTTGCCACTAATGTGCACAGAGGCTGCTTAAAAGGTCAGTTATATATCTGCTTGATTTTACTTAACATTAATAATAATTACCTTAGGTTATTTTTACATGGGTACTTAGTAAGAGGTTTGTAAGTTTGATTTTTTTAAAATATTTTTTTCCCCACTTGGAAGATTTGGCTTATCTTTCCTCTAGAGATCATTTTTGGGCAGATTTTCTCTTTTACAGATTTGCCTGCTTTACAGTTCTCCAATTTCAGTATTTGAAATATCTGTATCCTTAAGTCAAATTCAGACTTGGATCTTGAATTCTCCCAAAGTTTTGGTGGGCAGGTCTCCAGAAATATTCAAGATTACTTTTTTTCTCTCTGGAAACAAAAGCAGCTCCTACAAATAAGGCTTTCCCCTCCTGCTGGCAACCTTGGAAGCACCTTCAGATGACTGTTTCTCGTCACACCTTGTTGAGCTGTGACTGCTGCACAGTGCTATGCACATCTGCCCCAGGGATCAGTAGGACTCTGCTTATAGCAGGGAGGTGATGCTTCCCTTAGTCCTAGCTACACCTCAGATATCCACATCATTCACAAGAAGATTGTAGTTGTGTGTTTGCCTAAGAAGGTGCAGTTAGACCTTAGCACCATGGCATCCTCCTGCCATCCACCAGCTTCTCTCCAGACTGCTGTCTTTCCTGCTCGGGTTTTGCAGCAGCCTGGAAATGGTATGTGAAGCAGTAAAAAAGAAAACAAAAAAACCCACCCAACCCCCCCAAAACAACAAAAAAACCCCAAACACAAAACAAAAACCCCAAATCGCTGCTTCCTACTCTCCTGGCACATGGACAGGCATGTACTGCCACATTTGTATTTGTACTACATTGGGTCCTAAAACTGGTACCCAAGCTCCACCAGTAAAGAAGTGGATTGTGCTGTGTAGCACAATAAAGCCTGGTCTTCCTGGGGAGCATCCTTGACCTTGCTCACCCTCAGGTCCTGCCAAGGCAGTTGAAAACATCTGGGATCATTCACTTCTGGAAAAAGGCAGTTAGTGATAATAGACCTTGATCCAAGCTTGCTATGCAGTTAAGGTGAATCTTAAGAGAGTTATTAAGCTGGACTTAGTCATCATGGCTTATGGAATTTGTATTTATTTTTTTAGTTCTGGAGGAGCGATAAAATCTCCAATTCTAGCTCATTTTTACAGCAATCCTGACTAGCAGGAAAGGAGAAGCTTAGAAGGCAGCAGCAATAGCCAAGGATATTATTGGATTACATGGCAAGCCTCTTGGTGTAATCATAGTAAACATTAGGCTGTAGGAATCATCTGGAGTTCTTTAGCCACTCTTAGATTTTTGGCAAGGCTTATAGCTCTAAAGTCAGTCATGTACTGTTGGAAGGTAAAGCCCTGGAAGATGCTACTTTCTGCTATAGTTTTGCTGTTTCTTTTTCTGTTTCCCAGTTAGAGGGCTAAAACTGATTTCATGCGCTAGCCACGCTGTATTGCCTCTTGGTCCTGGGGATCCTGTCTTGCCCCCCTATCCCTGCGATCTCCAAGGGACCCTGAGGAAACAATGAAATCTTTGTCAGGGTATGCTTTTAGTGCCTGAAAACTGCTTTCGTTAGCATTTTGAATTGAACCCTAACTCACATGCTTTCCTGGACTGCTATCCACTCCTGAGATCCCACATACCCTTCACCCTGGAAATAACAAAGCGCTCCAAATAGAGTTCCCCATCTTGCTTGTTATTTCTCAGTGATTCAGAGGATGTTTTTGCTTTTGTTTGTATATCTAAGTGAATTTAATGCTCTCCAATAACTTGCTTTGATAGCACTAGACAATTATTTCCAGCATAGAACAGGAACTGCTTGAAAGCTGGAAGTTTACACATCGTGTTTCACTTACATGCTTTTAGTTAGCCATCTTCAGGCACAAAAGAACTTTGATTTTAGGCCAGCTGAACAATGTATGGAACAGTTTGTTCCTTTCTGTTTTCCAGCTCACCCCCCAAGAGAAAATCCTGTTAGCCTTTCAGCAAACCAGAGAAATGGCATTTTCTGCACAATATTATGCAATGAAACCAAAGCATTGCAATGAAGTCCTTTTAGAAGTAAGAACAAGGTGCTGTTTCACAGCAAGGATGCTGGCAATTTCCAAAAAAGGGAAAAATAGGATAAAATGTTTTCATTATGGATTCCTAAAAGTCACTTTTTAAAAAGTACATTTGCTTTTGCAGAAACTTCTGGCACCATTCCTATTGATGATATAGGACCAAACTCAAAATAGACTTTGTTTTATATCATATGCTCATCTTGCCCAGTCTCTCCCATACCTCCTGTATAACCTTAGGTAAAGCAAAACTAAAGGAATGGTGCTGCAATTGAGTTGCCTGAAAGTGTGTGGTATGCAGCGTATGACATGAAAAAGATTGTGATCCTTTGAATAACAAGCATCAGAAAATCACCTTTTATAAGCTTTTATCAGTGTCATGGTTTAACCCCAGCCAGCAACTAAGCCCCACACAGCTGCTTGCTTACTCCCCCTCGGTGGGATGGGGGAGAGAATCAGAAGGGTAAAAGTGAGAAAACTTGTGAGTTCAGATAAAGACAGTTTAATAGGGAAAGCAAAAGCCATGCGTGCAAGCAAAGCAAAACAAGGAATTCATTCACCACTTTCCATGGGCAGGCAGGTGTTAAGCCATCTCCAGGAAAGCAGGGCTCCATCATGCCTAATGGTGACTTGGGAAGACAAATGCCATAACTCCAAATGTCCCCTCCTTCCTTCTTTCCCCAACTTTATATGCTGAGCATGATGTCATATGGTATGGAATATCCCTTTGGCCAGTTGGGGTCAGCTGTCCCAGCTGTGTCCCCTCCCAACTGCTTGTGCCCCCCCCCAGCCTGCTCGCTGGTGGGGTGGGGTGAGAAGCAGAAAAGGCCTTGATGCTGTGTAAGCACTGCTCAGCAGTAACAAAAACATCTCGGTATTATCAATGCTATTTTCAGCACAAATCCAAAACATAGCCCCATATTAGCTACTGTGAAGAAAATTAACTCCATCCCAGCCAAAACCAGCACAATCAGTCTTCAATCTCAGAATGGCTGTTTTGCAAAGACCACAGTCAGGACTAATCACCCTGTATAATAATAATTTAATAATTATAATTTAATATCATAATAATTTCCTTAATTTTTATAGTAATGAATAAAATATTCTCAAGGCTACAGAGCGTCTGTCAACCATGTAGCTGTATATTTGAATCCTGTCCTTTGGTTGATGAAGTGAGATTGCCCAAGTGCTTTGTGCCCTTCTTAAGTAACTTGTGCAGAAATAGCAACCTTAAAGAGTAGACAGCTCTTGGTAGTCCTATTCCTTCAGCTAAGCCTGCTGAAAGTCACCAAATCTTTCCTTAAGCCTGATTTTCCAGTCTTCTAGGTCCTTGAGCACTCAGTCCTGCTGGAGTCAGGAGGGCTCATTCTGGGGAAAGGTATTTCCATGAGTGAGCAGGAATAGCGACCTGGTCCCTGTAAAGGCATTTTTGTTACAGTGGTGGGGGCTAGGATGTGTAGGGCCTGTCTGGGCCTCTTGGGAGCACCAGCACTGGGATAAACCCTGCCTCACTGCTAGTGATCCTACTGGTTTCATTAATGACAACTTGAGTGAGCACACATCAAAGCAAATAATAGTTCTGTATAGAGTAGGTCTATAGTGCCTAAATCTTCTGTGACAGTTCTGCAAGATTTCTGTGAACTTATTTGGCCATGAACACATGAAGGATTTGCGTGTTCAGGATGTCCATTCTTAGCATCGATGAAGGCACAACTCATGGTTTGTCCTGCTGTAGACTTACCGTGTCTCCAGGTAGACAGTTAGGTCCATTAGCACCAGGAAAGCCCTAGGATGAAGACTGGAGACTTGTTATTACAATTGTTTATTCCTCACTAAATTATACTTGAACTCCTTCAGCTTCCACAGCCAGCTCTCTGAATTCACTAAAAATTCTGTGCCATGATGAGTTCTTAAAACAATACCAGATTCAATATGATAAAGGAATAGGGCAAGTTCAGTTCAAGTTGGGCTCAGGTGCCCCTCTCCTTGCCCCTGTTTCACTCTAGATTCATCTGAAGCCAGTCAGTGATACCAAGTTTAGCAAAATCTTCCTCTTCCTTTAAAAAGTTATTTGAAGTTAATTCTATTGACATCTAGCTGGATTTGGTCGGCTGATTCTGCAGTGATGCATTCAACCAATTACCTTGGATCCATCAATTCCTGGAGATCATTGTTTTCTCAGTGTTATTCCAGGACCCTAGCCCAAAATACAAACCCAAAACAGTATTTTATTATTTTAGTCTGTTTACATCTAATAAAATTTCTTGTGAAGTTCTTACTGTAAATCCAGGCCAAATTTTCTGGCTTTAGCCAGTGCTCTCAGGCACTTGATGTCTCCGAGCAAAGTGATGTTTTTCAGCTACTGTATGCCTGCTTCATGAGATTATCTGAGGATGTAGTTTCACATGCAAGTTATGCTGTTCTATGTGTGGGCTGTGATTGAAAGGGAAATCCTGCATTCATCCTGCTTTTGCTGACTTTTCTTATGTAGCCTGATCAGAGAACAGATGCAGCTGGAAACCAATGCATTAAAAAAAAAAAAAAAAAAAGAAAAAGAAAAAGTAAGGTATAGCTGCTCAGGAATGGTGTGGATTTAGGATTGGCTTCTGCTGACTCTTAAGCCACACCTAAAGAGAATATCTAGGAACTGTGGTGGGCTCCAGCGGCTGTTTTGGCTACTTTATGAGCAGTGATGTGTCTCAGCACACTAAATTGGTGGGAGCTGGTAAACATGAAGAATATGCTGTTTGCATTGAGAAGACACACTGATGTTTGAACTAAAATCTGTCTTAAGGATAACATTGCCAGAAGTATCATGATTAAATGTCTACTTGCAGTGAAATGTTACTATTGAGAGTACTCATTTTTTTGGACTTCTGTTTCTTACAAACACAGCAACAAGATCAAATCTCATAAATGCAAATTGTAATGAGGCTGGTATTTCATACCTTCTCCCTCGCTTCTGTCAATACTGTCCTGGAATGCAAAACCAGCTATTACTTTTGGGTTTTGAATGAGCAGTGTGATTACAGTGATTCTTACCTAGCTGCTTCCAGCAAACAATGTAAAAATACAAGGTATTAATTGTGTATCCTGTCCTCTTTTGTTTTAGATACACCCTGTGGACCTGGCAAACTAGGATATCCCTAGTTGGAGATACTCAGACAGTTAAAAATAGATACCTTGAATCAGTTGTTTCTTCATTTCTCAGCATCACAATACACATGGTTAGATGTTATTCCTTACTGAGTATGAATTCATCAAAACTAACTTTGGAAAAGGTCAAAAAAACTACCAGAGCCCTGCGCTGCTTGGCTTCATCAAAACAACTAACAAAAGATAGTCTTGGACTGGGAAATACCACAATCTAAATATAGGATAGGAATTTGCATGTGAACAAGATGGGTAAAAAAGGGTGATATGGTTATGTACTAATTAAGTGAAGCTTAGTATTAAAGATGAGATATGAAGCAATGTAAAATATTGGCTTCCCCACCTTGAGAACAAACCTCACCTTTTTATTCAGAAAACTCAACAGTTATTCATGTGATTTTTATACAACCAAGAAGTTTCAAACCCGTGTACTGTGTGGTAGAATGTCTCTCTTTTTGGAACCACACAAAACCAAAGCTATTGAAGTCCTGCTAACTGATTTGCCTATTCCCTTGTACCTGGCATCTGATAACAAAAAAGGATAATATTTAATGAAGGGAACAAAAGAACACAGCAACTGGTATGTGTTTTGAAACTACATGGATTGTAATTACTTGTGGTGTTTAAGGTTTTTGATCATTTACCATAGTTCCTGAGTAGCCAGAGGGTCTTTCAGAGCCTACTGGGTCTGAGCCAACCTGTCAACTATAAAGCAAGTACTAATTGGTAACTCTGGAGCAGGGACATCACAGATAAGATGAAATCATTTTCAAGCTGACGTTCTGGTAACATGAGTAGTCCTGAAAGATGGAGAAAGGATGAAAGTGCTTCTCTAAAAGGTAGTTACACAACACTTGGTGCCCAATGGTGATATGCTCTGCAATAATTCATACATACCATATACCTTATGATTTTATGTATATATTAGACTCGTCTGAAAGCAGGCTGTTGGGGAGGGAAAGAAATAAGAAAAGAAAGCATCCATCTTAAACCACAATGATCCTGTAGTGTTTCATTGAGAGGCTGTGTAGGAATCATACCCGATATGTTAGTTGTGGATGTTGCTGGTGCTCAGCCAAGCTACCAGGCTTTCCTTTATAGTACTACCAGCCAGAAGATAAGGATTATAATGTGATTTATAGAAAGCATTTGCTACCTAAACACAGAAGGAATTTTGGATGAAAAGCTGTCCAGATAAAAATCAATGCAGGTGTTAGAGACTTGTGGGGACATGGGGGTAGAGAAGCGGGCAGCAGTGTCAAAAAAGTAATCCACACTGAAATCACTGATTTCTTGTAATTTCTGTTTTCTTATAGCAATTCTTGGCATTTCACACATTTCATATTAACAGACTATCACTTTTTGTTAGTTGCAGTTCAAATGCAAGATACTGGCTTTCATGGTGGGAATAAAGTTATAGCATGAAAAAAATTATTTCTAAACATCTGACACTTAAGTATTATTTCCTGTTCCTAGGTGTGACCACGTGGTTGTCCTCCCTATGGTCACAGAACCACAGAATGGTTGAGGTGGGAGGGGACCTCTGGAGGTCAACTGGTCCAACCCACCCTACTCAAGCAGGGCCACCTAGAGCTGGTTGCCCAGGACCATGTCTGGATGGGGTTTTGAGTATCTCCAAGGATGGAGACTCCACAACCGTTCTGGGCAACCTGTGCCATGGCTTGGTCACCTTCACACTGAAGAAATGTTTCCATATGTTTAGACAGCATCTCCTCTCTTTCAGCTTGTGCCCACTGCCTCTGGGCAATGCTGAAAAGAGCGTGGCTCTGTCTTCAGATATTTGTACAAATTGGTGAGATTACCCTGAACCTTCTCTTCTCTGGGCTGAACAGTCCCAGCTCTCTCAGCCTTTCCTCATATGTGAGCTGCTCCGGTTTTCCTACAGTATCTAGATGCCTTTCATTTTCATCCCTTGGATGAAAAGCACAAAAACATTTCTGGAGGGTAAGACATGATTGTGAGAACATTTGGTCAATCTTCACTTCTACTGACTTCCCTTGGACACAGTGTGCTTCAGACTATGCTGTGTGAGTGCCCTGTGAAGGAACAGTTCCCAGAGTCATACTTAAGGACAAAGAATATAAATCAGTAATGGACTGGGATACTATATATCAGTGCTTCTGATGGATCATTGCAATATGGTAATGTACCATACATCACAGAGACAGGAGAGTGGGGTTGAGACTTCTGGCCAGAAATATTTAAGGGAGTTCTGTGAATGGGCCTCAGGTTACTAATATTTTACTGCCTTTGTTTATGAATCCTTCCCCCAACCCAGTGTGCATCACTATGGGTAAAAGCTAGTGTGCCTGTAAAGAGTTAAGAAAGGAAAATATTCAGAGACTAGAAAAAGCTTCCCTTCAAAACTTAAATCTGTAGTGGCCCTAGAGCTGAAATTTATACTCAGATTCAAATACAGGTCCCAATCAGAGTAACCACACCTGTTTGTAATCTTAAGTAAATTAAGGAGAATTAGAAGTACTTTGATTTGCAGCTAGAAGGAGAGAGGCTTTGCCTCCTGGAGATCTGGGGTGAAGTTCTGGTTCTACAAAAAGAACAGGGAACTGACTACTGATTCCAGTGGGACCAGTTTTTCACCTTAGTCCTTTAATATTTTCAGACAAACTCAATCCTTTAAGCAAATGAGTAATACATTTTTGCAAGCCCCTAATGCTTCTTGTGCTGTTAGAGGCTCTACTTTAATCAGTAAATGTCTGTCCTCCTTACCAGGTAGACCGGCATGACCTGGCTCTCTAAAAACACTGCTGCAATCTGTTGGAGTTTCCACATATCCTAAACTAGCACTCTTGCAGGGAAGAAACATGCAACAAGAAAAAAAAAATTAGTAGAGCATAGCTAGGCTAAACTTGGCACATTTAAGCAGTACTTGACATACACTTCTCTTGTGTGTTCCAAGGGGGAGAAAATACGTATTTCTAATTTCCATATTTACAAATCCATGAAGTAAGAAACTCGCCTCCTAATCTTCCTGTAAGGAAGAGAAGAGGTGAAGGAAAGAACAACAGGGAAAACTAGGCAAATTGATTTAATTAAAATCTCAGGGAAAAGCAACCGCAAGGATGTGTTATTTGCAGTCAGTCAGTTCACCACCCCTGGAACTTCACAGCAGGTTTCCTCTGCTGCCAAGTTATGATCTATATGAAGTTCAAGCTGTTGCATATCAACCTATGGGATAAGTCAATAGGAAGACAGGTTTTAAAATTCCTGAACAGTTGCAATCTAGCTCCTGTCTGTCTGCTTATCCGTATAGACACCCTGACTAGTGTATATGAGCATTTCCCAAATATAGGACTAAGTGTAATAATTCCCAGTTTGTGGGAGAAGGAGCTTGGTAGGTTTGTGGATTTGCCTGCATGGGGTGGAGAGGATTTCTGGTGCTATGGTGCTTGCATCTGAAGAACTAATTGTGGAAATATTAAATCTCAAGGAAGTATTTTGTGCATTTAGTTTGCAGAGTGTTAAGGTCTGGAGTGATCTCAGCTGGGAGTGAGTTTCTAGAATTTTATCTGTGAAATCCTGTGTTACTTTTCCAAGGTTGGGCGGCCCTGTATTGTTCCAGTGGTGGCTTTCTATAGCAAGTCAGGGCCATGGAGGGAAGACAAATGCTATGACTGCTGTTTTGAGTCTCCAGGGTTATTTTGTCTATGGGACAGAAACTCGTTCTCTATTTTGGAGGAACCAAAGCAAAGGGCAGAGCACACTCATCAGTCTCTTTTGTTAAAGAGAAGTGTTGAGGAATTTTGAGCCAGTCACTTCTAGTTACTGTGGAACACATCCTTTGCACCTGAAATAAAACAAACGCTGTTCCCAGACCCTAAATTCAGACCACTAACCACAGATCCGCTTCTAGCAGGCAGTAATCCTAAAGGTAAACATTAATGAAGTAATGAATTCCTGCTATTACAATACATAACCAAAGTTGTGCATAGGGTAACTCTTGGCAGCCGAGGTCAAGTGGAGCTCTATGTATGCGGTAAGGCCCTGATGATCACCCAGGGAGTAACGTTGTCCTGGGCTCACCTTGCCAGGGCACCGTCTCCATCTGCCCTCCTTGCCCTGTAGTGACTGACTGGGGCTGTGCCTGCCAGCTGGCAGTATGCAAACACAGTGAGCTGGCTTTCCCTAGCACTCAGGGCAAGTTTGTGCCAGTCTCCATCAAAAACCTTCCCCGTGTTGCCAAAGATAGTACTTTTGCTGCCAGACCCTTCTCCAGCTGCGTTGTAGATACTAATTGCCTTGCTCTCCCCATGGAGACATAGTCTGAACTGGTCAGCCGCATCTCTGTCCTTTTGTTCCCAGAGGTCCAATGCCATCTTAGAAACGTCCTCTTTTATTCTGAAAGGTGGAGACAATGGAGTATTCCTCAGGAAGAACAAATCTAGAAACAAACCACAGGGCAATTTTAGAAATATTTATTCTTTGTTGTCACTGCAACAATATGAAGCCCCCTTGAAATATGTAATTTTTTTCCATTAATGATACCTGGCATGGGGAATTATGGTTGTCAGTAGAAAGGGAATAAATTTACTAAACAGGGTTTTAAATGTATTGTAACACTCTTGAGGAAGGAGAAATACCCAGAGAAATGAGTAAAATTATCATCATATATTTTAAATGTGAATCAATAGGAACTAGACCTGCAGGTTACACTAAACCTGGTGTAGATATACTGATTGTCAGGAGATATGGATACAGTGCGTTGTTTTTAGTACCTAGTTTGGCAGTTGGTTATGCTTGAGTTCACTGCTGACAAAAGTCATAGAAGGAGGAAGGGCTTGTATAATGTCTGTGTAAAAGCCCAAGAGTTTACCAATGTCACTTTGCATACCTGATTTTTCTTCTGATTTACACACTTGGCCCAAGCCGATCAGGTCACTCTGTGATCCTGGAACAACGTAGACTCCAAAATCATTGGCTACATTGAATTGTTCCAACAGATCAATGACTAAAGTAGACAAGAAATAACAATAATAATGACAAAAATTTGAAAACATACTTGAAAGAGGTTTTTTAAAAGAAAGGAAAACAGTTATGTTGTTTGAAAAGTTTGGATGAAAAGCCACCTCCAAGACAGGAAGTGTTCTTAGAGATAAATAGCAGAATAGCCAGTTAGTTTCAACTATAGAAGAGTGAGACATCAGAACTTTAAAAACAAACCCCACAAAATATGCCCAACAACAAACAAACTTGGAATGCTATCTGAAAATAAATGGACCTGAGAGTACAGATTTATGGAGCAGAAGTATAATAATCTTTCACTGTGAAATGTAATTACATAAGAAAGCTGACCGTTTTTTTCTTTAAGTTTCCAAATAGTCTTGCTTGTATTAGATGTCTAATATCAGAGAGATAAACAATGAGCCTGAAACACTGCCTGAATAAAATGTTCTTTGCCTTATCAGCCATACATATTCTCAGCCCATGAGAACTTGCATTTAGATGTTCTGTCACATGGATATTGTATTTAACTGTCACAACATACTGCAGGATAGGAATAAATATGCCACACACCTTGTTCCTTTGTGACTTCTTTCTTCCTGTTGAATAGTGTGGAGGCCCAGAAATCTTGATGAAAATCCATTTAACTGTAGTATTTACAAATGAGTGCAGGTTAAGTTCAATCACTAACGTTCATTTAATGACACAAATTAACAGAATAGTTGAGGTTGGAAAGGATCTCTGGAGGTCATCTGGTCCAACCCCCCCTACTCAAGCAGGGCCACCTACAGCAAGCTGCCCAGGACCATGTCTGGATGGGGTTTTGAGTATCTCCAAGGATGGAGACTCCACAATCTTTCTGGGCAACCCGTGCCAGGGCTCGGTCGCCCTCACAATGAAAAAGTCTTTCCTAATGTTCAGACAGCACCTCCTCCATTTCAGTTTGTGCCCACTGTCTCTGATCCTGTCACTGGGGACCACTGAAAAGAGCCTGACTCTGTCTTCTTTGCACACTCCTTTCAGATATTTATATACACTGATGAGATCCTCCCAATCCTTCTCTTCTCCAGGCTGAACAGTCCCAACTCTCTCAACCTCTCCTCATATGTGAGATTCTCCAGTCCCTCCATCATCTTAGTAACTATTTACTGAACTCTCTCCAGTAGCTCCATGCCTCTCTTGTACTGAGGAGCCTAGGGCCGGACACTAGAGGCACTAGACATGATAACTTGCAATGACTTATGAGACAAAACTCAATGCAAAAATATTCAATAATACATTTTTAAAAATCAATTTTAATGTGATTTCAGTGGAAACTAGACTTAACATGAATGACCAGCTCTTTCTCTAGATGTCTATAGGCACTTAGTGATTCCTGCATGTTATTTCTCCTGATGTGCCTCATCTCACACTTTATCAACACTGAATTATAACAGCCCTGGTGCCTTCTGATCTTTAAGAATGACTCCTGAAGTTTCCATTAATCTCTCTAGTTCTTATTGCTCTAAATGATTTTGTGTCATCTGGACACTTTGCCTCTTCAGTGTTAATCCCAATCTTCTGCAAAATCAGTCCTCCTTTATGGACTTTGGGATTCCTTCTGCTGTTTCATTAAGTTGCAAGTGACTTTCTCTTTGGCAGGTTTCTTAACTGCAGCACTATTTTGCCTCTTATTGGATGGTCACTTACTTTAATATCCTTCCGAGGTGTAAGAAGGGTGGCCTTGTTTTCTTCTTAAAAGGCTGGGAGGGAGAAAGGAGTTGTGACTTATTGGAAGCACTGATTTAGTGCACCACTTCCAGGTTTAATTTTGAATTAAGATGCTATGGAGCTTGAAGACATGTTTAAAATGATGTACCTGATTAAGTGCTTTGTTGCCTTTGAGCATGAATGAATACAGATCAACACAGTGATGAAAACAGGCAACGTTAATGATTCAGTGGTTCCCTGAAAAAATTTTCTTTAGAAGTGGAACAAAACTTGCCATAACAAATTATTTCAGTCACAGTGGCTTAAAATTCTGAAATGGCAGCAACTTATTCCCATTACCTTGATGTGTCAGAAAGTCAGGGGGTTTGTTACAATTTTAAGCAGCAACTTTCTGTCTCCCAGTTTTTGTTTCAGGCTGAAAATGTTCTTGACTCTGTAGCTATTTGGTAACATGTTACTCTCTTAGGCTAGAAGTCCTAAAATCCAACAGTTTACAGCTTTTTGTAGAAGTTACTTGATTTGTACAATCTCTTCAGATTGATAAAAGAAAGCTATTTTTTCATTGTAATATATGTCTTCATGAGATATATGCATGTGTATTTATATAATATATAAAGATATATACACACATATATATATGCTTTTGTAATATATGAGGAGCAACTGCTTGCCCAAGTAGGCCACCAAAGTTAGCAGCATGTAGTAATCTGTAGTGTGTCTCAGATGTGTGTGTCACTGCAATAACTTTTAAGGTACAGTTTTGCCTTGCAGATTATCAATGTGTCTGAGCATTTTGCCTTGGGACATCAAAATATTTCCATTTCATTTCCATTTAATTTTCAGTGGGATGTTTGGTAGAAGGTTATTCAAATCAGGCTGTTAAACTCAGCACTTTGCATTGATGTGGGAACTGCTGAAATGGAAGTTAAAGGAGCTGATCTCGGGTGAACAGAAGGAGGTCCAGTGCAGTTGCTCTGGTGGAAAAGGGTGGCTGAATTAATTTTTAGTTTATTTCTTACTTGCCCAAAGAGCAAAGCATTAAACAGAGAATCAAAATACTGAGCTAGAGGTCCTGGAATCATTTCTTAGAGGAGTTTTGTTTCATGGTTTACACCATTGCCCATTTGCAGTCTCAGAGCAATGCTGTGGCAAATATAGCCCTGATGCATTAAAGTAATATTGGAAAGGATATGTGTATTTCCAACTGCCCTTCCATGAAAGGGAAGGAGCCAGAACCATGGTTCTCAGTGACACCAATTCTTGAACAGTCCCGCTAGCTTCAGCTGGACTGATCAAAAATACGGCCTGCACGTGCCCAGGTGCAAATCTCAGGCTGCTCCTGCACCGACAGTTCAGCAGCTATTCTATACGTTGTCATACCGTTGCCGGAGTGTCTAGAAAGCCAAGAGTTATGACGCTATCTAGCTTCCACTGGAGTGGCAGGATAAGAGTCTGTCTTTCACAGGTGACTGTGCAGGCGAGCCCACCTTTAATTATAGGTGAGTACCGGACAGTAGGATGAGTGTATTTGCATCTTTTTTTTTTTTTCTCTCCCTTTTTCTCTTCCCAGCCCCAGGTTAGAAGACCGGGCGCTGTCCCTGGTGCTGAACGGCGGGGCGGGGGCACCTGCCTGCGCCCACCCGGCGCGGGGTCGGGAGCTGCGGTCGTGTGTGTCCCCCCACGGAGGGTGTGGGGGCACACGGGACTCCTGCCACCGGCAAACTGGGCGCACTCGTTTGTGGGATGGGATGCTGGCGTCCTCATGACGAATAGCAGCCTGGTGTACCGTATAGGTCAGGTCTATCGTGAGAAGACCTCACCCTTGCTTGTACGTTGTTTACTGGACGATTTGTCCCTTGGAAATGGATGTGGCAATTCCTTTTGTCATGCGTGAAATGAATAAAGAGGGATATCCAGAGAAGGAACAGGAGATACACTGAAACATGTAAGCCACGTACTCCAGAGCTTTGTGTCCTCCAACAACCTGATGATATAAACAAAACTTGAACCGAAACAGCCTGTTCCTTAGCAGATGCAAACCAGTTTCACTGAATTTGCCTTTTGTTTCTCACTCAGACTCTGATTAGTCAGACTGTGAGTCACAGCTATTCACTCTAAGATAATAACCTTTCATCTACAACGAAACAATTTTGCGTACCAAAGCACTTTCTGTAAGACATACTAGTCATATGCTTTACATAGTATTTTTTAACAGTGGTTTGTTCAAATTCTGTGCTTGAATAAGCAGAAATTTTCAGTACCTAGAGTACTGATCTCACTGCAGTGAGTAGAATTTCAGAGACATTTATTCAGTCTGGAAAAGCATTTTTAGAACTTGTCCCCTTATGCTAGTTTCTAACTGACATGGGAGTTCTTTAAAAAAAAAAAACCAAAAAACAAAAACCACCAAAAAACCAAGAAAACACCTAATTTTCACTCTTCAAGAGGGGGGGAAAAACCCCAACAAAAACCAAAAACCAAACCAGAAATTGATTCTTTGTGCCATCTTTATTTAATGTCTTAATTCTCATTATAGGAACCATATGACAGGAGAGACAAAAAGTGTACTAAGTGTTGCAATTTATGTCTTGTATAAAATGGTTCCTTGGTCCTTGCTCCTCAGATTTTTGTCTTTCCTGCATTATTCTGTGTCACCTCCTATTCTTGTTGATTATCCTAGGTCTTATTCACTAGCCAAATTGCACAATAGCTGGCTTAACAGCAAAAATAATGGAGAGTATGAGTGGATGGGCTGATTTTATAGACATTGCTCTGGGTTTGATGACTTCCACAGAGAAAATTCTAAAATAGAGAAAATATACAGTAATATTAGTAGCTTTGCATGAAAATGCTGCAGAAGGAAAATATGCATTGATTAAGAGACACCCCCCCCCCCCCCCCCCCCGCACATATTAATGATGTCTCTGAACCCTTTGTACTTTCTCTTTGCAGTTAGGTGGTGTGTGTCTTATTTGTATCATATCCTATTCAGGGTGTAAAAAGGTCAAGAGTTAAGCTAGTGAAAGATGCAAAGTGGTAAGATGACTTAAAGGCAGCAGCTCATTCTGCATCCAAGGATTCCTCTCCTAAGGTCTCCTTTACACAAAAGGACAGTCAGGATAGTTGATATAAATTAATGACAAATGTGAATTTCAAGTAAGTTCAGAACACTAAATTAAAGCATCCTTATTCTGATAAAAATAATCTACACATGTAGAATATAGTTTAACTAAAAAGCAATGCTTTAAAAGGTACAATAGACCAACTGTCCCAAGTTACAGGATCTACCTGGAAAATCCTAAAATAATGTTTCTCTTTTACACGTACATTAAAGGAAGATTTCCCCACAGAAATCCAGGGAGGATACAAACAAATGCATTACAAAGGCAGAGTTGCTGAGATTAAACAAGCCTGGAGTTGGAGACTTCGACTGGGAGTCACTGGTGGGGGTAGTAGAAGGCAGCTTGAATGAAGAAGTAGGAACAGGAAACTCGGGTGTTTGGGCAAAGAAACTAAGAAATGAGATAGGTGACGAAGGAGACTCTGACTCAAGCTTAGCAGGGAAAAGGCATGGAGATTGGAGCCAATATGAAAAGTCAAAAGCAAGCTTAGTAGGTAAGGAGACTGGAACTAGGGAGAAGGTGGCAAAGATGAATAAGGACAAGGGCATGATATGGACTGTGAATGAAACTGGTCCTTTTTGAATGGGTAAAGGAATCTGTGGCTGCCAGAGTACACTCTCTTCACCAAAAAGGTCATGCCAGAGGTTTGCCATTTTTCAGGCAAAGTACTATGTTGCAGTTCCCTGTAGGGCTGATTCACAAAGAAAATGCCAGCTTTGCTACTGTGACGTTTTTACTGTTAAGGCCATGTAATGGTTTTGTGTCTGGATTTGTCTCTTTGTCACACATGGTGGACAATGCATATTAGGAAATCAAGCAGAAGGTTGCAAAAAGAGGAGAGACGTCATATGGTTAAGACATTTATGCTTCTCCACTGAACACGTTTGCTGCTTTTAGTCTTGATGCTAACGAGTCACTCAGAATTAATGAAAAAAATAGTTTCTATTTCGTTTACTGCATGAGCACCAGTAGAGTTCTGCCTGACTATGTAAACTGACATATAATGGTAAATATGCAGAAAGTCATGTTGTAGGAATTGCCAGCTAAGCGGCCAAACAGAATTTTTTTAACCTTAATCTCTCTGCCTCCTTTCCTATCTGTAAGATCTCTTGTCTCATTTACCCTCTATTTACATGAGTGTTAAGAAAATAAATGATTTATGAAGCACTTAACTATTGAAGAGAAGTTAATGAGCACATTCTTAGAAGGGTTTAAATAATGTGCAGCAAATAATCATACATCAAATGACAGCAGACAAAATGTGTATTGATAACAAAATAACATGACAATCAGTTATATGTTCTCAATAAAACAGGGTTGGCATGGAAAGAAACACCACAAACCTATTATAACAAAATTAGACTAACAGAATTTGTAGACTCAAAGGAACCAAATTAATGGTCCATAAGTAACCTTAATTCTGGTATTTCTTGATTTTGATATGCTCAACTTTGCACCTTGAAGAGGTTCTTTTAGTATTTTTTGTGTATGTGGCATATATATTTTCATAATATATTTTCATTTTCATAAAACCTGTCTTTCCTCATGTTTGCACAAGAAATTACCCTGGAAAACACTTAAAATGCTTCCTTGTTAACAAAAATTCCAAATCCTTGCAGACTAAGCAGACTGCTACAGTTAATGAGATTTCCATATGCCATCTGAAATGCTAGCTTAGTGGAACAAAGCCTTGTCTCGTTCATGAACACAGCTATCTTCTGCCTTTTTTTCTTGAGCATGAAGTCTGGAACTGTGAGAACTTTTCCCCCAGAGCTTTATGCTTCTAGTATCTCTTGAACTCCATAATATCCAAATAATTCCATGGTTTATCCATTTTACTCCATCCACAGAAAATCCTTCAAGAGTTGAGGTCATATAGATTTTTATCAGGGCAGTCTTTCTACTGCCATGAAAAGGATGACACCCAGAGCCATTAAACCCCAGCTAATCCCATGTGTCATGCATCCAGAGCTCTAAAAAATAACAAGATTCAAGGACTGAAAGTGTCTGCTGACTTGTTGTTGGTAAATATTATAGACAGGAGGCGGCAATGAGTGAAAAGTGAAAAAGTGAAAATAAAACTAGAAAATTTCAATCCATAGTGACAAATTCTGAATAGCAGCACACAGCCTAGCAGTTTCTGTATTTCAGGTGTTGCAAGGTTATCTTGATTTGAAACCCTCTTACGAAGAGGCTAAACAGATTGTGGCCCTCTGTTGCACTGATAATATGTTTCCATCTTTTCTGCCCTAGGGTATAAGATGTAGTCATTATACTTCTAATGGTTAATTATCAACATCTTGTGTTATATGATGGGATTATTTTTAATGTAATCATCTACACTGCAGGATAGTTTTGAGACCTCACTCAGTGTGCACTGTCATGGTGCTGAGCACTAGAGAAACATAAAAAGAGACAGACAGCCCTGCCCTGAAGAACTTACTGCCCAAAGTAAGACTTTTCATTTTCTGTTTTTAAAACCAAGTTCCTTCATCAATATTATCTCTTGCATGAGTGGCAGAGAAGGGATAAAACAGGAAAGAAGCATACAAAATATACTCAAAATTCAATAGATTTGGTAGTCTCATGGCTGGAAAATCTGGTGTCTCAGTTTCCATACTAGGAAGGAGACTGCTGCTCTCACTATGTCATGTGTCTCATCTGTTGTGAAGTTCCTCTCCCTGCAGATGCTATAAGGGTTATTGGATGTCATACTAAGCATGCCCATGGTTATATACCGATGGTGTTGCGTTTCAGAGAGGACGATGCTATGGAGGAAGGCAGGAGAAATTATGTCTTTGGCAAAAAAGGGGTTTTGATTTGTCAACCTTTTGAATATGTCTGTTGTTCAGGGCAATCAGTGTACGTTTCAGAGAACAGCTTTTATTATATAGGTTTACAGCGCACCTTGCGATTCAGACCCAGATCCATAGCTAGCTGGACAGAGTGTGCAAAACCATGTTTTGAAAGTGCCATCTAGTGGCTCCAGAGGTGTTTTTTTTGTGTCGGAAAGTGAAGTTCCATCTCCCCGAAATTCGGGGTCAGACCAAAGGCCATACTGGCTTCAGAGTCAAGGTGGTCAGTGGTGAGACCTCGGTAGCTATTCGCAGCCTGCAAAAAGCAGTGCAAATGCTGTAACCTGGCCCGGCTAGAAGACATGACTGGAACAGGGAAACCTGTGCAAATGTCCCCAGGAATGGGGATGTGAATCTAGCTGCTGCACCTGGGTGTGAAAATGGAAGCGTGTGCGGAGATATGCAAATAAAAGGCACATAGAAATAACTGGGTTTTAGTTTTCTGTTGGCAGAACTTCTATTTCTTCTAGGAAGACAACAGCCCCTAAATCTCCAGCTTAAGCTGATTAGTAATAGAGATACTTTTCTGAATTGCTATTCTTAAATACCTTTGAATTTGACTGCAGACCTCTAAGGGTCTTCAGAGACAGAGTGAAAATCACTGATGCACTTTATTTTCTTAGACATACAGGGACAAAATAACTGGGTCAATCTGTTGGGGCAGATTTTTAGCAAACCAGTGGCAGTTTTGTTCAGATGCAGCGCATGGCTTCATGACTGAAAAACTGGAGAAAGGAAACCAAATTTTGTTTTCAACCAGATTTTATTGACACAAACCCAGAAGCTGTGTAGCTCTGTATAACAGCTTCAAACTGAATTCATTGTTTCCCAAAAGTCGCTGAATTCTATACGGGCTTTTGGTAGCTTTATTACTGTATAGTTGAGAGTTCTTAGTTTGGCACTAGTTCCTTGTAGAAATCATCACTTTGACTGCTGATAGTTTTCTGCAACTGACAAAGGCGTTGTAAGCCAATATAAATCAATGTACTATTTAATCTTTTTACAGTTTCAGAAGACTATAAATCATTTTCAGAAGTTATAATTTTAATTCACTTGCCACTAATTTAAGCTTCCAATTTTCTTCCGGATTGTTCTCTTGTGGCTGGAATAAATGGACCGTTCACTCCTGGTTCCATTTACACATATCCGTCAGAATAAATGAAGTTCTGCAGAAAGATACAAACTCTTCAAGAAAGAGTTAGATAAGCAGAAATTTTATACTCATTTGTAACTTACAGGCAATGTATAACTCCTGAAACTGGTCCTGTATTATGTTTTATTCAATAGCAAGTGGGTTTTTCTGCAATTCTTCTTTCTTGTGGCCCTGTTAGTTGAATATACAATGAAATATATGATTCACAGAAATACCTTGTTTAGCTCCAGTTGTGCACTTAAATCTTGCCACTTCCATGTGGTTCATACAAATGTTTAGTTAAACATATGTTGATTTTTAATTTTTTTTCTGGATATACATCCTTTTCTGAATTGGGGTCAGAGTACTAACGATTACACTACACACAAAAATAGATGTTCATGTTGTTGCTATATCTGTTTTTAATAATTTAGGAGACAGTCAGGCACCATGGTGTTGAGGCCTAGACATACTTCTTAATCTTCTAAGACCCAAATAAATGATATAACATATGATAAAAATCCAAAAAGAAAGGAAAAGAACCCACAAAGAACCATCAGCACAGGAATCTTAAAGTCCCATGGAAATAATTCTGTTAATTTAGTTCAAGATTACACATTCCTGATCTTTACAGTTGAAATTAGTTACATCTGGAATGTTAAGAGAGAACACCAATTTTTTGGTTTTGATGGATATTTTGGTATTAAACCCAATGATGTCCCTTGAAATGAGGAATATGTGAGTGATAAGGAGCCATAAGGCTAGAGAGGGAGGCTGGTTTTTTCCTAATTCTACTGATGCATAAAATCATGCTAAAAAATTGATGTATTCCTGCCTCTCCCACACAAATATTTTGGGTATTCATTCTCTAATCAAAAGCATTATCAAATGAAAGAAACTCTTCCCAGAAAACATTTTCAAAAAGCAAAGTTTTTTCCAGAAAGTTTACAAAAGAAGTCTTCACCTCACCACAGAACATTTGCAAAAGCAAACTGCAGATGCTTCCTCAAGTTCTAGTCATATGACCCTTAATTTAAAACGTGTTTCTTTTTAAAACGTGGCCTATAAACATGCTTGGGGGGAGCTCAACACAGTCATTTAGGAAACAGAAACTTGAGACATGTGGTTGAAATATGGCGGGGAGAAAACCAGAATGCATCACATTCATGACATTGAGAGTAATTTCAAATGCAATTTTCTAACTATTTTTCTCTTTGAATGGGATGCTGGAAAGCCAGGGGACAAAGGCAAGAAGGTACATGGCCAACAAGCTAATTGACCTTGCAGTTTGTCATTTATTGTTTGTACTTAGCTTTGAGTTTGTAAACCAAAACCTTCTGAGGTAAAGCACTCAAGCGAACAACTGTCAAACTGTTTATCTGGTGTTCTGATCTTCAGGATGACCAAGGAAATGCTGCTTTTCCTGTATATACCTACTGCCTGTAGGTCATAAATTAGTGAACTGATAGAGTTTGTTATATTAGTTGTGTATTTCACAAAAAGGAAAAAAAAGCGTAACCAGTAAAAATCTTATACTGTAATATTGCAGTCTGAGTCCTTTTTAATTGTTACATTAATTGTCAGCCTCTGTAGAGGGAGGACTGAAGGGATGATAAGGCAGGACACCAGAGTTTAATCTCTTGTTGCTGAAGAACTTGTTGTGTTTAGGGATCTGCCTCTGCCAGTCTCAAAAAAAAAAAAAGTTTGCCATTGGGAGCCGACTGTTTACTGCCAGCATACCCCACACTGAGAAATAAGAGAAGGAAATCAGTATATTACAACATAGTTTCACCTTTAGATTTTGGACAATTCATGGTGGCTAGTCTGGTAGAGGAAGAGAAGTTCCAGATCAAGCTGATATTTAAAACTTGCTAGCCAAAATGAGATCCAGGCGTTGCTCCTTTCTTTTCTATAGCCAAGGTGCATTTGTGCCTTCTGTCTAGTCATACACACACACTGCCCTGACTGGAGCTAGCAGGACTTCTCACTTAGCCATGATGGGGTGTAAGGACATGTTACTTCAGGAGGGAGACAATTCCTTGGTGGACTATGCCACAACAGAGTGACTGGCAGGTCCTGCCAGGAGATGTAATGTACCCTCGGGCACTGCCTGCCTGCTCTGCTTCCACAGAGTGGGAGAGGGATCTCTGGGCAAAATTCATGCTCTTTCCCAACTCATTTGTTCCCAAAGGGAAGGTACCTGAGGAGCAGACTCCAATTTCCTCCATGCTGAGGCTCTTGCATCTTCCAGCCATAGCAAGGGGGAACAAGTAAAATATACTTGCTCCGGGTCCCCTCTGTAGCCACATTAGCCAGCCACAGCCTTGCCCTGGGGAGCCTTAGCTGATGGATTTTCCCTCGTGATGCTGCAGAGTGAGAGAGAACCTCTACCATCATGCAACACTGCAGTGCACCATGCATTGGATTGCCATTTGAAAAATAGCAGCATTAATATTTCTGGACAAAAGTCCAAGCTTCTGTCTCTTATTTTCTTAGGAGGGGGATGTTTTCAGGGCTTCTATGTCAAAAATTGTTCACAGCCTTTTAAAATACAACACTACTGTACACATCTTTCTTAAATCACTTCCCCAAGGTCCAGGTATTAGTCCAAGTTCGATATGCAGTTGGCTCCTTGCTTTCAGAGCTCTGCTCTGGGTCGTGGCCAAGCCCCTCGCAAATAAATTTTTGAAGGTTTTCTACAGGCAGTAAAGAGGCTACCGTAACCACCTCTGTTACTCATAAGCTAATTTACTGGAAACTTGGAGACTTCTGCAACTGGCCAAATATTCTTTCTGGAGAGACACAGCGTTCCCTAACATGAAATAATTAAAAAGGCATTACTATTTGCCAAATGATGTATCCAGATTGATAGCAGTGTAAAGAACAGTCTTTTTATCTTTTGCCATTGTAGAAGACTACAAATTCTTCCAAAAAGTTATTAAAGGCAGTAGGTGTATATGGGAATGGCACCAATTATTTTGTCATCCTGAAGATCAGAACTCTGGATGACATTTTCCCTTCCCTCATCTTCTTGTTGTGTTTACAGGAGAATGTAAAATCAATAAAAATTCAGAAGGTGAAGGTCAATTTAATAAATCAGATATAATGAGTTCTAGGGGATTTTCTCCAAAACTTTCCTCATATATTGACAGAATAGAAGGGCACAGACTGATTGTAACAAGTATTTGGTGCGTCGAGGACTAAAAATGTACTCGGGTTAAGAATAAGAAAAGTACATGTTTTAGAGCAGATATTGGGATGGTACCTGGAAGTGATATTTCAAATCTAGTTCAGACTTGCTGCAGAGTGCTTATGGATTGCAGATTTTATAAGGAAGAACACTCACTGAAAAAGCAAACAGGAAACCACATTTTAAAAATGATAGCTGAACATATGGAAGTTTTCACATGCGTGATGTGAAGTGAGGAGTGTATGTGTTACTAACAGGCAGTGCTATAGCTGATTCTGTATCACAACAGGCCTGTATCGTAACAGACTCCAAAGCACTATTCTAGTCTAAGCTGTAGTAAAGAGCCCATGTCTCGAGTCAGAGCTGGGTTACAAAAGCTGGGGAGCCACTCTGTAATGATGTGCAGATACATGTGTTTTGACCTACAATGTTTGTTACTTGGATGTGTTTATCTAGTGAGAGGCTATGGAGAAAAAAGCAAGTGGGAATATTCACAAATGGCCCAAAGAAGGTCATTTATCAGTAAATGCTTGAGATTTCATGAAGTAAAATGCTCAAAATACTAACTGTGAAAACTTTCCCTCCTTCACCAGCTAAGAGCAAAGTTGGCTTTGCTCATACAAGCTGAGACTAGCAGCATTCAAAAGTAAAGTGGGTGTTTTTTTGAGTAAAAAGGACTTTCAACAGGGTCTCCCTTAAGGAGAGGAATTTGGAAGAATCAAGCTGGGAGTATCTGTAGAAGGCATAAAAGTTTCCCTTGCAGAGATATGCTATTATGTGATGTCTGCAGCTGCGGATACACTCATGCTGGGATGTCTGAGTCGTAGGTTATCTGCCTAAGTTATTACGCAGGGGTGATAAAAGTGCTGGACCCTGAGCAGCAGGATCCTGTGCAGACTGCCCGGCCTCCCGATTACCCCAACGGCTTGTTCAGTCGGGACGCTGTCAGTGCGAAGGCACGTAGAAAACAGCAGCACGAGCTTAGCACGAGGTGGCCAGAGACGTTTCCGTAGGGCTGCGTGTTTACGCGTGCTGAAGCCAGTACCCCTGGCTGTCTGCTAGATTTAATAGAAGTTTAAAAAAAAAAAAAAAAAAAAACAAAAACCAAACCCAAAACAACTGTCTAGCCTGCTATTGGGGATGGCTGCCAGCGCTGTGCGTGCGTGAGCCTGAGCCTCTGTGCCATTCAAGCAGTTAGCGAGGTGCTGTCGCCAAAAGTTGTCCCTCCGCACCCGGTATTTCATAAGCCGTGCAGATGGGTCGGTTAAATGACCGGCCGTGCTGGTTATAGCCGGGAGGCGACGCCATTAAATTTTCTGCTCCACCTTGCACTTGCTGAGGCACGGCCGGAGCACTGGGATTTGGGGTGGAGGAAATGTAAATATATATATATGTATTTTATGTGTTGTTTTATGATCTGGGCTGCTTATTTGAACCCAGCTGTCAGTCAGGGCCTCCACCAAAAGCCCTGCCGCCGGCGCGAAGGCCCTCGGCCAGGCGGAGGCCTCCAGCCACCTGCTCACCTCAGGCCTGCTCCCTCCCGCCCGCCCGCCCCCGCAGGGCGCCCCCTAGCGGCTCGGCGGGGCGCAGCAGCAGCTGCCCCGCTCCCGCCTGGGACAGCCGCCGGGGCGGCGGCCGGCGCCCGGCAGAGGGCGCTGTTGCGGCGGCCGGCGCCCGGCAGAGGGCGCTGTTGCGGCGGCCGGCCCCCACTCCGCCGGCGCGGGCTGGGTGTGCTCGCCCACCTTTATACACAGGCGGGTTTTTTTTCCTGTTAAGTTCGTGGGTTTTGTTCTCTTTAACGGGAAAACCGGGGATAATTCCGTCGTCTTCGCGCGGGGTTGGGGGGGAGGGTGAGGCTGGCCTGGTGCGGGGCCTTTCCGGCCGCCCGCAGCCTCCCCCTGCAGCAGACGGAAAGCAAAAGGCCTTGCGGTTCCTCCCACCTGGCAGCAGCCTCCAAAGAAATAAAATGAATAGGTCAGTTCTATTTTTTATTTTTTTTTTTAAAGGACAGCAGCAAGGCGGTTTGCTACCAAGTGTCTCATTATTCAGTAATTACTGCCATTGCTGCCATCCCCTTGCCTCTGGAGCCCATTGTTCGTTATGGCCGCTGTCCCGCATGGAAGCTTTTGGTGGGACAGAGATGGCGAAAAGGTTTTGTGCTGGCCCACATGGCACCGGGTTTCGTGCGGCACCCTCTCTGCTCCCCCTTCAGTTTTCCAGATCGCTGCTAATAGCGTATGAGAACGAAGGATGCCCTTTGTGCTGTTTGGGGTTGCTGTAAGCTGTTACAAGTGTGTTTTATAGGGGCTGATTTTAATTTTGCCACCCAGGAGAGTAATAGTCCCAAGGAAATGAAGCGTCTTTCTGCTATTGTTATATATTCGAAGGAAAAATCCTGGCACATAATTGGCTAAAAAATAGTAGTGTGATGAGTCAATAAATTTCTATTGTGTAGCTTTCTCTGGGTGAACAATACTATGTTCTGGGGTAGTGTTAAACAATTAGTTCACATATCATACAAATAAGCACATCCTAGATGGATACATCTGGGGGTAGTAGAAATTATTCATCTCTGGCCAATCAGGCAGCAGTTTTTATTTATTTCAGTGTTTAACAGAATACCTCTCTGGGCTCCGGGAGACCTTGCAAGCAATTGAAAATACAATAACTTTAGAAGGAAAGCCAGCAGTTTTTCCTCACTCTAAATCCAGAATAATAATATATGACAAAATATCCTGTTCCCACAACTATTAGCCTTTCTATCCCCAAGTGTGTAAATAGATAGCTGTGCAGGATCAACGGACTTTGCAGAGCATGTCCCGCCGTGGGGCTCCCCGCCCTCTTTCTCTAGTGGAAGTTTTTGGCATTAATGTTTCTACCGGTACATGGCAGAAAGAGAGATGAGTCTGTCCATGGGTCCATCAGAAATGAGTAATAAGGCCAGAGCCTTAGTTTGTGTAAATGCAACTGGCTGTATTGAGGAAAGTAGGATGAAACAGACTGATAATCAGCCATATTGTTTCTTCCGAATTTCAAGCATCAGCCCCCTTCGTAGGGCTATTTAAAGGCAAAGTATTGTATTTTCAACTATATGTGGTGAAAACATTTACAAGGAATGTACCTTCATCTTTGAATGGTACTCACCATTTCACTTGAGGAGTTTGGAGTAGTTCTGTGTAAATTCCTGCAGTTATTTTTATTGTTTTGTGTTACAATAGTGCCTAGAAATCTGAACCATTTTGCTAGATTCTGTTCAAGCATGTACTAAAGGACAATCCCTTCCCAGAAGGTTTGCAGGCTAGTTCCTTACCCTGAGAATAGAATTTAATTCCTGGATTTCCTTTCTTGGTACATTTGAGTTCTTATATCTCAAGAAAACTTAATTTTTCTCTATTCTCATTTAATCCCAATTACTGCCTAATTAGAAGTTAATGTTTTTCGAAGGGGGGCTACCAAGAGAGTTTTCAAGCAACTTGAAGCATGCAGGATTCTGTGAACTAAGTCTCTACAGATGGTGCCTGCCTACAGACCCGACTAGATCTCTCTAAGGCATTAAGGAAAAGTTTAATATTTTTCATTTTGTGCAGGGAGATTAGTGGTCCCCAGCTGTGCCTGAGACCATCCATTCTTCGCAGCTGGTCATTCTTATTAATCCCCAGGAAATAGCCTATGTTCTAATTTGTTGATTTTTAAATACAGACTGAGCAAAATCCATTTAAACATGGTAGTGTAAAAATTGAAATCATACTTTGTGATGGATCATGTTTGTGAAGAAGTAATTTCTGTGGGGGTAAAAATGAAAAAAGTAATACCCTAGGTTCACCTCTGCTGTTTATTTTGAAGTGTCATGGTAAATGTAATGGGAGAACATAAGCGTCCCAGACACCTTTCTTAATGAACCCAAATGCATTTTTAGTCTGGCTGTTGTTTTTTCTTTACGTGGGAAGAGAGTTGTCAGCACAGAAAAGCACTGAGCCATTATGACAATTGGGATTAACAGACCAGAAGCTAGCAATGCCATAAACCACAAAACTGCTGCTTTATTTTTACTGATGTTCAATACATTTGAAGTGGATTGCTCTAGCTGTGTTTCCTGAAAAAGGTGAAGTTTCTTAGGACTGTCAACCCTGACAGTGAATGGTCAGCAGGTTACTACAGTGAGAGCACATTATGGGTCTTGTGTGCTTTCTAGACAGATAAGTCTGGGTAAAAAATAGTTCCAGTCTCTGTGTTCCTCAGGTGCACATTCTCCAACTGTAGGGACTGTGCCTGGCCATCTTCATTGCAATGTAGGTCCTCTTAGTTTGCCTGCCTGAGGCCTTAAAGCAGGTGCTAAACTTCTAGTTCCCCACCCAGCCAGTGCTTGGCTTTTTCCAGACTTCTAATTACTTGAGCACTCTAATTTATCATCCTGCTGGTCAAGAACAAATCACAGGTAAAGTAGAAAGTGCATGGTTGGAGAAGAACTTGTTAAAAGCACAGGCTGTTCTCATAAGCCACGTAAGACAGTTACAGACACAACAGAGTGACCAGCAGGAGAATATGATCTCCCAGACCTCACCTTACCTCTCCAGAGGCTTCTGAGGGCTTTGGTCACTATGCCTGAGAAAAATATGCAGAGCCATTCTTGTTCCTGCTTTTCCAACTGAAGCACTTCTTTCAAGCCCCAGGCTAGCTCTCTTCCTTAGGTTTCATCTTTGCTTAAAGGAGTTCATTTGTGAATGCTCTTTTTCTGGCTTTTTGCTGGGGAGTTTTTACTGTGACAGCTCTTTCTTGGTGATAGCTAGGCAGAGAGTTGGGTTCTAGCCATGTTGAATCCTTTTCTTCCACTGTGGCAGAGCTGTTCTGCTGGCACTTGCCAACGATGGCTCAGTTTTACTTTGACAGTGTTAGCTGTCAAGGGGATGCTTTAACACACAGTGATTCTTGTAATTGTAAATGGTATTTCTCCAGGAACAAAAAATGAAAGAATTATTCTCTAAACAGTCTGAGACTATTTTCTTCTTCTTTTTTTTTTTTCCAAAGCAAGATTGAAATTTGGACTTTTCAGTATTAAAAAAACCTCTGTCCTGATCTCCCCATCACTGAAGATACTAAAATGGCTGAGCACTAGGAAATAAAAAGGCCTGAATGAGTTTATTTTTTACACCTCTACTGTCCCCTTGCCCTTCCTAAAGCATGATTACAAAAATGAGTAAATGTTATTTGCATCTATTTAAGGCAAAAAGTTCTTAATCCTCTGCATTTTTCAACAACTGGATGAAAATGGACATGTGAAAAGCTTAGGTTATGAAATATTCAACATTTTTCTTGGAAGTCCACTCATGTATTGAAATCAAAATTGAGGCTAGGTGAAACATTTGAAAGTACCATACTGATTTTCTTTGGTGTTTGCTGTAAAATCCACCTTCAGTTTGTTTTGAACTATTAAGTCTTATTTCTGTTCTCTTTAAAGATGCAGAGCAGCATGTTAATCAGAAAATTCAGTATCTGAGTGTCATTCATTGTAAAACAGTGTGGCTTCCTTCATTTTCACCCACAAAGAGTCTAACCTGGTAATTATTTTAATTATAGTGATCGGGGTACTATGTGACTTCCGAGAATGTTTACTGTCCTTGCATGGAGGCATAGCTTATATGAAATGGCAGAAAACTCTAGTGACTTATTTCATTCTATGCTAGCACATCTGTGAGAGTGAAACACAGGACACATCTCAATTAGCAAATTACTTTTGAGAAGGGGTGTATTTCTGAAGCCTAGCTCCTGAATGTCCTCTCTTACTGTGTTTTCTTTCATGTGTTAAGTATACAAGCTAGGTTGCTTCCACAGGACACTGAACTGGAAGATGCACTCCAGTGGCTATGCTCCAACCACTGACCAGTGTTCTGTCCATGGGACCACACCAGAACTAAAAGAAAGTAAACTCCCTTTGAAATGTGTGTAATGCAGACATCAGATCCTTAGTACCAACAATTTTGGGCTGCTCTACTTTTTATTGTAGCCATAGCCAGAGGCATGTGAATATGAAACCCAAAATAGGGAAAGAGACTGTGCATGCTATTTAATGTATCCATCTTATTCATACTATATTAATCTATCTTGAAGTTTAGCAGCGGAATAACGGTCAGGTGATATGTAAAACGCAGCTCTGGAAACTGCAACCTTGCACCCCACTTCAAAGGATATATCAAAGAAATTCTGTGAATTGTCAAACAAAGATAGCAAAACAGGGAGAGACATTATTAATTGCTAATTAGAAGTAAGTGCCCTGCCATTTTCTAGGTGGGGAACATTTGTATCTATTGTTTATCACTGAAATATTAATAACGCTTGCTGCAGTTCCTGCAGTGTTAGTTCAAAGGCAGTTATGTACATTTGCAGGATAAAATCTTAGCAATGACACCTTGCATTTGGTTCAGTAGGACCAGCACTTATAACTAATTGCCCTTACTATTATATTAACTTCTTTTTTTGTATGTATGCTCTTGTCCTCAGGTTTATCTTAGAAACTATCCAGCCTCAGAGCTGATTTTATTACTGCTGTAAATGCAAAGAGAGTAAACTGCAGGCATATTCTGCCCCCAAATTAACTAAGTTAGCATTTGAATCTCTTTTTTGTAATTTAAAATACTATGAAAGATACGTGTATGGATATATGTGTAATGTATATAGGTACTTATGTATAAGCTCTGCACCCTAGAGTATGAAACAATTATTAGCTTTTTACATATCATTAATAAAAATTGAGTCATTTATATGGTGAATTTTCAACACACTTTAAAAATACAAACTAAATGAGTGGGACTCACTTGGTGTTTCTGAAATGGAAAAGTCCAGATCCTATCTTCCTGTCATTTTTAAGAGAAAACAGGTATTTCAGGGATGAAACAGTTTGAACACCCAACCTAACATTACAGTTCTAAGTTTGGAGATGGCCAGGCTTTTGCAAACTGGTCTTCTCCAGTGAAGTTAGTTTTGCTAAATATAGTGAATCAAATGAAAAATCAAATGAAAACTTAATCTGTCTTTACTTTGATTTATACTGAAAAAGAATGTAGCCAACTGTATAATAGCTTATTACTCAGTAACTGCAGATACAAGCACCCTGCTGGTTGCACCCTGCTGGGGTCTTAGCTTTTCTATGATTTTTATTTGAACTGAAGTCATATGTGGCAGTATAGTGACTAGCAAGGAACACACTTGTGACGTAAGTCATCCTATTTCTCAAAGACACAAAAAATGATCAGTGTATCAGTCTTTTGATTTATCATCCCATGAGTGTCAGAGGAGACAGCGTGGAGCTTCAGGAAGAACAGCTCCCCTGCCCTCCCAGCCCTGGAATAGTTTTGTTCCCTCACTCCAAGAAAAATACGCTGGGCCAAGTTTCTGTAGACAATATCTTCATTTACCTCCATAGAGTTACAGCCTCTGAATTTAGCTGTCTTTTTCTGCTGTCATGTCTCACGGTTTCTGAGATTCACAATGAACTATGAACTTTTTTTTTCCTGCAAAGCTAGTTAACCCCGAAATCTTGAAAAACACAGATATTCCTGTTTCAGAATGACATCATACTCTCTGCAAAAAAACTGCATTCCTGATGTTACCAACTGCTTCTGAAAAGATAAGTTGCAAGATTGATTATGTTTTGGTTTGTGGGAAACTCTTTCTTAGGTTTTGGAGTGCGTAAACTGATGGCATCCTTACATGATCTGACATCAACAAATGCAACATTACTTCGCTCGTGCTTTAAACTAGCCAGTCAGCGTGACCTTTTGGCTCAGGCAGAGCTGTTGTCTGTATGCCTTTGGGACAGTTGCTGGCATCCTTGGAGTGAGGTAGAGAAAGCCTTGTAATCATTGGCAGTGTCTGAATGACCATGGCCTGAGATACCTTACAGAGTTGTAATGCACAGGACTACTGACCACCTATTCAGAAAAAAAATCAAAACCCTTCTAAAGTACCTTAACTTGAGCATTCTGAAACAAAAACACTGGGAATGGCAAGTAGTTTTTTGAAAACTTCACCCTGAGCTTAACTATTCACTTTTTTTTTCCTCAGTTTCCAGACTGTTGGCTATTCTATTTTATAATACTTATGACATGATAACAATACTAGTATGTACATAATTACAAAGCCATGCCACTTCTTATCCAAAGGGAAGAGAGGTGAAAGGAAGGAATTGGAAGCAGTGGTATTGTAAGTCCTACAAATTTATGAAAATTATTGTAACAAACTTTAAAAGAAGAAAAGGTAGAAAAAAGAAAGGGACTTGTGTGTGATTTACAGCTTTATTTTCTTGGGGAATATGTATGAGTTTATATATAGCACACAAATGAACTAAAGTGAGAAAATTATAACATTGAATTTTGCAGCCTTTCACAGTGATTCTGTCTGTTAAACTGCACAAGGGAAATTACTGCTTTCCTTTTATGTTTTGGAGATATTTTTTTGTGTGTTGTCATACAGTCTGGTATTAAAGTAAATGCTGTGTTCTGATTTCCATCAGTATGGTTTAATCAGTAGCTGAGTTTTCCTGCAGCACCTAAAAATAACAATACCTCAGTCACCCAAAAATGAATTCAGTTTTCTCTGTCTGGCCTGGTTGCATGGACAGGGGAGGTATACTCCCAGTGATGAAGAAATATGGCTGTGAATTAGGAGGTTATATATTTCTGGCATACACTGTCAAAACTCTCTGGAAATAATACTAAACTTTTTATTCTGTGTATCCATCCTTAAAATGCAAGGCACATGGCAGTTACATGCCTGCAGTCCCCCTTTGTATTTTGTGGTATATGCACAGCTTTGAGAAGTGCATACCACCCTCCTATGTCCAAAATGCTCAAATTACATCATTTGCCTAACCTCCCTTTGAGTACCCCTTCATCTTGGCACCAGTCATTGCAAGGCTTGCTTTGGCTCTGTGCTTGTTCACTTTTCAATGACACGTCTTTGTGGAATGTGGTATCTCTTCAGGGCATAATCAGTCAGGGTGCAAGAAAAGAACACAGGACAGATGACCAGAAAAATCACTGCAATGCTGACATCTTGCTGATCGGCAAGAATCTCCACCATTGGCATAGCAGGCATCTTATTTTGTGTAATTGTTGTATTTGCTTTTTGGGAAGCAATGTCTTAATCACAGTGAGCACGTGCTATACCTCTCTAGTCTTGTCACAGTGCCAATGGTTGCAGCACCAAGAGATTTCGCATCTTCTCTACCTTTCAGGGAGCTGTGGTTTTTGCATGGATACTCCACAGTGACAATCATTTCTTCCCACTGCTTCTTAGGAGTGGTAGCAGGGATTTCTGGCAGCAAAACTGTGTGTTAGACTGTAATTCAGGTGTTCCATATGGTGGACACAGACCCTTCAGGCCTTAGAGAGCCTGTCCTGCAGGTTTGTTCAGGATGCAGCCTGGGAGTTAAAAGTTTTGCCAGTAGACTCCTGGCTCCACAGACATCCTGGAGAGGTTGAGTTTCATAGCTCTTCCAGCTCTGTCATTGCTGTTGGTCTGCAGCTGGAAGAAAATTCCTTCTTTCATGCCACTCTTGAATGGGAACTTGTTCTTTAAATTCTCTCTCTGGAGTCCTGCACATACATGCATCCATGAACTAAGAATTTGGGCTTGCCTCTGTGTCCTCAGACATTACCTGCTATTTTTGGATAGGTGTGAGAGAAACAGCCCTGTGCCGCTAAACTATGAATTCTATGACGTTAAACATAGATCTGAACTCAAGAACGGAGGTGAGGAGTGCACTACGGAGAACTGCCTTTGCCTCTCATTCACAAAATATGTTGTCTTGGATGACCTCTAAGTTTGTTGGCCAAAACACTTTAGACCTCCTTCAGTACATTACATTGTTCTTCCCAGTTCAGACAACTGGGTTTAATTTTCAACACATAATTATTCTACACTTCTTTGTGCATTCTCTCTTCATCTCCCCAAAACTAAATGCATTTTGACAGTTACCACCAAGAAATAAAAAATGTTATATTCTGTGGTTCATTGGATGCGGTACTGGAAAGTGAATCATTCCTTTCCTACATAAGG
Organism: Buteo buteo; assembly: GCF_964188355.1. Lineage (NCBI taxonomy): Eukaryota > Metazoa > Chordata > Aves > Accipitriformes > Accipitridae > Buteo > Buteo buteo. The sequence goes on along the minus strand of NC_134190.1, from coordinate 11,809,727 downwards.
TCTACCATATACTGTATTGACTGTTGATCTGGAATATATAACTGTGTGTTTTACCTGATCCCGTATGTCCCTAGGAATCTTAAAAGTTCAAAGGCCCTGGCTGGAACATGTATTTGAACATTATTAGATCTGGTCCACAGTGAGCAGTTTTATAGCCCTGGTGCCCACTTCAGATAGTCATTTTTAAAACCTGCTAAACTGCAATAGTTAAACTCTATCATGTGCTTTCACAGACACAGATTTAATACTTTTGAACAGTAGTTCTTGGAGACTGTTTTAGCCAGAAAATGCATTATTTCTTTCAACCGTTTATGAAACTTTATTCTTAATTATTTTTTCTTTTTTCCCCTTTTTTAGATTTTTACATCTGGTATTTTCTTCACCTCGTTCATACTGTAACCTTGAATAAAAAGTTAATTTTGTATCAGCATGTCTTTAGCATTTGTGGGTGAAAAAAATCTTGGTTATCTTTTAATCTGTTTTCAGTTTAGGATGCAGGTAGGCGTTTAGGTTTATACAGCTGTTGCTGACTTTCAGCGTTCGTGAAGTGCTCTTTTTTAATGTCTTCCAAAAAGTGGTTTCATGAGAGATTTGCATATGCATTTTTTAATCTGCACAGCAGTGGGACTGACATGTATGCTGAGATATTTTTCTCTTCTTTCAAGGACGTATTTGAACTCTCTTTTGACCATCTCAAGGATAAAGAACCAGCACAGCTTGTTTGTATGTGTTTTCCCACTTTCGATGTAATGGCCTTTTCCTGTGCTCAGGGGAGTACATTCTCATCTTTCACAACATGCCCAATAAAGGTTCAGAAGATAGTCCAAAGGTGTGAATTCATTCTTAACCTATTGGCAGGCAAACCAGCTCATTAGGTTAGGAGCCAACACACTGTCTTTCCAGGAGCAGAACATCCCTCTTGTTCGTTATGGGGCAACACGCCTTTGTTTTGCTCACGGTGCAGGAAAACAAAATCTGTTTCATCTTCTCTTCTTGATGTCATACATACAGTGACAAAGCTTCAACCTCCATCTACGCTTACTTTTTTTTTCTTTTTTAAATTTATTTTAACCGATGTAATCAGCTGTTTGTGTGCTTGTTTGTAACCTGGCTTTAGCTGGTCCCGTAAGCTGGTAGCACTTGCGGCAGGTGTTCAGTCTTTCTAGGCTTCTTTCTTTCTTTTGGCTTTTCTTTATGCATCCGTGTCTGGAAAGGGTGCTTTCTTCCTTGGGGGAAGATGAAGTACTCACTCTGTTCTCTCATTGTAATACTTTACCATGCAGGCAGTAGCTGAGCAATAGGGATCCCAATAAATAGGAAGAACCCTATTTACCTGTGAATGAAGTTCTTTGGGTGGGTTTACCATTCCCTGGAGAGACATGCTTTGTTCCATCTATCATCCATCCCTGTGTTGTTCAGATCATGGATACTGACCTGTCTGCTTGCAAAGCAGAGGGCCAAATTTTCTGTTGGTATACCTTGGCACATCTCTGTACTTGAGGGGATATGCTGACTGCTTCCAGGGCAAGGGCCTTGTGCAAAACTTTTCTTAGCCCCATGGATAGAGCTATTTGCTTGGGGTGAAGGCAGAGATGTTCATTTAAAAGTTTAGGAGTTGTGATTCATGACTCCCATAACACATGTTGAGGCACGTGCTTATCCAATGAAAAAGGCCCTCAGGAGGTGGCAAACATCTGGCAAACCCACATTAGGAAAGAGGCTTGTCTCCTTATTGCTGCCCTGGGTTAGAGAGCACCAAAATGAGGAGGGGAAAGAGGAGCTAATAAGCTATGAAAGAGAAGAATGAAGGTTGCCTGTACAACTTTCTCCTCTGCCCTTTTTTATATCCATTAGTGCTTAGAGCTTGCTTCATTACCACTCGATAGTTTTCTAAGCTATTTAATAGAGGTAAAAAAAATCTTACATGTGGATTGAACATATTGCAGTCTTAAGGAAATGGATGTTATTGAGCATGTAGTGCTGTTAGTGGAAAAAATGGAGTGCTGCTGCAAGCTGCTCAGAATATCCTATGACTTTTCCCTGCAGTCTTGAGATATAACTTGTACCTTTGTAAGGACCTTTGAATTTCCGTGGTGGTGTAAACAGGCATTAATGTAAGTGAGAACAGAGTACTTTGTCTTCTCTTGCTTATCATTTATACAGCTGGAAGAGCAAGCTGTATTAGAACTGTTACTTCCCATTTAAATATTGCTAATTTATGAGCCAGACTTTCAGCTAGTTCAAATTAGTGTAAACTTAATGATATGTCAAGGAAACTACCCCAATCTACTGGTCCTATATCTCTAAATATTATCTATTTATAGGGCCCAAAGCCCCTTTGAATTTTGTAATTCAATAATTTCTAAATTAAACTAAAACACTTGAAAGCAGGGCATGTGATTAGCATATCCTTAGGAATGTGTTTCTAGCTGTTAGGCTTTTTCACTATGTTTGAACAGGTCTATCAAACATCATAATCCATTATGGAATGCTGTAGTCTGACCTAAAATCAGTTTCACAAGTGAGGAAGCTGCTAGTAACCCCTTCTGCAGAGAAGTAAATAACTGGAGAAAGCTCTTAGCAGGGCTCAGTTGCACACCATGCACAGTGACCACGCTGAGGCTTTGATAGCCAGGGATCTGAAAGCACGGGAGTATCAACCTGGTGTCGCCCAGGGTTAAAGTTGCTCCCATTGAGGCACAGCTGCAGCTCTTGCATGGCCTGGGTAATGTATTTGCAGAGTTTTAAAGTTGGGAGAGTTTGACTCACTATGAATTAAACTGTACGCTTTATTATAGACAATAGACATCGCTGCACTTTTTCTATTAATTTGTTTTGAAAATAATGCCTTCCTAGCTCTGTGCTGCAGACAGTGAATGGGTTGGAAAAAAGTGATGATTGCTAAGATTTATATGTAATGTTTTCTACTCCAAATCTGTTGCTTTAAATGTTCATACTTTTTTCTCCCCCAAGTTCTGAATTAGGCAATCAGGGCAACATAAATTTACAAATAAAAGCAGTGTCCTTTCAGCCTCCCCCAAAACAGCTCTTGGACAAACTCTGAGGGAGAAAAAAATGTCAATGATGCTAAAGCTGCACTGACCCCAAAATGAAGCTTTCCTGGGTTCGCTGCTGCACAGTCTCACTTTTCTGCGATGTTTCATAGGAGGTAATTTCTGTGCTGGTTATGATTTGAAAGGGCTGGCCTGCAACCCGACCTCAATCAAATTGGAACAACATGTCACCAAAGGTCCTGGTCCCATGGTATGTGCTTGGAAATACAACTCCCCAGTGCGGAGAGGTTTCTGGCAATTCAGTGAAACTAAACTCAATTTCCATGGTTAGAGATTGCTGCAGGAGCATTTCATTGTGTTGCCGTTGTCTTGCTCTGTAAGTTTGTGTGTGTGTGGGGCGGGGGGGGTGGTGGTGGTGCGTGCTTGCGTGTGTGTGTGTTGCTGCTTTACTGCTAACAGGGCAACTCTGAAAGTTTGATTTGTGGACAGAAATGACAAATTTCTGTTAAATTATTGACACAGAAGGGAAAATACTTTTCTCCTTTGAAGTTAAGTAAAACCAAATGGGATTGTTTCCCCAAGGGAAAAGTAAGAGTTTAGTTATGATGCATCCCCTCCCAGAAATCTTTCAAATTATACATACTGTACCCTCTGTTTATATAAATATGAATTACATGATTGTGTGTACAGGGTCATTTGTAGTTCAAATGGAAATGCAATGCTGCTAGGCAGAGGCTATGGAGAGATGGAGGGGATTCTAGGATCTGCCATTTAACCCTTTTCAAACATGGTATGTTAAGTGGCTTTGAGTAGATCTGCAAGAAAGCTTTGGCCTGGTGTGAGATGGAGACACCCTAGTTTTGCTGGTAAATCTGGATTTCCATGCAGCTTTAAATGAAGGGAGAGAGGCTGGTCATTTCTCATTTACATAGTGTGCTCTGATTGTACATTGTTGGTGATGGTGACAACCAACAGTTTATGCTCTGCATTAAATCTGCTTATGTGTTCTCATCCAGCTGTGAAGTTCAAATTTGCAAGGGATGTTTTCCCACATGCAGGATAACAAATTTGTCAGATTGACCTAAGGGTTGTTCTTTTCCAATTTGCCAGTGATTTCTTTTTCATTTCAGCTAACTTAATAATAGTTAGTTTAAATGTCATTAAGCCATAAATAAATTGTCTTCTGAAATGTTTTTTCTCTGTCATACCATCGTGTTTCTGTATGTCAGTGGAAATACATATTTCTGGCTGGGTGTCTTTCTGTCTTTTAAGCTGAGAGTTTATCAAATTTAATTTCACCACAGGACATTCAGTTATGGTTTTGCTCTTATTGTCTATATCCTTGGACTTCACTTTCTACTGCCTTATGTCTCCTACAAATTCTCTGAGGAAACTTAGACAGAATTGATAGAGGTCCCTAATTTAGTAGCTCTGGGCAGTCCAAATGTGATGCATATAAAGTAGAAATGTCATGACTGTTGCCTTGTAGACAAAAAGTTATGTTCCCAATCTGTTCCCCCTGCAATTTCATCAGTTTTTCCCAAAAGCCTTGCAAGCTTTGGGTAGTCTATGGCTTATTTCATCTCTAAGAATGCATCCTCTGCACAAAATTTCCCACTTAGATGAACTTTTCCACTGCAAATGGGAAGTAATTATCATTGGGTATGTGTGGTGCCCCCTAAAGATTGTCAGGATCAGGCTAATGTATATGTTCTGTCTTCCTGAGATGGACAGTTAGACTGAAGCCCTAGAAAACTGATTGACGTTGATTTGGAGATACGTCTTGGCATGGGCAAAGAAGACATGCCATCCAGCAAGAGCTCCTGAGCCAGTTCTTCAGGTGACCTCTTTTTGCAGTGTTGGTGGCAAGCAGGGTGCGGGGTTTGTCTGGTGTGTTAAAAGACATAATTCACTCCTCTGCTCTTGTGGGTGGCATCCCTTCCACTGCGTCTCCTGCAAAGATGTTAGGAGAGCTGTCCCTGCCTTGCAGGCGAATAAAGGCTGACTGTAGGGCCAAATGCTCCTAAAACCGGTGACCTGTACTTTCAGAGCTGGCAGTGGAAGGACTTCTGTCTTACCAAAGAGGCTTGGAACAAAGTAGCCTGTTACTGGCAGGGAGTGTTGGGCAAGTGACTTTTTACACTGCTTCTGACGTCTGCACTGCTGCATGTCCCATCATCATTCTCCGTTCTTTATAAATCATTTTAGATGGTATTTACATTTCCATTAGCAGCGAATTTGCCAGAGGCACATTCATAATGGCCTGTTAATAAAAAGCAATGCAAGTGGATACAGTTTCAGAAAACAAACGCTTGAATTAGATACACAGGTATCAGTATTGGATTCGCAGGTATCAGTATCTATTGACCCAACACTATATCTCTTCTGGTCTCACCTCAGGTAATGTTAGAGCCAGCAAGGTCAGTAGGCTTTTCCAGTTGAAATGGAAACAGGGCAGTTGTATCACCTGAAATTTGTAGCAGCTTCTCTCATTTGGAGATGGCTCTTGGTTTTTGATAGACAAAGCTATGTAACTAATACAGAGTGTTTGCTTCCTGAAAGTTAGTTTTCCAGATGCTTTATTCATGTAATCCTAAGAATCTTAGCCTCAGCATACTTCCACTGAGCAAAATACCTGGGATGTTTAAAGGTGTGCATGGATCATTGCAAACAGCATTACACTTTTGTTCTTCCCTCTTTTGCTAAACACAATAAGACATCTGCTGCAGGCTTCTAAACCAGTTTGAGGTTGCCTAACGAAAGGTATAGGCTAAGAGCTGTACACTTTTTAAAGTACTGGCCATTTGACAATACGGATTGCATTTTGTGACTCTTTGCTCTCCACCGAGTCTTTGCTCTCGAGTCTGCAGCATGGAATAAGAAGCATGAGTATAAACTGGCCGTGAATAACTTTAGGCTGGAAAGAAGAGGGTTCTCGCTATCAGAGCTCTGGGCTTCTGGAATGGCTTTCCAATAGGAGTAATGGGGGCAGGAGCAAACTGACTAAATACTCGAAAGATGAATCATGGCAAATTAATGAACAGGACAGTATGAAATGAGAATTCCAGAAGTGTAAAACTCCGCGGGCTGGCTACAGGACATGGTCGCATGGTTTTTTTCTCTCTACTGAGTAACCCACTGGTTGGTTACATGCTTGGTGCTTAGCACTGTCCATTTATGCCTAGTTATTGCAGAGATATTGCAATGTGAAATCGGAGCACAATGGGAAAAATCAAGCCAAGCTGTTAAGCAAGATGATGTTCTATGAGTTAGCACTGTCTTTCCTTACTTTAGCAACAGGGCTATAGGGCTGTGATATATAGCCAAAACCATAATGCAGAAAAGAACCTGACTATGTGAATTCAGTCAGCATTATCCAGCATTTTTAGATTGCCACCTTACTCTAATTTTCCTATTTCATATAATGGCATTGAGCTCCTTCTGCAGCCCAATATCCAGCCCCCTCTGATACTCCCAGCTCAAACCCATCTTCTCCACGTATTTTTGCACTCTGAGATCAGCTAGAGTATCCATGGTGGTGGTTCAGCTTAAGTCCCCTGAAATCCAGTGCTCCTTCTCCCCTTTACCATCTCCCTGCAACCCTTTGTAGTCTGCCTGGTTCCTTCCAGCTCCAGCCAGGCAAAAACGACATTCTCTGTGTCAATAAGGAGATGTTAGGAAGAACTAAGGTAGCTTGGAAATAGAGAGGGAAAGATCCAGCCTTTTAAAAGTATGATCCAAGCATTTTATAAACATTTTCATATTTGCGCAGTAGCATGCTGAACCTTAACTCTCTCATCTCCTTCATTATTTAACTCTACAGCTTTTATGGAACATTTTCTTAATGAGCCACAGCAGAAGTAGTAATTACTTTGGGCTGCGTATTTATCAATGGTAATTTAAATGTTGTTTTTTCCTTTGTCAGATTTGAGCATTAATTCAAAGCTCAGTTTGGTTCTGAAGAGTGAATCAGTAGAAAAGCCAGTGAGAAAAGCTTCATGTTCATGGACTTTCTTGCTCAGTTTACATGTAAAACATTGTTTTTTCTAGCTGCTAGTGCCTGAAAATCTTAACCTGGGCTGGGAAAGTCAAAGAGGGTTCTCTCTGCTATCTGTGTGACAACCAGTAACAAAGTACCTATTGTCCAAACTGTGGTTTTGTGCAGCTGCACTGTCTAAAATAAAGATTTTTCAGCTTGTAATGCTCGGATCTTAGGGACTCCACAGATGGCTTCTAAGCCTCTGTGAAAAGTAACTAGGAAAAGTGGGTTTGATAGTAGGCTTAAATTTACTTTCAGAGCTGCACTTGTCCTGGGAAAAAAATCCCAACTTTAGCAATCTGCAAATTAAAAAAAAAAGTAATCTGTCTAAAGTTTATCCTAGTCACATGGATGTTAACAGCCAAGAGACTAATAGACTTTACATAGCTGTTATGGGGGAGAGATGTGGGGTTGTGTAGATGTACCTGAGGATGTATTTGAGCTTGCAGCTGTATTTAGCCTGTGTAGGGAAGCTTTTGTGTTGGAGATTAGAAGTACATATCCGTTAACTCTTGCTTAACCATCAGTCAAATCCTTGTCATTGGGTAGATTACTTTTTCCCTCATACAGGTCTGATTAAATGGGAGTTGCTCTCATTCAGTTTTATTGCACTATAGGTGTTTGGGATGTATGACACTAGAGCAGTCTCCAATAAGCTAAGCAAACTGTACTATTAAAAACATAAACTGGTCAAAACAAATCCAGGATCAGCATGCACAGCTGATGCACAATGGCTGCAAACAAATTACTGCAATGCACAAGCTTGCAAATACAGCAGATCAGGCATAGGTCCGAGTGGATGAAAACTTTGCATCCTCCATCCTATTTACCCACTGCAGTGTGTTTGTGTGGAATTAAGTTGTTCTATAAAAACAGTATATAAATATATATATATACGTATGTATTTTTAAAAAAACTTCAATGGCATTCTTCCTCACAGAAGTTTTCCTGAGCAGGGGCTGTTGAAAGAGGCAGGTATGCAGTGCAGGTGGACCTGAAATATCTCTTCTAGCTGACTGACATGCTTTGGAGGAAAGAGCTCTTTGGAGTCCTCTGCATCACTTTGGTCCACCTTTAAGAAAGTGTCTATAGAAAAGGCAAATGCTGAATATCTAAAAATGCTGTTAGATTCACAGTCTCTTCTGTGTACATATGCACACACACAGATTTTACATAGGCAAAACCTTTATCTTGTGTCAAATTGCATTCTTAAACCTACAGGTGTCTGGTTTATGTGTGCTCTAGGTTTGCAAACTTAAGGTTGCAAACACATTTGAGAATGAGATCTGATATCTCATGATTTGCTGCTCTTTCTTTTGTCAGCTTTTTTAATTGCCAGCTTTTTAAGGCAAGCTCGAAAAACAAGAAATCTTACAATGACTTCAGCTAATATAGTGATAAGTGCAAAGAGGCTGAATTTTAATGGACCTTGAACATGTGCCGGCAATGTTAGCAAGGGACTTTGCTAATATATGGTAATCCAAATGACCGTAAATTATAATCAGTCAGAGCCATCAACAGGAAAAGAAAAAGATAATTTGCAAATGCTGTTAATGCTGAGTTTGGGAAGGGATGTGAGAAAAGACTATCATTTGGTCTATTCTGCAGTGGACCGAATGGATCCATGATGCTGCTGAAAAGGCCAAGTGTACTAAAAATGAAACAAAGGAGAATTGTTTATTAGGTCAGTTAAATACTCTAAGTAATTACTTGTATATAGTGATAAAAGTATATTTTCAAGCTTGTATTTTGAACATACCAGTTTGCAGTGGCAATGAGTAGAGAGACAGTTTTTAAAAGATACTAAAGTGCTTGTTGCATGGAAATATACACATATACATGGGATTTTCTGAAGTTCCTATATCACCTGATTCCTATTTAAATTGATGGGAACTCCCGATGTGATTTTGGAAATTCTTCTAGTGCCTCACAGCATGTTTGTCCTTAAATATATTTAAAAATCCAGCCTAAATGACTGAACTAATATTACTTCACCCACTTATTTACTACCTGAGGGGAATAACTTATAACTTTCCTTTGGATTTTGTCTTAATGGCTAATATTCACAGAGGTTGCAGTCACTGTACAGGTGTAAGAGGCTACCAGGACAGGTATCCTGGTGAAGGAGCAGCGATGTACTTAGGCTGATTTGGCCATGGGGTCAAAGGGAGGAGAGTTAGAAGGTGCTGGCCTCCCACACGTGAGGGATGGGGACTTCTGGGTCGACTCCCCAGTGGGCAGGGGAGAACCCCAGGCAGCCCAAAACAGAACCAGCAAGGCTTTTGGGTAAGGGACAATAGCAGGGGGAAGTTGTGGAAGCAGTTTTTCAGAGCTGTTTTGAGGGCAGGCTGTGATTTCAGTAGCTGGTTTTGTTGAACCAGCTCTAACATCCCCTGGTGCATCTTTGGTGATACCCACACTCAATTTTTCCTCCTGCGCCAGTCCCTCTAGCTCTTGCATTGATTTTATCTTATTATTCTTCTGCAACTCTTCCCTTTCTCTCTACCCTGGAAGAGATTCAAAAGCTTTTGTAAAGTAAATAGTTCACTTACAGTGCTACCATAACATAGGATGTTTCATTTATGCAGCTACTGTTAATTTAAAGCAATCAACTGTTAATTTAAATTCCACTAAAAGCATACCTAGCAATCGTAACTACAACTACTAAATATTCTTAAACTTAAATTCTCTCACTTTTTCCAGCAAAAATAGTTTGTGCACAGAAAATGAAAATGGAAATTAACAATGTTAAATGTGTTTAAGTAAAGTTATGGCACAAAGGACTATGACAGCTTGTCCGCAGCTAAAGCTAAAGATAGCTTTCCATTTTAATAAACAAACAGAGCAAACCCTTTGTCCCAGTATTTTCCATATTGCCATATCCTTTGAAGACAGATATCTGGGAAATCCTGTGAAAGCAGAGTGCATAAAAGCATATTATTGAAGTATTTTCTTTTGTTGTCCTTGTGGGAAATACTTTATGGGGAGGGGGAGCTGTAAGATTATGGAGGAGCCTCAGGAAGGATTTGCAGAAGTAAAGGTAAGTTTGAGGAACAGGGTGTTGGGAAGAAGTAGGGTTCAGGGGAGGGGATGGAAAGGCTCAGTCCTGCAGACTTGTGCAGCTTCCTACACTGGCAGCAATACTCAGTCCTGTTTGCTCCGTTATTTTGAGCACTGAAACCCGTGTCATTTTTGGAAGAGGCCTGGAACAAGACACGTAGCTGTACAACAACTGCTGGAAATTATTTAGGAGCAGGGAAATGGTGGACTTCTGTCTCCATTTTCTGACTGTTCTTTGGAGAGTGGTGTTTTCATGGCTCGTGCATGTCCTTGACTTTCCCACCAAGCCACGTGTCCAGAGCTCACATTGTCTCCCTTGGAGGCATGCTCACCAACAAGTGGACAAAACTACCTAATAACTGTCAGAGGAGTTAAGAGCTTCTTACCAAACACATATTTATTTGTATCTCATTGGTCATTTAGCAGGAAACTTTATATAGAGTCTACACCATTTTGAGACTTTAAGAAAAAAATACTTGCTTAAGAGCAAGAAGGGGAGAACTGTAGGCTGTCTCTTATGACGTTTGGGAATCCCTTTGGTAGGAGATAAATGAAAGTTTTGATTAGTTCTACTGCTATTTGCTTAGTGTATCTTAGCTGAATTTTCTGTAATTCATGCATGGCTTGAACTAAAAGAATACCTTTATGAGGAGTTGTCATGTTGCAGCTGTACTTCACAGCACAGAGTGGTGCGCTCTGGCTTGAGCAGCCAGAGATTTTATTGATAACACTGTAGTATAACCAACATACAGGCCTCTCTGTAAAGGAAGTAGTTGATCAAGGATATATCTAATTATTCATTTGTTAGCAGCCTGGTTTGTTCTAATACTTTCTTGGATCTGAGTTATGGTCAGATATTGAAGATGATGACGACTGTAGGGTGCCTGGGAATACAAAGCACTTTCACCACACTGGCTGCAATATGTTGTCATGTTATAATTATTATAGCTTATTCATTGTCACTAACCTGTTTAAATATTTGAGAACAAAGTGGTGTGGTTATATAAAAGTTTGTGCAAGAAAACTCAACTCTCAAGATCTCTTTTAAGTGCTGCTTTTGTCATCTGCAGTCCCCTTTGATCCCAACCACATATCCGCATAGTAGCTCTGAGGATCTGTGAACCATTTCTCCCTTTCTCCCTGTTTCAGATTGCGGCTGATGCTTGTTAGAACAGTTCAGAGCATCTCTTTGAAGAAATATGGTGGTGACAGTGGCTGATCAAAACCCAAATGCTCAAAAACCTTGGCCAGGGTAGGAAATCCATATGTCAGAATCCTGTCACAGCTTGAATCTGTTACTGGAGGAAAAACAGGCTAATGTTTAGGGCACTGGTTGGGAATCAGAAAAACAGGATTCAGCTCTCAGTTTCCCATCTAACTGCAGAAGGACTATTTAATTCTCCCTGTTCCTTAGTCCTCCAGGTGAAAATGGGTCTTTTCATTCTCACGGAGGCTTGTAAGAGTGATTTCATTAAGTGCTGGGACATCTAGGCACTCTGATGATGGCAGGAGCTCAGGTGGTGCAATTGGAGGCATGAGGTGGGGATGTCCTCTGGTGTGCCAGTGATTCAGCCCCAAATGTTGCCTATTGGTAGGACAGGGGGAGAGCTGTGTGCTTACTGCTTGGAACTTCTGAGAGCTTCGATGTCAGAGCAAAGAGTGCAGTAATTTAGCAAGTTATAGAGCAGCCATGTGGAAGACCACATTGACCCTTTGGAGTTATTCCCAGTAATATCAGCTCATCTCGGTGTGTAATTATAATACAGCCCTAGTCTGGAGAGTTGTTATGGGAAAGCAGGTCTTACTCCATGGATTACAGAGACTCCCAGCAGGTCTCTGATTTTTATTTCTGACAGTGTTGTAGAGCCAACAAGGTAGAGAGGATGTGAGCTGGAAACTCCTACTCCGCAGCGTTGGCCCCATGATTTACTAATTTACAGCTTCTGTAAAATGCTGTAGATGGCACCAAGTCTACAAAAACATGTTTCAGGGCATAATATGGACCAATGATGCATTTTCAGTGACAGAAGCCTGTGAAGGAACAGGCACTGTCTGAGTCTAGAAATCCAGGCTGAGTTCATACTACTGACAAATAACTTGGAAATGAGTTATCAGATATCACTGGTGGGAGGAAAACAGAGAAGCCAACACTGTCGTTTTCAGAGTTGTTTCTATAACATGAACCTGCAATTGACATTACACATAACTTTTTGCCTCTTCAAATGTGAAACAGAAGGGCAAATACTAAAAAAGCTTTCTAGTGATAGTGCTCAATTGTGCAGAGTGTTCCTGGCATTAACCTAATTCAAAGAAAGAGTCTATTATATTAGTATGCTTTTGTTCTTGGAAAGGCTTCCTCTGATTGCCAGTGGCACTGTCTGACTGCCCAAATTAAGTGATCCCCCAGGAGCTTTGGATCTCAGTCCAGGCAGCCAGCCTGGAGTCCTCACCTCGCCAAGCAGCGCTCTCCACGGCCAAGGTTACTGCTGAATGACCTGTGGGGGGGAAATAAATGGGCTTTCATGTGAACCTTTTGACGGTGCCACTTTTAGGGCTGCTCTGTGAAGACTAGGCCATGCAAAAATATTGATACATGTCGTAAAAATAACTTGTCATTTCTATTTTTAGGGAAGGCATTGAATACTTGTTTGCCGAGTCCAGCCTCGTAGGGCACTGAATCCAAAACTGAGGCCTCTTGGCCCTTTCGTGATGCAAACAGTAATTTAAAATATACATCTGGCACAGTGCAAAGAGAGAACATCCAACATCTGTCACATTTCATTATCTTGCCTTGCTGCTATTAGGCTATTATTAGTATTTAAACTAAATATATCTTCCCGCAGGCTGCTAACCATAATACCTCATTCAAGCACCCATTCCTTTTATTGCCACAAACTGTTCTGAACATCACATAAATGAAACTGGAACATCACTTGATGGACTGTTATCATATTTACTGCTTTATTTTATTTTGTTTTAAATGGGAGGAAACAAAACTTGCCAAATGTTGTCATATGGTTTGAAGAAAACGAAATGGGTTTCCCTATCGTTTTGGGTGAGGGAAGTGAACAGAGGCTTTTCTAATGGAGATCAGCTGCAGGCATTTGGTTCCACACTAACGAGGGCCCATATGCTGTCACTGGTGTATCAGTTTTGTCTTGGGTCTGTAAGACTCTGGAATGACTGGGTTTTTGTTTGGGTTTTTTTTAAACTGTCTTTTATAATTAATTATCTGCCACCTCTATCTCTTCAAAGCCAGGTGAAATAAAGACGTCGTAAGAGACTAGAATTACTCTAAGCAAGAAGCTAGCTTAGAAGTGTTTCCCTCCCAAGTTGAACGCTGCGTTTCCACTGGGAGCTTTGCCCAGCAGTTAGAAAAAACTGCCCAAAGCCTAGAGTAGCCTTTTGAAATGAATGGTGTTTTTAATTCACATCAGCCTAGATTGTAGCTGCTTGCCCAGGGCCAAGAGCGATGCCCTTCCTTAGGCTGCCACGAAGGATGCTCCCAAAGCAGCCAGCCTGCATCACAGTTTGGCAGGTGCTCACGCTACGTCTGTGCCCGTACATCAAGCAGTGCCCCCTTACCTTCCTAGGTCCTGGGACAGGTTCATCTGCATGGCTGAACACAGCAGTCTTGGGCATTATTTTGGCCGGGGCCAGGTAGTGTCATCTCAAGCGGTTCCCACGGATGGGTGGATGACAGTGCAGACCAGCAGCAGTCCCGGGGGCGAAGGGACATGGGCATGGGTGTGGACATGAGCCTTCCTTGCCTGGGGGTTCAGTCCTAGAGAGCGGTCCTGACAACGTTTAATGTCGAAGTAGGGAAAATGAGGGTCCTGCAGCCTGAGGTCTGTCTGCAGGGGCTGTCCTGCCACCCCAGCTCCTGCTTAGAGAGCAGCCACAGTGCTCTGGCTAGAAAGCCCGGGCAGAGCATCACGCTAATGCAACTGTGCAGCTTCTGGTGTCTGAGCTGTGGTGTTCAGAGTTGCACCGAGTATCTCGAAAACACCTGGAAATGACTTTTTAATTGCTTCTTTCTGAGGCTGTTGGGTTTTTGCTGGAAGAGTCCCCTGCCGCAGAGTAGAATAAGCTATTTTAAGTTGGCTATGTGTCAGTCTGACAGCAAAGGATCAGTGAGGTGCAGAGACCTTGTTCTGAACGTGACCGTCTGTGCAGTGCAAAAAGGGGATGTGGCTCTGGAGCCATCATAGCAGCTCTCCCCTCTCCCAAAAACTCCTCTGAGCTGAGCTGCCTTCTCAGTGCGGGCAAGGTACTTCCACACACCAGAGGTACTTGTTTTTAAGCTAATCCTATCTTCCAGTTGACATTATTTATTTATTGTTTTACATTATTTATTATAGTACTCTACTTGTTAAATATGAAAACAGTAACAATACATTAGGGGTTACTCTTTCCGCCCCGTGCAAGTCACCCTTTTACGCGTGAGCAAAGACCCACGCAGACCCGGAGCAGATCAGCTGCCCGAGTCCCTCCCGAACACCTTGCCGGGGTTGGGGCTGGCAAGGGCAGGTTTTACCTGCTTTTCAGTGCCAAGATTGCAAGCCTGCACCCACAGTCGTGCTAACCTGTGTGGGTGTGCTAGCTCGAGGGAGCAGTCATGCTGTGTTACAGCCCAATGACACGGAGCGGCCGTGTCCCCGCTGGCTTTCCCATCGGCAGCCGTAACCTCTCAGCCTGCATCCCCTGGGGACTCAGCAAGGTCTGGGCTGCCGGCACTCTGCAGGAGGGATGGAGGGTTTGGAGCTTGTGTGCGAGCTGGCCGAGACAGAAAATTTGAGCTCTGCTTTGGGCCAACAGTGCAACAAAGACAAGCCTTGCATTACAGGCGTGCTGTTGCTCTGGAAACTTGAAGCCTCCCATAAGCAATGCAATTACTAGCTGGTTATCACTTCTGCTTTACTAAGGAGGATATTTTGTTAGTTTAGAGAAGGCTCAGAACACAGAAATAGATATATTTTTTTTTTATAAGGCTTCCTCCTAATGGCCTTTAAAGAGACCACATTTCTTTCTCTGTGATCACTGTAGGACCTACCTCCAGAAGGCAAACGTATAAAATCTTTTCTATCAGCCTTTAAAACATTTCCTGTAGAAAGAAAAAAGATTACTCTCTTTTCTGAGTTACCTCATCTTGAGCTGGCATGGAAACTTGTTTAGCGCACAGTAGCAGCTGCATCTCTTCAGCTTAAATTAATATACAGCTGCCTCTTACCTCAGCTCTTCTCCTGACTTGTTAACAAAATTATTATTGCAATGTGCACCTCTTAAATCTAAATGTTAAATGGTGTTTGGGAACAACTCATGCCCTCTAGAAGATAATAGTGTTTTTAAAGTTTTCTAAGCCACTACAGTTCTTCATGTCTAAAAATGCCTTTGTAGACTTGGTGCCCTGTGCAGTGTCTTCTGAGACCCTGCTTTTTTCCCAAAATACCCATGTTTGGGTTGGCACTGTATGAGGTGTCTTTTAAAGTGAACATGAATGAAACCAAGCTGCATCTACTGAATGTCCGTAAGCAGCAAAGAACTGTAGGAAACTTGTTTTATCCCCCAGAGCCTGAGGAGGCCACAAGGCAGAAAAACCCCTTGGTGGCAGCTCTGCTGCAAGAAGGGGATGCGCAGCTCAGCGGCAACGGGGAACCCTTGGAGATGGCCGAGGATGGGAGAAGGCACCGAGCTGCCCACCGCGCTCCCTGCGGCTGCCCTGCCCAGGAGGGAGATGTCCACCGAGGTCAGGGTGGGATGGGTGTGAGACCGCCTGGCTTTCTGGTACGAAACGTCTTCTGAGCCTAATGCAGCAGGGAACGGTCTCCGACATTTATTTTTGGAGGGTGTTTAGGGACCGTTGGGTTTGAAGGCTCGCCCCTGTGTGCAAATAGATGAGGGAAAGGCAGTCTGAGTACAGCCGCCTCTACAATGGGATGCTGCTGGGAACGGTGTTTGTATTTTCAAACTTAAATAATCTGGCAGTCCCTGCTGTGGCTTCATGCTGTTTGGGTCTATCCCAATTTTATTGAGAAGTGTTGTTGAAAAGACATGTTTCGCACACTGATCAGAGCTGACCTCATCAGAGTTACTTTAAATAAGATTCCGAAATTCTTTTTCCCCTAGTTTTGTTCTCTCTGGGATATTTTCCAATCCCATTCTGCAATATTTGTTAGCAATCTTAACACCTGTTCTTTCCTTAATTATTATCATTGGTCTTGCTGCTTTTTTTTTTTCTGTTCCAAAGCACAAGGTGATAATCAGGCCCTTGTATCTCAAATATACACTTTTTCTTTTGTCTGTATAAAAATGTGCACCTCTGAAGGTGACTGAGCTCAGGTGCTCGGCCCCAGGAACCGGTTCTAGGTACCACTCTGCAGCGCACCAGCCACGCCGGGACGTGCGTGCTTGCAGCTGGCAGCAGGATGAGGCAGATGTGGAAGGGAATTATTTCAGCAAAGTACGCTGCCTAATCCTCCTCTTCTGTTGATGGGGAGCTGGATAGTCAGAGGACTGAACAGTGAGTACCCTAGGCAGGATGGAATGGGGAATACACCTGAACACCATCCTTACCACACTCAGATCGAAATTACACACTAACTCTAGTAACTGGCTAATGCAGTCCTGCGCTGTCTTGGGTGTCTTTCCCCTTTGAAGAAAACATGAAGTGTTAAAACAGAAACCCAGGTGTGTTGGGCATACAGCTTTATAATGGGTAGATTGTTTGGATTAAAATCTTCCCAAGCCTGTGAAGTGTAAATCCCTTTTGATAACACACGGCACGTTCCAAGGTTATCAATGGTATTTGAAACCATTCATGTTTTTCCAGCTTTCCAGTTTCTTTATGTAATTGCAACGGCTTTTACAAGCTCACGGAGCTCACCGTTTGAAATACCCACTGGCACAGGGGCAGAAATGGCAGCTCCTACAAGGTCTGAAAGAGCTCTCAAAGGTTGGCTTTTCTGTTAATTTAGCCCATTCTGTTAATTTGCCACGGTTTAAAGCTGGACTGACCTAACAGAAAACTTTCTGTTTCCATGCGGCTCTATGAAAAAAGAACAAACATAAATTAATCGCCAAACAAAAATGTAAGACAGAGTTAGGTTTACTAATGTATGCTTATTGATTTAAAGCATTAGAACTTAAATCCAAATCAAATATTTGAAGATGGCGAGTCTGGTAAAGATCTACATACGGACTCCCCTTTACCTCTTCATCCTTTCCCAACCTTAACCTATCATATAGACATCCTGGCATTCATTCATTATACCTCACGTGGTCCTAAAGGTCATGATGTATCTGCTAAAACCACAGTCTTCCAGTTACCCTCACATTAAGAGCTACCCCAATCAGTGTTTAATTTTTTCTGCTCAGTATGCCAGACAATGTACATGGAGGGACATCAGCTGAGAGCTCGCCAGCTGACACCAGCCGAGGACGGTGTGAGGACCTCTCCTCTTCTCTTTTTGCAGCATCCACGTGCTCGCAGCCAGATACCTCTCTCGTTTTCATGGTTCATAAGAAATTCAGTTCTTTCTCTGAGACCCCACTGGAGGGCACAAACTCCAGCTGAAGCCCTCAGAACGTGGTGCTGTGTCTTTTGTACAGGTGTAATCGTTACACAGCAGATGTAGACATATCTGCACAGCAGCAGAAGGTCTGATTACAACACAGGCACGCCTGCAACCCAGCTTATATGGATTACAAGACGCATCTTTGCTACTGTTGTTACCTATGACAGCAATAAAAATGGGGCCCTATTCTTACAAAAATTGTATCTTCACTGTATGCAGGCTAAAGGTAGCCTCTTACCTCATGTTGGCTAATGTATTTCTACATTTACTGACCTTTTGCTTATATCAGTCTCAATTCTGCATATAGAAAGTAACTGTCTTTCTAGTTTACCAGGTCTAATTTGCAGCCCGTACAGAGCAGATTTTGCTGTTTCCCTTTTATAGTCAATAATTTACTTTCTTCAGTTTTAAACAGAAAACGCATCACTAGCAAAAATAAAATTAAAAGCAAATACTATGAAAAGAGTCCGAGAAAATATATTAATGATACTATATATTAGTATTTATTTAATTGCTGCTATTTGAGGTCAGTTTCCCTTGATACTGTTGACTTCAAATAAACTTTAAGCTATAATTGTTTGCACATAAGTATATCCTTGATAGGGTGGTGATGGTGGCCAGGGTTGGAACAGAGTTGGAATTGTTTGTGAAATGCATACTGGGACTTGACTTCACTTTTAACTGTTTGCTTTTGCAAGTATAGTGGTCCAGTCGTGTTGTTGAATTAATATTTACAACCATTTTTTAAAAGTGTTCTGATCTGGGAAATCATCATTGAATATTTTTAGATGAGATTTTTGAGTAAAGAAAGTAGTGGTTTGCTATGTGCAAATAAGATGATGTTACTATTTTTCAACTGTCCCTACCTGCAGTGGAGAAAGTAAGCTCAGCAAGCGAAAGGAAAAATTTGAGCTTTCATAGCAAATACTGTTTTTAGCCTGCTTCGATCTTTGAACTAAGATTATACTCAACCACTCTTTCTCATTTCACAAGCAGACCTTGGAAACCAGTACACTAAAATTAGGAGGCATGTTTGCATCTTCAACCTCTCCAAGTGCAGCACTGCAAATAGTCCATTCCAGCTATGTCATTATTGTACAACATGGGGTCTTTTTTTAGAAAGCAAACGTCATTCTTATTACTTACACCTCTTCCACACTACTTTAAGAAAGTGCCTGCCTTTGCTTGGCAAAATGAGTGCAAAGACAGAAGCTGCCCTTACTGCAGTGTCCTTGCTGACCCCGTAAGTGCAGAAGCCTGGGTTCGTCGCAGGCGCTTTGGCAGCCGATGGCTCAGCTGGAGGGAAGGTGGGAATGCAAAGTTATAAAAATCAAATGTCATTTCTTTTTTCAGGAGGTAGAGGAGGGATCACTAGAATAGTAAGTTCTGCGCTATATTCAAAAGTATATTATTAGTTCTGAAAAAAATTAAGTTCAAGGTGTGTTATTCTGCTAGAATCGTGTAGTTCTGGGACCTGAAAAGCTGTACACCTGACAGCATTGACAAAGGTTTTGCGTATACCTCCTCATGAATACAGATGAGGTGGTGTATTTTAAGGCATAGTAATGGAACCTCCCCCCTTTTTTTTTTGTTTTTGGTTCTCTTTTTTTTTTATTCCAAAAGCTTCCAACTAAAGTTAAATTACCTCTTTACCATTTCAGTGGTTCATATGCCTGGAACTGCTCTTCACAACCTGTGCATAAAACAACCAAGAAACTTAATTTGCTTAAATAAGAGCGAGGAACGATTTGCTAAATGAAGACGGCTGAAAATCCAACAAATCCTTTTCAACTAGAAACAGGTAGCCCAGCTTTTAATTGCATACAAGCTAAACACTGGCACTGCCAGAAGAAATTAACTGCCGTAGTTAATCCTTGCTGGCATCACGCCACATCTTGGAACGGGAGTCCTGTGGGGTACGGGCTCTGTTCACAGCCACGTGTATAATACATTCCCCATGAAGCACTGAGCAGGTGTGGGTTTTTGAATACAGACTGAAGTTTGGCTTATGGGCAGAAAATTAAATAAGGATTTTTCTGGGGGAGGTAGGAGATCTCTTTGAATTATTAGGTTTTGGTGTTTTGGGTTTTGGTGGGGTTTTGTTTGGTTGTTTGGTTGGTTTTTGTTTGCTTTTTTTTTTTTTAAGAGAAAGAAAAAAAGGTTTTGTTGCTGGCTTGCCAACGAGGGAAACTTCTAGGAACAGACCCGAGTTTCTCCGCTTTGCCACCAGATGTCCGTCATGAGCAGGGAAAGCTGATGACCTGAACGATATCCAGAAGCCTGTATCCACAGCATTTTTGAAGATATGACAGTGAAAGGAAAGTTTGAATGAAAGTACACGTTACCGGAGAGTTTTGGATGGCAGATACGCTACAAAGGCTCCTTGGCAAGCGAAAAATTCTGCCGGTAGCACTACAGTGTATGTTTGTTTAACTCTTAAAAGGTATGTGTCAGCCTGCAGCAGTTGCCGAATACAGAGCCTTTGCACTCCTCCAGAGAATTAGGTATTCAGCTCTCATCCGAAGTCTTTAAATCCTCTGCAGAAACTTGCCCTTTCAGATGGCAGGAATATCTGAAATCTGTTGCTGTAGGTGACCTCTGTAAGAAGACTTAATTCTTCCCCCCCCTCAGCGAGTTGCCGAGTGTCACGGTGACTTTCCCAGGTCTGATAGTGTTAGCTGAAACCTACAGTAAAGCACTCACATCTGCAGGCAAAAGGCATTTCCAGGGATAAGTAGTGTACATCTCTGGGAAGCACTGCTGAAAAAAGTGAAGGATTTAAATGAAACTTAACAAAAGGTGCAATGACTTCCTAAGGGAGGGTGTTAGCTTCCCAGCTATGCACAGGAACTTAAGAATAAGGTAACTTAACAGGGAAGTACGGAAAGGTTTGCTGTGTGTCCCTGTCTCCAGACTGCCTCAACCTCAGATGCCCAAATGCTGTCAGCTGTTACTACAGCTGCTATTTATTGCAGTAACTTTTATGCAAATGGCAATATTTCAAATATTTTTCTTTCAGGTGATACACATTTGAGCATCAGAGAAGCAGAAACACCCAACAGCTGCCCTGGAGAGTTTAATGCTGCCGGCTGCTAAATGGGCACCATCTGTGCCTGACTTCCAGAGGAGCAGGGGACACCTGGGATGGAAGAGTTCATTCTTTGGAGACAACGGTATGATGGGACACTCCCCTCTGTTGCTGTTAAGATAGGAAGTGGAGGCTCTCTGCTGGAGACAGCGACATGAACTACATCCAAACAGACTCAGAGACTGGGAAGCAAATGGCACAGAAGTGGCTGCGCTCTTCCCTCACCACCTGCAGGTAAGTACCTGCTTGGGACATCTCCCTCACTGATATCAGGGCTCCTGTGCTTCCTTCCAGCTTCCAAATATCCCACCTCAGACGGCTATAAAATACCTCCTTGGCAGGCTGAGAGGGACACAGGACAGCTTGTGCACCAGGCTCTCCTCCTGGGAGCCTGGGTTTTCCCAGCAGGACCCCACACCGCCTCGCAGAAGGAGAGGGGTGTTGCTCGCCTCCTCTCAGGGAGTGAGTGCTCCTCTCCCTGTTTAATCAAACCAGCCCCATTGCTCTAAGCTGAGAAAAGTGGACAAGCAAAGCAGCAGTACAAAAGTTTCCCTGGACATTGCCTTCCCCAGTCCTTAAGGGATGACACAGACCTCTTTCATGAAGGTAATGGGGTCCAGTATAGCAAAAGGAGCATGTTGGGTCTATGCTGTCACATGCACCCTCACTTTCAAATTCTGAGTATCTTCACAAAAGGGACAGTTGCAAAAGCAACTTCCATATTCTTGCCTCCCACCCCCGTGATATCTATGCTCTAATCTCCTTAAAGATGCTTTTTTTTCCTTCCAAAACAAGCTTTTAAATACCCAGTATTACGATGTTCCTTGACTGGTGTGGTTAAAACACCCATCTGTAACCTTACTTCCACATAAGTGAACGCTCGGTGTAACCTCCACTTCTGAAAAGAACATATTCTGTCTTGAATATTCTCAGCTGTGTCTCTGGGAAACTGAATATGAGCTTATTGCCAGATTCTGATTCTAATAAAGTTAATGGAAATTTTGCCAGTGACTTCAAATGGTCCAGATATTATTCTCAGGGCCAACTCCTATGAAATTATCCCAGTTCAAACCTAGAGCAATTGCACTGATTTCAGCAGGGCTAGCCTGGAATTACTCATCTAACCCGAGCAAGATCCATGAAGTCAGAGATCAGCATATGGAAGAGCTGCTCCTCGCTCAACCTAACTGCCGTTGCTGGAGTGTTGGATGGTGGAGGTTTTTTTCCCTCTTTTTATGAAAGGGCTGAAAGCAGAGCTGCAACCTTAGACCTTTACCGTAGGAACGGGTACGTTGTTTTATAGCAGTATAACCTGTTTCACAGTATGCAGACGCAGGCTGGTACTTCATCGATCAGGGCCGGCGGGGCGTACCTGCACCTAGCCCTTTACCAGTGCTCCGTGCCCAGTTTTGCAAGGTCTTCCAGAGAAAGCTGTAGGGAGCCATAACCCGTTAAAACGAACGGGACGGCTCGTTCAGATTTAGGACAGGTAGCGCTCCACCTATTCTCAGGACAACCACCCTCCACCCTTTGAGGGCTGGGAGCAGGAGAAAGGGGGGGGGGGGGGGGCGAAATCCTTCTTTTAAGCAGAAACAAGCCAGCAGCGGGGCAAGGCAGAGGCGGCCGGCGCCGCTCTTTGGCGGAGCGCAGCAAACCGGGTGACCAACCGACGGGGCCGGCGCTTCTATAACCTGCTCCGCCGCCCGCCCGCCCCCGCGGGGCCGCGCTACCTGCGCCCGCTCCCCGCCCCGGAGGAGCGGCCGCCCGCCCCGCCGAGAGGCGGGCGCGCTGGTGATTTGCTTTTCACCGCCAGCAGCCCCGCTCCGGCCAGCCCGCGGGGACCGGGGCTGCCGCCGCAGCAGCCGCTCGCTCGTTCGCAGCGGGGGGAAAAGTTCGCTGCTCTTCTTCTTCCTCCTCCTCCTGCCCCCGTACGCTGACCCCCCCCCCGGGGCAGGGGGCATGGCGAACTGAGCGGCCGGGCCGGGGGCGGCCCCGCCGCACCTGAGCGGCGGCGGTGGGGCGGGGGGGGGGCTGCCCCGGGCGGCCATGCGCGGCGGCGGTGGGGGGGACACACGCCAGCGCTGAGCCCCTCTGGCCTGGCCGCCCCCCGCCGGCCCGGGCGCTAGCCGCCGCCGCGGGGGGGCAGGGCTGGAGGACGGCGGGGAACCCCCGGGGAGAGGGGGAAGCGGGGACCTCGCCTGCCTCCGCCCGGCCGAGCGCCATGCCGCGGCGGCTGGCCTGGCTGTGCTGCTGCTGGGCGCTGCTGAGCGGAGCCTGCCGCCCCGCGGAGCCCGCCGAGGGTGGCGGGGAGCCTCCGCCGCCCGCCTCCGCCGCCGCTTCGGGCTTCCTCTACCGGCGGCTGAAGTCGCACGAGAAGCGGGAGATGCAGCGGGAGATCCTCTCGGTGCTGGGGCTGCCCCACCGCCCCCGGCCGCTGCAACCGCCGGCCCCGCCGCCGCCGCCGGGCCGGTTGACGGCGGCGCCGCGCTTCATGCTGGACCTCTACAACGCCCTGGCCGAGGGTGCGGAGGGCAGCGCGGGTGCGGAGCGGAGCGGCCGCCCGCCGCCCCCCGCCCCGCCGCAGCCCAGCTCGCAGGACAGCGCCTTCCTCAACGACGCCGACATGGTCATGAGCTTCGTCAACCTGGGTGAGTGCCGGGGGGGGGGGGGGGGGGGGCGTCTACCGGGGAGAGGGAGCGGGCGGGCGGCTGCCCGGGGAGCGCGGCGGGGGTCTGCCGGAGGGGACCCACCGTGGGGAGGCAAGGGGTTTCGGCCAGGGGGGGGCAGCTCGCTTCGGTGAAGGGCTGAACCTCCCACCCTTCTCGCAAACGGTTAAAAAAAAAAAAAAAAAATAGGAAAACGACCCCGGGATGCAAAACCCGAGGGCGACGGGAGGGAAAAGGGTGTCTTCGCGTTTCTTTGAGTAGTCGTTTTGTCCTCGTTACGGGACTAGCGGTCAGAGCCCGTCGTTCGGGATTAAACCCACCCTGCTCCGGTGCCTGGGCGGCAGCGTCGGGGCCGCGCAGGAGCGCAACCGGCGCTCGCTCCGTGCGAGGTCCGGCAGGGCACGGGCGCTTTTGGGGAGGAAAACACGTCCCCTGCTACTCCACGCCGTCCCCGTCCCCTCTTTTGAGGGGGTCTGAGCTAGCGTGGTGAGGAATACGTGACTCCGTCCAGGGTATTCTGGTGATGGAGCCTGGGAACGCGATAAAAGTCCGTGTCACGTGGAAATCTTGAAATAAGTTCTGTTAGACGTCAACCTGCTCTTCAAATAAATCACGCTGTCGGCGCGTTACTGACGCGAAGGGCTCCGAGGTGGGCATTTCGGTGGGAAAGCCATTAAGCTTGTTTCTTGTAGGAGCCCTGAATACTAGACTGCAATTGTGAGGAAACAGTGTAATTAGATTCAGCCTAATGTGGAGAATGAAAATATTTCAGTTGGCAAATTGCAGTTCCTTTTTTTAGGGAATTCCTGTGAAGCTCAAGTGTCTTAGCCGGTCAGCTGAAAACTGTGTCTTTTCACTGGTGCTGCCAGAGCTGCGTGCCAGAACGACAACACCTGTGAACAGCTTGTCTTGTTTTTTTTTTAAAAAAAGTACAAATTGTTGTGCATTTCCTTATCTGGAACAGTGATATATCACTGCAGCGTGAAATTTCTCTGAGCTCCCAGCACCAGTAGATGCGTTCAATAGCTTTGGACCACGGTGTATGTATTTAGAACAAGAGCTGGGTAATTTTTGTACCTGATGAAAATCCTGTAGTAGGTTGGAAGTGCCCCCCTTGCGCTGCAAATGGTTGTTGAAGGACTTGCCTATGTTGAGATTGAGGTGACTGCAACTCCCGCAGGCACAGCTGAGCTGCCCGGGGTGCTCAGCCCTTCCAGCAGCGCAGAGCCCCGTGGGCTCCACATGCTGTGGGTTTATCGGTCAGGGTCTCAGCCTTCTCACTTAAAATTAGCTTGGGGATGTTTAGGTGGTGCGGCCAACTCAGAACTCTGCTGCTTTTGATTGAGACATCCTGAAATCATCCGTCAATGAAGCCAGCATGGTCTGTGTCTAGCTTGGACCCTGAGACCTGGGAATGCTGTACAGGTTTTGGGTCCAAAGGGCAGCTGCTTCTGGGCTTCTCCCCTCCTGGCCTCCCTAAACCTCTGTGTCCTTTGAATATACAGAGCTGCTGCTGCCATCTCTGTTGTTTGCCTTGGGAACTTTCAGGACCTAGACTTGGAGCTGTGAGTTTAAGCAGCGTGGTGTCAGCTGTAGCTGTCTGTAAGCAATCCCTATAACGCGTTTTATTTAAAGGATGCGGAACAAGGTGCTTGCAAGGGGCTGGGTGGTTCCCAGAGGAGCTGTTTTCAGGGAGAAGTGTGAGCACGTGGTGTTTTAGAAGCTATTTAGCTGCCTGCTTCATAAAGCACCAGGAGAGCAGTATTACACGGTAGACCTGAAAGCGTGTGTTTCTTTTGAAAACAAACAAAAAAAATTCATATGATTCAAATCAGTTCTGATAATTTGGATCTAGACACTTATGTAACAACAAGGAAAATTGTTCATGTAATGTAGTAAAATAGCACGATTGAAATGCTAGTTATGAGTCTCAGGAAGTATGAATCAACTGCAGAAATTTCTCATCAACTTCCAAGTTCCGAGTCATAAACCATAATGTCATTTAACGTGATTGTTTGTTACCAAAGTGTTGGCAAATCAATGGGCTGAGACCAAACAGCTGTTTGGCTGTTTTCTGTAGCTCCTCTGACATGTCAGGGATTTTTGGGGGTCTTTCACATGCGTATTGACACTTTCCCACTAAACAATAACTCATGCCAGAGAACTAGAGGAAGCCTAAGGTTAAATTGTGGTATAGAAACCGAAGGTGTGATGGGAGAAAGCCAGCCTGTGATGTATCAAAGTGGCTTATCAGACGTAGTCTAGAAAATGCAGCAAAAGCTGGTGGGATCGCAGCAGAAAGGGAAGACTTCCTGACCGCAGGGACGCTGACTGTTCCAATGAAACATATGCCAAGCAACCCTGAAAACCCACAGCTGGAGTCTCCTCATAAGCAGACACTGCCAGAATTACTTTATTTAGGATTTTCTGCATGTGATCAGACCTATAATAACTTCTGCTTGGTTAAAATTGGCTTCTGAAGAGCTTTGTGTTCAACCTTAAAGAATTCCCTTGCTATTACTGAAGGGGCAGTTACCAAAGAGATGTGAGGAGCCCTTGCCGTTCTCTCCGGAGCAGGAGCCTACGGCATTACGTGGGTATACCTGGTGCAAGTTGCCCTGAAGATACGTGCGGCTGCATGGGTGTGAAGTCAGTGCAGGTGGCGGGGGTGGCCTGCCTTCAGGTGCTGATATTGCTTCTGCTGCAGCCCAGAACCAGGCAAACATTTGATGATGCATCTCCTTGTGCTGGAAAGCCATCATCTGTGTCAGCTGTGTGGAAAAGCCCCACTTTGTCCTGAAAGTTTGCAGGTGTTGATGTTCTTTTAAAAGAAGTGCATCTAATTTTTCCAGCCCTGTGGCCCAAAAAGAGTCGGGAGCTTGTAGTCACTGCTGATTTTAAATGTGCAGTGCTCCAGCCCTTCCTGACCAACATACATATTCCTTCAGTCCGGGGATACAGCAGATGGGTTTTCTGTCTGGGGAAGGCTATGTTTCCATATGTGCTCAGGGTACAAGTCCTCCTTGTCAAGGACTTGTAAAGCTGAGGGACTTCAGGCAGTGCAGGTTTGTCCCAGGCTCAAAGGTGATGTCCTAGGAAATGGTTTCTTTTAGGGGGTGGGAAAGTGAAAAAAGCAGGACACAGGTGTGAAGGTTCTCCAGACGTGGGGAGTTGCTGTCTTACACGGTGGACAAGAAACATCAGTCTTTAAAGTGTAGAGTCTGGGATTTATCTTGCCTGCCTGGCGACGTCTGCACTGTACTATAGACTTGCAAGTTGTGGACAATGATTTCCAAAGGGGCTGACTACAGGGGAACTTTGAGTGTCCAGGGTTTCCAGGAGATGCTTAGCACTTTGTTTTGTAAAGCACCTGGAGAGTAGACATAAGTGTTTCTTCCCATTACAAGTAAAAACATGCATAAGATATAAGCCAGATAATTTAGATAATAAATTTCATTTATCAGGTTAGATACCAAAAAATAATTTGACAGAAAGCATCATCTACCCTTGGTAAACCTGGTCCCTGTTTTAGGAAGATGATCCTCAAAGTGTCCATTTAAGGTGTTTTCCCTAGGATGAGGCACCCAAAAAGTGCCCATTTCTTTCCATTTCCCACACAGGAAGTCTGGATACCTAGCGTAGATGGAAACATCTGCATTTTAGATCTCTCTATTTGGGATTTATCAGACCAAGCAGGGTACTGAGCTTCTGTGCCAGGGGAATGGCAGTACAGCAGGGTTGTGGTGCTGGGAGGGGGGGCGTTGTGGGCTAATGGGTGTTCTCGTGAAACTGTTCAGCTCTTCTTGTAGGAACATCCTTGATATAAATGTAGCACTGGCGTGCCTTGACACAGCACTGTTGGGAAAATAACATCTATTAACATTTCCTATTTGACTAATGTACCTTCCTCCTGGCACCAGGTAGGGTTATTTCCTCTTTCTCCTTGCAAAACAACCCGGGCTTGGTATGGAGATCCCTCTTTGAGGCAGTGACATTGGATTGACAGCTGGACTCAGGCAAGCATCCCTGTATTTCGTTGCTAAGACTGTTTTAGCAAGAGACGTATTGAGTTCCTCATGACAACCCCTTTCTCCCTCAGTCCGGGGAGATGAGGAGCGAGGGGTCACAGCTCAGACCAAACTGCAGATTAGGGCTGGGGGCTGTGGCAGATCCAAAGTCTCCCTGGTCTCCTCTGGTTCATCAGCGCTGACGTGAAGGGGAGCTGCTCTCCAGCCCCTGTTCCACTGGCTGGTGTCTTCAGAGAGTAGTACGTGCCATGCGTAGCAGCAGAAACAAAAAGACTTTGCTACTTTAACTGTGGCCAGAATTATTCCCTGTAAAATGAGAGGTTCTGTGGAGCAATCCTGTGTCAAAATGGGGAAGAAGCTCTTCTGGTCCTCACCCATGCCTTCCTATCCTGGCATCCACACCAAGGGAAAAAAGCCACTTGCTTCCCCCAAGAAAAACCAAGGAACCCAATGACAGTCTTTGCAGGTCGTAGTCTCTGCTATGACCCAAATCTTGGGGCTGTTGACAGCTGGATAGCTGTGCAGGGAAAGTCTGAACCCATCAAACCCTCCAGAGATAAGGGCCGTAAAAAGCGTGCCTTTGGGGTGTGGTGCCTGGTTATCCACAGTGTCCTGCCTTTTTGTAGCAGACTAACAGCATGGACTCACTGTATCTCTGTACTTCTGGAGAGAGGGTTTTCCTCTTTATCACAAGACCCACAGGTCTCTTGGGAGGACTTCAGGCAGAAGGCTGAGGGGACACCTAGCTGTTTGCCAGGCAGTCCTGCAGGCAGCCCTGAAGCTTTTTCATGCAATTCCATTTGCGACCATGGTGAAAAGCCTCTTTTGTCTTTGAATCCCTAAACCCCAGGCAATCCCCATCTTTCCTGCAAGACTTCAAGTATCTGCTGGGGCAAGGGTGCTCCCTTTCAGTGCAAGGGAGCTGCTCGGAGGTCAGCATGGGGCTCGCTGTACAAATACTCTCTCTCCCCTTGCCTATAGAGCAGCAACTTATGGATGCGATGTCTTCCAAACAGGCTTTTCATCTTTTTGGCAGCTGTCACCTACCAGATTTCCTTCTAGGAATGATCTTGCACAAATCCATGGCAAGCACTTAGGTGCAAGCAATATGCCTTCCCTCTGCATGGCTTTTCACAGGAGGGAAGCAGGTGAATTTTTTCATCTGAAGGATTTGATCAGCCCACCCGCCTTTTTACTGGTATCACGCTCGCTGTCAGGGGATATGAAATTAGGCAACCAAGATGTATCAGGGACGTTGCATGATTATATTGACGGGACTGTACCATTCATACTGTCATCCCATCTGTTTATATTCTTGGCCACATGTTGTAAAGGTCAAGACATCTACTCACAGGGAGTAACTGGAGTGTGTGATGCTGCGGATCTGGCTGTGCTGCCAGCTGGCTGTGTACAGCCTCGCGCTCTCGGCATGCGAGCAGCGTCCTCCACGTGTGTCCAGAGCAGGCCAGTATTAGAAATCATGAAGCTGACGATGGGAATGAGTTTACCGACTTCTGCCAAGCCTTGTATACCGGGCTTTGGTGCCAAGACAGATCCCAAGTGTCGGAGAGCAGCCGTACGTTTGCTGTTCAACTGATGCAGCTCAAGGTCCTCCTTTATGTCATCTCCTTGAAGTAGTTGTTGCTTGCGAGCTGCCTGCAAGCGTGCAGCTGCCTGAAGTCACGATTAAAGAAAGGGCAAATGGTCTTTTAGAAGTCCTCAGCTCCTCCACCCTCTGAATTTGAGGGACTGCAGTCATCCTTGTGCGTTTGGCCAGGAGCCCTGGAAGATGTGTGGCTCGCGGAGAAGCTGCTGTTCAAAACCTGCACTGTTGAAATGAGTGGAGGGTCACGTCTGTGTAAGCAGTTTATCCAGGTCTAAGTGTCATCTGGACTAAGCTACTGGAACCAGACCGTGTGGCATTAGCAGGATTATTCTCTGTCTTGTGAAAGCTTTTCAAAGCTTGAAAATTTACACTGTCTTAAATTTGGGTGAAATGTTGAAGTCTTACTTAAAACAACAACAACAAGTGATTGTAATTGGAAGAAGTTAGTATTGCCAAAGAAATCTTGATTGATTCGAGTCAAATTTTGTATGTATAAATAACAATATGTATAAAAAGTTGCATTTTGAAACACAAACCCAGGTGCGGGGTTGGTTTGTTTGGAATTTTTGGTAAAAATAAAAGCAGCACTTCCTAGTTCTTTTCCTCAAACAAAGTTGAAACTAAACCGCTCCTTATAAAAAGGATTTCTTTTGGCAATTTTCTTCCAGCGAAACATGGCTTCATCAGAAAATCACTTGGGCGGCTCTGTCGTGGAGGTCTTGTGCTGAGCTCTGCAGGGACTTCTTGCCGCAGGCTTGTACCTCCACCGAGGAGCTGCGGTCCTTGCCGGCTCTAGCCTGGTGCATCGCGGCGGTGATGCTCTCTCTCGTAGTTTTAAATATAAACTTCCAAGTGGTGTTTGTGATTTAGGAGGAAGGAAGGTGGTGTTTAGACTTTCCATGCCGTGGAGGCATGATTCTTTTTGAGTCGTCTTGCCTCATTGCTAACTTGTGAGGGGTTAGAGGAAGGTACAAGTTACTTGGCATGTAAACAGTCCTGTTGTGTGTTTCTGCTGTGTCCCAGCAGATGCACAGTGACACTGTTAAGTACGGTCCACCTACTAATCATTTAGCATTTCTGTTTGACCATTTATATAGCGGTGTGAAACAGAAAGCAAACGCTATCGCCTGAATGGAAAAATGGCTCATGGCTGAGAGATTCCTGTTTGTTTTCACAGGCATCAGACCCCAGAACCTGGGAGACTGAGGTTAAGGACCAGAAAGTCATTTTCTGTGCACCTGATTCTTGGAGGCTGGTGTAGAGTCACACCTAGGTTCCCTGTTTGATGGGGTAATGGTTTTAAACTGAAGGAGGGTGGGTTTAGATTGGATATAAGGAAGAAATTTTTTACAGTGAGAGTGGTGAGACACTGGAACAGGTTGCCCAGAGAAGCTGTGGGTGCCCCATCCTTGGAAGTGTCCAAAGTCAGGTTGGATGGGGCTTTGAGCAACCTGGTCTAGCGAACGATGTCCCTGCCCATGGCAGAGGGGTTAAACTACATGATTTTTGAACATCCCTTCCAGCCCAAACCACCTGTGATTCTAAGTCCGGAGAGGGCGTTTGGGACTGGGGTTCTCCAGCCGTGACACGCCGAGGGGACGTGCATGAAAACCATTCAGCGGCTTGTTTCTTTCCACCTTTTTTCGGGTCACGGCTGGCAGAGGATGAGGAGCGGTGCCTCCTGTGTGGCTGCAGCGCTTGCAGGAGGGGTGGTCGGCACCAGCACCCCGAAGAGGCGTCCGCTCCCCGGGGAGCCCTGCGGCCCCGCGCTTTGCACCCAGAGCAGGTTCCCAAGGCGGTGGCTTTGGGAAGGGCACAGGGTTGCAGCTGGGCTGTGGCAGGAGAAAAAAGCTTAATTAAAGAAACTGAGCCCCTGTGGGATCGCAGGGGTGTTTAGTACATCGTAGTGGACTTTGATTCCTAAAACCTGCTATGGATCAGGGCTGGTATTTCCTGAACTTTCAGTTACTTAGGCTCCCAGGCTAAGAAACAGCCTTATAGGGTTGGGTAGATTTTGGGGGTGGTGGGTGGTTTTTTTTTTTTTTGTTCATTTGTTTTTTGGGTTCTTTTTTTGGTGATGGCATGAGATATTTTTTGTTTTGTTGTTAAGGGCACAAAGATTTTGTCAGCGCTGCCTGCAGCTCTTTTTATTTTACGTTGCAGTGCTCATCATAGCACAATGACAGAATTGAATCAGTGGTAGCAACAGTGGGAATTTTTGGCAAAAAAGGATAATGTAGACAGAGCCGAAGTGTTCTGCTAACTAAAACAGTAGCTGTATTTTCAGAGAGCTAGACATGACTGTTTTGATCCAATGTGGTGTTAATCACAAGAATACATAACTGCTTTCCTATGAACTTTCCCCTTAAAAATACCCAATGATATCACCTGATGTTTTGCACGAATGCTCAGTATAACCAGAATTTAGAACAGCTGGCTCCATATAAACTTGGAATATTCATAGGTCAAATATTAGTGTATAAATAAAAACATTTTGAAAATGAAAACAGAAGCACAGTATTTGAAATATACTCAGCGTGCAGATGTACTTCATGGCTTGAATAGCTTTACAAATTAATCAAGACAGTGTTAACACTTGTTCCGAACAAGTCAAATTTCCCGATAATAAATGAGAAAGTGTTTTTCAAACAATATTCCAAAGATGTGTTATTCCATGTATTTTAATGATCGTTTGCAGTCTCAGAGATGTATGAATTGGCTATTTGAAGCCCCCTTTTAAAGAAGATGTATTTGATCAACTGGTAGCAAATGGAAAGCCGCAATTTCTTTTATCAAGTGCAGGCTGTAAAATATGCCCCGTTTAAAACATGCACACAAACGTTCACGGTGAGGTGTACTACTGTATGCAGGCGCAGATGCAGCGTTCTTATCTTGTCACTGCATGGTGTTCGCGTGGCGTATACGGTCAAGGTATTAGACACTCTGTTTGTACAAGGGCTAAGGGGTGACATAATGTCTATTGAAGCACAGGCGTTTAGCTCCACACCAGGCAACAAGGAGCACTTAAAAAATGAGAACAGATTAGAGCTTGTGGACAGGTTGTGATAGTCGCACCCGTAAGCCAAGAGGTGTTGGAGGGAGGAAAGGGTCTGCAGTGTCAGTGTGAAACAGAGGTGCCTTCTTGCATCCTTGTGTCTCCTGGGCTTTCCAGACCATATAAGAGAGAAATCCAGGAGAATAAAGCTGTAAGCAGTCAATCCTGGTCCTTTTACAAGGAATAAAATTGTCCAAATGAGTTGGAAGAAATGTTGAACTGTAACAAGCACGTACAAGAAGCATAAGACTTGTCTGCCTCTGTAAACTCTGTAATGAAAGGTGTTTGGACATGAACACTTGCTGCAGCCTAACTTCCATATTTTTCAAACTGCGTTAAAACTATCTGGATTAACACTCTGTTTCAGGGAATAAAGAAGTGGTCAGAGCTTTAATTCCTCGTGTCGCAGAGGCGCAAGCTCCCTCTGGCTGAATCCAGATGAGCAGAGGTTGAAGTGGCAGTCTTTAGTCGCCAGATGCTCTGCAGGAAAAAAGGAGGAAGCATTTTCTCTGTCACTTCCCATGGGCTGCCCATTCCTGTTTCTTCTCCTCTTATGCCCACGCTGGTGGCGTGGTCCAGCTCAGCCATGATAAACACGCTTCTTGGTGCGGGAAGAGGCCTTGTAAGCTTTTAATATACCTGTGTCTTCATCATGATGCCAAGCCTGGTTTCTCAAGATGTTTGCGTGCAAGCAATGAGGGGCTTCTCCACGAGCCTTGTCCTGTGTGCACGATTTTGGTGCAAAATAGTAGGAGCATAGTTCTAAAATTTAAGCCTGGTACGAAATTGGTATTTGAATATCTACACAAAGATTTGATCTGCAAGTACAGAATCCAGGTGCTTGACTTCAGCAACGAAGCTTGGAGGAGAAACCATTTTAGAAAAGCAGCAGTCTCTCTTGCCCACAAACTGTCATCCTGAGACCGCATTTCAAACATGCAGACCCTTTTGCTTAATTATTGTAACATCAAACGTCTTTGACATGAAAGGGACCAAGCAGTGGCTATGCAAGATAATGACTTGTTTATAAAAATAATTTAAACAGCATATGAAAAGGATAAACATGCATGTCCTGCCAAAATTCACTGTATGTTCTGCAGGCTTTGGTGATTGTGAATCTCTTGGCTTGCCCTTTCAATCTCTTTTTTTTTTTAATGCACAAAGAAAAAAAGGCAGAGGGGGAAGGGAGTGAAGAAAAAAGGGAGATGTGAAAAAAAGTTCTCATATTTAAGGAAGTTCCAACTTATTATGCTATGGAAGATAGCTGGAGAGAAAATACATTTGTTTAGCGCACTACAATAGAGCTTTTCACTTTGAGATGTCTGTGTCTTGTTTCTTGCATGTGATAGTTTTTACACTTTAATGATTGTAGCAGCTGTCCTGTCCAAAAATGTTCCATTCTGCAGGATGTGTAGTGCTCGTTACTTACTAGACAACGTAAGGATACTGCTCTGTCTCTTATTCAGGACCCCAAAACACTTCATAAGCATTGAAGTCTCACAGAGTGCTCTGACAAACGTAAATCGTTATTATACTCATTTTCCAAATGGCTAAGCTGAGGCTCAGAGGGCATGACTGGACTGGGGTTGTGATAAGGTCTCTGAAATTCTTGCTTCCAGTCCTGCGATCTAACCGCGAAACTGCGCACTGCGTTACCATCCTGGCAGGTCCCCAAGTGGCTTGTGGAGTCGGTGGAACAGTAGGGTCTTATTTGGTGAAACCCGTCCTTCTTCAGGTTGCAGCATCAGTCATCTGGAGACCGCAGGTTATCTCTTGGCTTAGGCTTTAGTCCTTCCCGCTTGTGAACCTTTCTCATCCGTGTTGCACAATCTGTGCCTTCTGCAACCACGCTCCGGTAGGGACGTGGGTCCTCAAATGTGCTTGCAAACAGCTCAACATCGGTAACGCCTCCGATCTCCATCACTGCTATCTGAACATGAACATCCACCAGATGTCCATTTGTATATGATGTCTACTATTTGCCCTGAGTGATGGCTTTTGCAAGAGAGCAGCTATTTCTTTCGGGTCTCTGACTGAACAGCGCAGAAGACACCTGGGTGCCATCAGTGGTAGCATGAGCGTGTGGACAGGCTCTGGTTTTATGCCTGTGTTGAAGTGTAGCTCTTTTACATGGGTGTAAGCTGACATCCATGAGGAGCTGAATAGGAAAGATGAAAGCGGTCACAGGCTAGCACATTTTTCACTTGAAACTATTGGAGAGCCTAGTAAAGGTTTGCTTGACTTTTGGTAACATCCATGATAGTGATAAAGTCTATGCTGCGGGGGGGTAATGTCTTTTGGTAATGCCCATGCTGCAGAGTCGTAATGTCTTTTGGTGATGTCCATACGGCAGGGAAGCTAATAGTAGGTGTTCTTCTGAGTTAACTGATAGTTTTGTTGAGAGACTCCGAATAAAAATACAGTGTAACGGCTGAAGTCAGTATAATGACTCCTTTATGTTTCAGGAGCTATTGGGATTGGGTCTGCCTGATACTTTTGCTATCGCTAGTCTCAGTAAAAACAACTTTATGGGGTCCCAAAACAGTCTGTTGCTTCTGGCAGTCAGCGAGCTGGCAGCTCCGACTCACTGAGGCTTGAAGAGATAGTTCATTAATTCATGGCACTTTCCAGAATAAACATGGCAAACCTCCTCTGAAATAACAGACGGTAAATCCTCCTTGTCACTCAAGACTGCACATTTGTCTTCAGAAAGGGACCGTGAAAGAAGCTGTCCATCTCCTAATAAATGAGAAAATAAATAGAAGAAGAATTGTGCATTGTGTCATACTTGACATGGCGAAGCTTCGGGGTGGAATAACAGCAAACCTTGCCTCCCATCTTATCCCTGTTAAACGTGGACCTAAACCAAGCAATGCCCACCGGGCAGACTATGAGATGGTGTAAACTATCATAGCTCTTCGGCAGGAATCCTGGGTGGGAACAACAGCCTTTTTTACTCCTGCTTTAGCTCTTTTTGGGAAGATAGATTTCAGCACCTCTCGTCTTTAGGTCCTTGGGGATGGGACCCTCTGGTTTCTCTGTGCTGCGAGACTTGTAAAGGTTACTACAAGCTGGGGTTGCTCGGAGCGCACAGATGTTTTGTGCAGCTTGTTATTTTCTATGTTGGAGGCTATGAGTCAGATTACTGTTACCAAAATGTTTATGTGAAATCATTTCTGAGTCATATATTTGCATCATATACAACCTGTCTGACAATCAAAACATTCAGTGCTCAGCTAATGATTGTACTAAGTTTTCCAACACTCTGCTCCAACATAACATAATTACACAGCTAAGTGCAATATATTACTTTGACAGGGTTCTTCATGCATCTTGTGATGTCAGAACATCATCATTGCTATTATTTGAAATTATCAGAGAAATATGGACTTTGTTGCACGAAACAAAGTTAAAAATAGTGAGAGGCAGTCCCTCAGAAACGCAGTGCCCTGCATATGTTCCTGGAAATGTTTTTTTTCCTGTCCCCAAGAGAGCATGTATTTCAAGAAGTTGCATAGTGCTTTTAACCTTGTTCTCTCCAGAGAGGTGCCTTATTAGGGTTTATTGGTGAATTTATGGACAGTTGTGGATATTTGCATGGAGAAATTGTTTCAATACTGGGATTCAGCAGCTGCCCAGGAGGCTGTTTGGTAGTCTCTGTATAATACAGTTTATAAGATGGAACCAAAGTATTTGTAGCTGCATGGAAGACATAAACAGTCTGTAAACTACAGCTTAATGCATGCTGTGTTTATCTGTTGTGTGAGTTCTAGTATAAATAGGGGTTGCTTACAAAAATATTCTGAATAACTAGGGCAAACATTTAAGATTATATTTACCTTCAGGTGTGTGAGAACTAGGGCAGGAGTGTTCGCTGCCATGT
The DNA here is from genome assembly GCF_964188355.1 of Buteo buteo. Lineage (NCBI taxonomy): Eukaryota > Metazoa > Chordata > Aves > Accipitriformes > Accipitridae > Buteo > Buteo buteo. Next base: position 11,773,714 of record NC_134190.1, on the reverse strand, counting down.
CCCAGTGAATTCAGTAGCTCCTCTTTAATTGTTTATTCTAGAATGGGATGGGGAAGAACGAAGCACCCCCCAACTCTGTGCTGAGAAAATAGTCAAGGAGATGAAAAGTACGTAGGGGCATAGTGCTGCTCTTTTGTTTGTTTTTAAATAACTGTCCATGAAAAAGCATATGGATATAGAAATGGAAAATGATTTTAGGGCTGACTTCTCTGAATTTGGTTTACAGTCTTTTGGAATTGGCTTTGGGAGCTCGGTTACAAGCGTGAAGGGCACTGGCAGGTCCCTTTAAGTATAAAATATCATTGCATTTCATCGCTCTTACTGAACTGGCAGTGTGCAAAGTGCAGGATGGATTATGATGACATTCTTTACGTTCCTAGTGAAAAAAGTATAGACAATACAGTAGTGGACTTTCCTGGCTACAAGTGTCTGAACTGTGCTTAGTAATTAGGGAGCTCGTGTTTGGAGCAATAAAAAGCATCCCTGTGCAGTATTAGCGAGCACCATCTTTGCTTACGCGCTCTCCTTGGCCAGCGTCAGTGGCAAATACATAATTGGACTATGAGGACCAATATATTGTGAAGTGTAGTGGAAAATGCCAAAAAAAAAATTTCAGTTGGATGAAGTCCATTTGTCCTGTGCTAATTTCTAGCCCTGTAAACAAACACAGCTGCTGAGTGTAGAATCAGTGCTCAGAGTGGTTAAAAACAGTGATGCATTGCTAGTGAGATCACGGCAGAAAAAATATGTAACATATGAGGCTGCAGTAAGGATCAAGACTATCCTCAGCTCTGATTAATTGTTTCTGTTTATATACTTTCATCTATTTATGATGCTGTAGGGTAACTAGAATGTAAAGATGGCTTTTTAATTGCCAGACCATTCAGCTGAAACAGAGTATTAAGTATTGATGAGCCAGTTGTCATGAACTTCTGCAAAAGGGTCTGAATCGGTGACCAAAGGCTTAATAAATGTATATGCATGTATTTTATATTTCTCTTTTTCATACCAATATGTCACCGGTTTGGTTATCTGGGCTTTGTTGTTATTTGTTTATATACATGAAGGATCCATGCAGGTAGGTTTGCCTGTCATTTCATCTTTATTAAAGTATCTTTAGAAGTACTGCAGTACTGAACAAGGGACATGAGGCTTCAAACATCAGAAACCTCAGGGCCAAGCCTGCTAGGTCATTGGCAAAGCAGCAGCACTTACGCTGTAATTTGTCTTGTGGCCCAGTTATATGTTTTGACGTCCCTGAGCTGACTAATTGCTCTGGGGAAAAAAAGAAGTAAAGAACGGTCTTGGTTACTGTAGAAAAGAGAGCTTCCAACCTCTTCTGTCCATCGCATCAATTATTTAGTGATTGCTGCATGGTCATCCCCAGATCTAGCAGAGTAGGGCTCCTACGTTTTGCCACAATGCAATTAGGTAACGCGCTTGACGTCGTATTGTGCATCGCCTATCCTAACTGAGCATTAAAGAGTTGGGTTTTTTTTCCTCCTTGGCTTTGAGAAAAGAGAAGGCTAAAGGAGCTAGATAGTTCAGGTGGAAAGCAGTGAAGAGTCGATGAGACAGAATATTAATCACCACGTGTGATTGATGAGAGGAGTTGTTGTCAGGGAATCCTCCAATGCAACACAACAGTACGTACGTTGTGTGTGGAGGGTGGCTGAGGTACCAAGGCCCGCGTGCTCTGTGAGAGGGTTCGCTGCTGACAACGCTGTGGCGGTGCCTGTGAAGGCTTTTTGCCAGGCGATTTGCCCGGTCCTTGGCCAGCTTGGTTGCACGTGTGCTGCTGGGAGGCTGTGAAGCCGAGACGGGTGTCCTGGCTCCTCCGTGGTTTGCTTTGGGCTCTGCGGTGGCAAGGCCGTCCTGTCCCACCGCCCTTGACGAGTTGCCTAGAAGCCCCGAGAGTGGCAGGTTATCTCCTGCTGCAAATCTGCATCTGCTTTGTCATATTAAAATTTTCCGAGAGATGGACTTGGTCTTTTGAACAGCTTTGGTTTGAAACTTTTGGACGTTTCGTAGCCATCTGGGACTTTAAATTGTGCTGGGTGCTTCACCCCGTGCTCTCCTGGGGCGTGTGGTGGTGCCACCCTCTTCAGAAGCCTCTTGGGCCTTGAGAAGTAATGGGGTGTTCACGTTGATGCGTACTGGACTGTGCTATCGTGAATTTTGTCATGTCTGCAGAACGTGACCGGGGTCCCTCAGTGGCCCAGGTTCTGGAAACTCTCCTTGCTGCTACCCCAGCTCAACTACGCACTGGCATGGAGAGTTTAAATCTCGAACTGTCAGTCTGGCACTTTCCATAAACACTAAATTGACTCAGAGTGGCTAGGTCTAGTGCTATAAAACATACCGTTCAGGTCTTATTGCCAAGAAAAAAAAAAATTACCTGTAAATAGCAGACTTACAGCATAGGGGCTTATTTCTGTGCTTGTGCTTTTTACATTTCCATTTTTGCACCAGCTTGGCGAGAAGTTAACTTAAATGTCAAAACTATTTTTATGTAAATATATGCATTATTGAATCTCTTACTCATAAAGCAAATACTACTTTAAACCCACACAAAACAGCTGAAGCTATATATATTTTCTCACTACTGAATTTGGCTTTTAATAACTTGGAGTGGACTGTCCAAAATAAAGTTAGGAATCAAGGGCGCTTTATTTTCCAGCTAGCAACATATGTATTCTTGGCTTTGGACTGTACCAGTATGAAGTGGAAGAAAACTTGGATTTGTACTACAGATCCTCTCAGCAATTAAAAAGAGAGAGAGATATCATAGTTAAATAAACACATTATTTTTACATTAGCAAACTTTTCTAAAATTCTACAAAGCTACAGAAAAATATGAAGGTCTGTTAAGAAACCTTGAAGGCTTTCATATCAAACAGTGGCTTTCTAATGCGTTTCTCCTGCTGAAAGTACAGCCTCGTGCCAGATTCAGAGGCAGCACTTACACACGGAACGGGCTGTAGCCTGCAAAGAGTCCTGTAGATTTCACTGATGCTATTTGAGGAGTAAGGACAGCCAAACCTGCCCTTAGCAAGTACAGGCAAAACCAAAGCTGAGGTTAGGGATTGTGCACTAAGCCCGGGTCGTAGTGGCCTGGAAGGAGATGCTCATTCTCTGTCCTGGGATTCACGGCTTGTCTCCACATCATGCGTTTTCTTGCCCCACTGCCCTCCTGCCTGCGGGAAATTACCTGAGGTCGGTATCAGTTCCCGAAGATAAGGTGGGAAAAGCCACTTCAGAAATTCATTCAGACAAGAGCTTATTCCTGAACCTGAAGAATACCTTGCCAGTGGTCTGCCACAGTCTCCCGGTGGGATTCACCTTATTGCTGTCTTATCGCTACCTGCCACGTGCTCCGTGTCAGAGCCGCTGTACAGAGCTGTCCGTGGGTTTTGCCTTGTCCTCTGCTGCGGGCAGAGCTCACCCGAGCACGTGGGTGCGTTCAGGCTGACTGGGATGCAAAGAAGCAAGGTAGAGGAAGAGGGGAATCCTCAGCAGAATCGCATGCGATCTGCCAACCCGGATTTCAGTTCGAGGTTTTTAAGTCAATTATCCAGCAATTCAAACCATCTTTGGCTGGGTCGCAGGGTATTTGTTTGCTGCTATGTGTGCCACGAAGGGCACGCATCGCTACTTCTACTCCTTCTGGTTGAATAAACCCAAGCTGCACTCGAGGAGGCAAAAAATCGGAGTGCTTTCTGAGGCAGATAGGCTGTGAAAGCTGCCTTGGTTATCTGAGGCTGAAGTTGATGTGAAGCACAACCGGGAAAAACCCCTGACACCCCCCCTACCCCCTCGCTTAAAATGTCAGATAGAGTCACAAGCAAAATTTGGACAATCCCACCAGTGTTGGAGCAAACGCTGCAGTTGGTCCTGCATGGGTCACGTCCAGCCGATCACTTGGGCTGGCTACGTACGCCTGACTTCAGGGGCACAGAGGAGAGGAGGGACACTGGGGGCAGTAGGAGTGAACCGGACTGGAGAGAGGGTACATGCACGCGTCCTTGTTCTCGTCCGTGCAGGCAAGTGAATTTGAGGGGTGGTGCCTAAGAGATGCTAGTTTTCTAAAAATAAAGTTTTCAGCTGGATAAAACCACCGCTCTTGCTGATGCAGCTTTTGATTATTTTACCTCTTATTCCATCTTTCATAGTTTGGGTGATTCAGACCTGTGTAAACACTACTAATGGGGCCTCGTTGCTGTGAGAGCAGAGCCGCGTGGAAGAGGCAAGGCTGACAGGGGCAAGAGGTTTACCATCTTTATTACCATCTTTATTAGATCAGCCAGAGGAGTTGAGAAAACAGGCATGCTCTCTGTTCTAAAAGGCTTTTTGCCCATGAGATCCCATCAGCATCCCTGGGTGGTGTCCCGTGGAGCTCCTCGGGCGGCTGCCGGAGCGAGGGGTGAGCCAGCTTTGCCTGGCAGTGCCTGGGAGGGAAGTCTGAGGAAATGATACTGTTCTGCTTTTCTTGCGATGTCCTCTCCTAGGAAACCTGATCGTAATGTTCTTTATTCTTTCTCGTTAAATGCGGTGTGTGTTAAAAGGCTGCTGAGAGTAGGCTGCTCTGGGTTCTCTTTAAACGCAAGCCTTAAGGAAAAACTGAAACAACAGATGAATAAAATGGTTGTGGTCTAGCTTGCGCCATAAACACTGTTTTCCTTTTTAAACACATTTTTGGAAGGTGAGAGGAAACCAATTACAATTGAGTTTAAAGCAAGCAGACTTTCCTTTGACTGAGACGCGTGATTCATCTTGACCGGCTTTTTCTTCATTTTTAAGTCATTCTGCTTGTGCCGTGTTCATTTCCTGAGCTTATTTTGTTAACCTTGCCACCTGAACAAATTAAGCGCCTGTCATCATGTGGTGTTCTCTTAATTATGTACCTGCTGGTCACAGTTGGGACACCTATATTTTTACCTGCTTCTCTATGTAGCTAGAGGACAATTTATCTTGCAGATTTTTTTCCAGTTTTTGAAAACTTTTTTAGGGTATTGTGCTGATCATGTGAATACACTTAAATGTCCTGGTTTTCCATTGCTTTGGCTTTTCTGTGTGTGCTTGGAGTGCCAAGGTAGTAAGCTAAGGTACAACAGTTGGTACTTTCATTAGCAGTGGTGGTGCACATGAAAAGCCCAAATCTAAGCAAGTAAATTGACGTTGGGACTAGCAAGGACCCTCAGGGCCATTGCAGACAGCGAAGTTGTAGGCATTTTGTCTAGCAAGCTGCACAGAAATCCTTCCCAGTTTTCCCCCATGTCTCAGGTCACAGGAGTCCTGCTAGCTGCCCTGGAAAAAAATTAAGAGCAAAGAAGTAAAGACCTGTGCCTACAGCTGTAAGCTGCCAGGGGAGATGTACCCAGGAGCAGGAGAGATGAGCGGTGTCACTGATGTCTTGGGTCCTCTCAGCAGTTGTTAGGTGATGTTCCCAGGTGGGACATGGACTGTCCTCGGTGCTATAGAGGGAGGAGGAAATACCTAACATGCAAACTCTCCCTGCTGCTTTGATTTGAGAAGAATGTCCTCACTGGTCTTAGCCTTCGCAGGTGTTATCTTTGCATGTGGTAGATTGTCAGTAACCCAGTAACTGGGTCGCAGCAGGCTCTTGCCCCATGAGAGGCGCTGAGGCTCTTTCTCTAGCTGGGGTCAATATCTGGTGCTTCACAGGACCACAGGAAAAAAGGCTCAGACCGCCAATGTAAGTCATGAAACGTGGGACTAATACAGTATAACTACAGGCCAAATCAACATGGGAAAAATGATGATCACCTCCCACTTCATTGTGCTCTGGCAGTACTGACACATTTGACACCTGGCCTCATTTCCCAAGTTTCAGGTTCCCGTTTCAGGAGCTACAGGAGCAGTGGTTAAGTAGGACAAAGCACACCCCAACTCTTCTCCCAGTTTTTCACGTGGATGTGTGTATGCTGTGCTCATGCTCTCTTCACCTCCTGCTCAACACCGTCAGCCTTATCTTAGGAAAATCTAAAATTTGCAGCGTGCAGGTGTCGGAGGTAGCTTGTGAGAGATGTAAAACACAGGTACTATGTATTGGCTGGGGAGGAGGATCTGCTTTTTCTGAAATGTGGCTTTTTGGTCTAACTCATGACATCTATACTGGTATAATAACATGTGCATTAATATTTGTAGAAGTAGCGACTGAACATCATTGTTCAATGAATGCCCCAGACACGAGTGTTGGTTTAGATGAAGTTTGACATTATATCCTTATTATGTGTATGACAGAGAATGAACTCAAAATATCTCCAAGTCCATGCAAAATTATTTCAAGTTGTATGTGGCCAGTAGGTACCCTGTATCAGGGTAACTGGTTTAACTGGGATATTCTTCAAGAAAATGAGTCAGTTTCATGATAATGGGGGAAGAAACAAAAGTTTAGCTGAAACAGCATTAACAGATTGTTTGTCTCTTGGAATGCAATCAGTGAGCAGTAAGGGTTGTTAAATAGATACAAAATTTAAGTGACTCTAGTCTTAATAAAGAAGCAGCTAAATAAATATTTCAAGAAAAGAGTGAAGTCAAATTGCAATAAATTTTATTATTTAGTGCACTTTTAAGGCCCCAGGACAGGAATATATCTGCATTCAGGAAAGCACTTAAGCACGTGCTTTCCTGAGTAGGGACAGTCTAAGGCTTGTACTTAAGTGCTTTCCTGAACGTGGGCCAAAGCCTTCTAAGAGTTTATTTTAAAGACACTCTTCCCTTAATTAAAACACTTGGTCGAATTTAACAATTAGGTGTCGGCTTGCTTACTGTCACACAGCAACTTTCTGTAACAGCAGGCGGTAGCACTATACAATGACTGAGGTCAGGAAGCGAAGACTACTTCTTCAGTTGACACTAGGAAAGGAAACTCCATTTTTATGGGCCTCCCAATAGTTCCCTCCGGCGAGTGCCGGCGGTCTAAAATAAATTGAAGAGCTCTGCCAAGAAGCGGCCCAAAACTGTTTACAGGGTCTGCATTGGAACCAGCCTGAGCTTGAGGCTTCTCCCCGCTGCAGCGGCGCTGAGCAGCTCTGGAGCTCTTGCTGGTGCCATTGGTACGTGTGGCTGGAGCGCAGTCGTCCTGCCAGATGTTTTGTTCTGTTTATGCAGATGTTGAATTTTTATTTGATCATTCCTCACGAGCATCCAGTTGCTCTTTTTCTCACTTTGGTGGCTGGAGGCCAGTTGTGCTAATGGCACTGTCAGATGAGCTAGAGAAAGTGGAGGCATCGCAATGCTCCTTCTCCCCCCGCTGGGGTCCTGGCTGGTCTCCGTGGCTCTGAAACGCAAGATGGAGCACTGCTCGCTCCTACTGCCCTTCTCTGCGTTCGGTGTTTGCTGCTTCCTACCTGGAGGAGCAAGAGTTGTCAAAGCATTAGGAAGTTGCTTCGCTGGGAGAGAGGCGTGGGACCCAGTCACGCTGGTAATGGTGAAAATGAAGCTGTTCTGGAATGCCTTGCCAAGAAGTCCCTGTGCCCTGAGGAGGTGGCCTTCAACCATCTCCTGCAGTGCCAGGAAACACAGAAAAGTAAGACTCTTTTTTTTTTTTCTAGCAGCTTGGAGGTAGACAAATAACTTTGATGAGAGGATTTCCATACAGAGCCCACCCGAGGTCCTGCACTTTGGTGGGCATCCCTGTCCAGAAGCCACGTTGGTGAAGTTCTGGGAGTGGTGTTGGACTCCTGTCTTGTAGCAGCCTCAGCGGACCCATGGAGGAGGAAATTCACTCTTTGGTTTTGCCGAGGAGTTGGACTTTAAACAAGGTGTATATGGTTTGAAAGCCTGTTGCATTTTCTTTCTCTCCTCTTAGGCTTAGTGGGCCTGCCCTTTTCCTCATGCCCAAAGCAGTTCAGTGTCTTTCCCCCCTCCCACTGCCTGGACTTGGCTCCGTTATTACCACGGTTGTTCCGTCTCGCTGATTATTATTTTCTTTGCTCCATCATTTGAGACCCGTAATTGCAGGATAGCTTGCAGCAATCTAAGCCATTGCGGGTGTCTTTCTCTGAATGACACCTGCATAGGGTCTTCCTCAGATTGCAATAACCTTGATTTTTAAATTGGCGTTTAATTTCTGAAGTTGATAGGTGTTAGCAGTGGCCAGGCTTTTAAGGTGGGAGCAAGTCCGTGCCATGTTCAAAACTGTTCCTGAAAGATTTTTCCATACAAAGCCTGGCATGCTGTTGTCCCCTCCTTGTCCTTTTGGATGTGGTTTCTACCTAAGCTTGGGAGGACCTAAGGCTTGCTCTTGGCTCCTCCTGGCAAGAAGGCGAGGAATGAAGGAAAAAATAATTTTCATGAAAAAAGGCAAAGAAGGATGTAAGGTTTGGTAAGCAAAGACTGCAAATTGGATCCCTGATAGGTTGAATTTTCCATTTTATGAAGAATGTGCCAAAATACTACAATAAAATACATAATGTGTTTCCTCTGCCTTCCCATTGTAAAACTTGAGAGTCATGGCATATTAACCAAAACCAGATACATCCATCGAGTTTCCATACTCTGAAGCAGTATAGGGTGGGGTGAAGCTGGTATTAATAGGTCTATTCATCACAATAAATTTTCCTGGTAGATGTGGGTGGTTCAGACTCAGTGAAGAAATGGCTCAGAAGCGATCAGTCTCCACCCAGAGGAGCAGGAATTTGTAGCTGGGAGTGTCCCACATACCGGTCATAAAAAATGATGGCTAACTGAAGAGTCTTTTCTTCAAGGGTTTTATTTTAAATTCAGGTGAGCTGAGGTTTAGTTAGCACCAAGACTCATTTTGGTTCCCCAGCTGTTTTCTAATGTAACTCTCTAATAATTGGTCTGTGCTCCATAGGTAAATCTGCATTTGATTAAGAGCTGGCTTTAAGCTGTCATCTTCTCACTTCTGTCCCAACGCACCATAAAAAGCCCTATAAAATATGGAGGTTCTCGAGGGAGTTGGTGTTTGCAGTGCTGACCGACACAAAACCAGCATTTTTTTGAATTTGTGTCATTATGTAAATTGTACATTCTCTTCAGAAATTTATCTATTGATTCATGGGTTTAATTGCTATTTCTTTTTAAGCGGGGCTTGGAGTTCGTAATGAGAAGTCTGTGCTGGGCGTTGTACCAATACATAACAGAGAAGGCAGCTCTGCCCTTGACTGCTAAGAGGACATGACGGGATGATAGGAGTAACAAAAGGGGTGGAGGACAGAGTAACAAAATGCACAGAGATTAACAGATAAATATGTAGCTACCCACATTAAACAAATTATTTGAAATACAGTGTGTTATGTATCAACTACGCAGGAACATGCATTTTACAGTATTTCCTATCACATTTGGAGATTACATGTTTTTTTCTCTTTAAGGAAAAGTAAGGATCGGACAAAATTTATTTGTGTATACGCAGCGTAGTCTTCTGTACCTAATCTTGCTTCCCTGTCCCTGGGAGGCATGCGTACATGGAAATCATTTTTAGGCTGGTGAAACTGAAACAGAAAATGAGGTATTGGTGATGTCTGTCTGGGTTTAGAACTTGGGTATCTGATCACGAAGGGATGTTTTGAACTCTCTGCTCGGTGGAGAGCAGAAGTATCAATTCTGTTGTGAAATGATGGGCCTGTATTGATGGTTGGTCTCAGCAGAATATACAGAATCACCCTGCTTTTTGGAGCACATGGATGTAGGTACTCAGGTCGGTCAACTGAACAGGAGGAGAGCAGAAAAATCTCTATTTCAGTGCAAAGCCCAAACACGGACAGAAAAGAACCTTGTCCCTAAAACTTAGTTTTTCGGGAGGATGGCAGGAGTTCATGTGGGGTTTGTGATGTGGAGGAGTCGCTGAGCTAAAGGTAACCTGCCATTTCTTTCCCACACTCTTTGCTGTGGGCATCTTCAGAGGTCACAGGGATGGCTTTGCATTTGGTGGTATATTCTGCAGGGGAGCTTATGGGCTCCCTGTGGGTGAGGAGCATGTTCTTCCTGTGTTTGCTAGATGGACTTTCTGACCTTCCTCCTATGAATAGTCATGTTGATGTCCACACTGTGAAATCACTGAGATCAGGTGGGGTGAACAATGGACAGAAGTTGCCCGAGGAGATGGGAAATGAAAATGTGTTCCCATTTCTTACAGTAAAGCTGCTGTTTGCCTCAGCTCTCAGTTTCTTTGCTGTGGGCTATCTGCAGCAATTGAAGACAGTCCATGTCCTGGTGGAGGAACATGGTCTGTTCAGCTATGCAACAGCTCATAATTTGATCAAGTAATTCTGAGGTGGTCACATTTTTGTGGATGAGTGTGGGAGGCTGTGTGCCACGTCGCACATTTACTGTCTCAGGTTTTACCATTTAAGCCTCCTGTTTGCTGATTACGTAAAGGCTGAGGTTTCATTCCTAGGGCTTTGTTTCTGGGGCTTCCTGTTCTTCACTCCAAAGAAAGCATCCACCTCCACCGCAGTCCAGCCGGAGTTCACGATGTGCCTTCTAGGCTGGCATCGTACACCCTGTGGTTTGCACCGATGAACTGCTGGCCCTCGTGGGTGAGAGACAGTGGGTGCCGGGGTGAGCGTGGATGCTTATGGGCTCCTCTGAAATACATGGCAGTGAGGAATTCAGATGGTAAATCAGGCCCCTGGTTGGTGGCGGGGAGAAGAGACCAGCAGTAAGCCAGACTGGGGTGGAAAAAGTGGCCAGAGGCTTGGGGACAGGCGCCTGCTTTGGTCAAGGATGGAGGAGAGAGACACGTGGGGCTGGTAAAACGGGTGAGTTGGCAAGTTGGAGGCAAGAACGTTTCTGCACGGATCCCTGGGCAGATGAGTGAGTGAGCGTGGGAGCAAGCGAGGTGGCTTACCGGTGCGCTGTGCGAGCAGCTTGGGTTTCGCGGCTGCGTGCAGGGGTGCTGCTGTGCTTCTGGTGGTAGCTGGGACAGCACTGCAGAAATGCAGTGCTTTTTGTGGAAGGGATGGTAAATGGTGATGTTAAATAAATTGAAACAGCATTCTTAAGAGTTGCAAGATGCTGAATTGCCCCACGAGCAATGTTTTATGGAAGCGGACAAGTTTTTTTTTTTTGCTGCCGTTGACTTTCAGTGGTGCTCCAGCCTAAACCTCAACCACACCTGCAGGAAGGGGGAAAAGGCTCTTGGGCTCTGGGTGCCAGGGTTCCTGCTGCAGGTCATCTTTCGCCCTGTCCTTGGCCGGTCCTCCTTGAGGGATGAGTTGGGTGCCAGCCTGGTCCCCTCCACTTCCCAGCACCAGCCTGAGCATCCCTGCCATAGGTATAACATTATTTCAACCCCTTGTGCAGCATACCTGATGGAGGGGGAGGGCTGGGCATGGCCTTTCCTTGCCCTTTCTTCTCCTGCAAGTGCTGGGAGCCACCAGCTTGTAGTGATTTGGGGATCCGAGCTGGCAGTATCTACCAGCAGGGAGAAGATGTAATTTGGCTTGAAAGTAACCCTCCTACTTGTCACCTTCAGAGGTGAGAGGTGTCTTTCTGATTAGTTCTGGTAAATACTGGTTTTGGTATTGGATAAGTATGACTTGTCGTGAGTTGCATTGCTGGATTTCAGCATTATTGTTAGTCAATTTTTTTGAAAAATTAACATTTTAGCTTTTTTTAACAAAAGAGCTAAAGTGTTATGGTTTGGGCTTTTTTGAGGACATTATTCATTTTTCTGTTGAAATGGAAATGAAAAAGGGAAGGGGAAGGAAATGAAAAAATTAGAGTGTCTTTTCCATTAAGAAAGATTCTTTTTTCCATCCTTTTACTGGCATATGTGGTGGATATTTGTAAAAGTTTCTTTCATTTTTTTTAAGAGCCCCTAGCCATTTTTTCTTGGAGAAAATATTTTAGATATGGAAAACCTCATTTTTCATTTACTTCATTTGGGAGGGTTTTTCTTGCTATAAGCTCAGTTTACCAATTGGAGCTACCTAGTTGGTCTCCTGAATCCATTTTTGCCAGTGGATCTCTGCATAACAGTTGTCTTCTTTTTTGCAAGAGTAAGATTATAATGAGAGAACCAGCCAAAAGATACTGAGTGGGCAAAGATTAAACTGTTTAGTCCAGACAAATTATGCAGAAAATGTGCATCTCATGCACTGTGAAAAACACCAGGGGGAAAAAGTATCATCTTTTGAAGATTAGCTTGTAGAGTGCAAAGAAAATAACCAGGTCGCTATACTTTGGAGCAAATTTTTTGCTTCCCATTAAAAATAATTGAAAAATCAGTTCTTTTCATACACTCATGCTTAAGTATTTATTTCACAGTGTTGATCTTGCCTTTTCATAACTTTTTCTTGCACAGTACTTCAAAAATTCCTTTGCTGTCTTTCTCAGATTTTATCTCAGAACATGTGTTTTTGTCATTAATTTAGTTCTTATGCATTCATTGTTTTACCAACTTTTGGTTGGCTTACAGTCTATCTGCGGGCTGCATGTATCTTATTATCAGTCCCTGCTCAGTTTGTCCTATAAGTGCCATTTCTTCCCCTGCCCTCCAAAAAGGCTCCCTTTGTAGTGCACCAGTGTTACATTATGGAAGCCGTTGCCAAAGGATGTTGTGGAGGCCAGAAGTATGAATGGTTTGAAAAAGGATGGAGATAATACAGCTGTTGGTAACTGATAAATGTGTTGATCTTCATTTCCCAGGAAGCTGCTAAGCTTCTGATGGCCGGAAGACTGTGTGCCAGGATACAGATCCTTCTCTCATCTTGTGGTTGTCCCTAAATATTTCTTACTGGCCACCCTTGGAGACAAGATGCTGGGCTGCCTGAGTCTTTGGTCTGGTCTGTTAAGGCTGTTTCTATGATCTCATGAATCTGACTTTGGTTAGGGCTCTCTGGTTTGTGGTGCAAGCAGCATGTAGGTCATCAGCAATAGGATTGTAGAAACCCGTGGGGAAACGCTACCTATCCCTTGGCTTTGTGACTGCAGAGTTTGTACTTTTAAAAGCCGAAGCAGAGAGGTAACCACCAGGTGAAAAGAATGACGGTTTTCAACCTAGCGTAGGTTCTGAGATTACACCTAAAAGGATGTTTACTTGTGTCCTGGATGAGCTCCTAAGTGAATTCATCGTGCACATGAGGGAAGCATCTAGCTCTTGTGTCTTACCTGTTTGTACGATGAACCATTTCAGTGCTCAACAGAGGTGATTAGTCGTTTGTGGCTGTAGCTTCTCTCCAAAGCGCTTTACAGATCACTGGAGACCAAGAAGGCCCAATAGGTGGCTGTTCGCTCTGCACAGGGCTAAGCTGAGGCATGTGAGTAAATAAGCGCGTCACGTCACAGACCGAAGGATCAGCCTCAGCCCTGCAGCAGCCTTTGGTGACTGTGTATTTTGCTTAAGCAATTGAAATGGAGACAGATCCTTCAGCTTTTGAGCTTGTCATAGAGCAGCATCGGGAGACTTCACTGGAAATTGTCCCTTTGCTCGCCTGTTGCTGGTCTTCTTTCCTAGGAGGCTTTGCTCGAGCATTGCCTTAGAGCAGCCTGCTGTCAGGGCAGGAGCTTGTGAGCTCCTGCCATGGGCACAAAACCACAGCTTTTTGTGATTTCACCCCCACCAGCCTTTTCCCACTTGAAAACTGTAGGGAGTGCGATTGCCAGCCTTTCTCTTGTGTGTATTTCTAGAGCAGAAATGAGCAATAAAGATCAAACTCCTCAGGTTGTTGATTTGGCTGAAAAGAACAAGATGTTTAATATTTTTGTTCTTTGCTTTTGGGTTTTGTTTTTTCTTCTGAGGAAGCCTAGAAGAAGGCTTCTGAGAAGCCGTTTTCTTGTGTAGAAGCCTAGAAAGATACCATTATATGTATAATTTAATACTGAAAGGAGTTGGCTTTAGTTTAGTGGCTGACTCAAGGATTTTGAATTTGTGAAAACAAATATAAGTGTATTAAGACTCACGGTAAAACTCCTTCATTTGGGAATGAGATGAAGTGCGGTACTGATGGTACAAGGGCATCAGCTGTACTGTGGCTGCAGGAAACCCCTTTGTGTTGGTCTGCTGGACAGAATTTTGCACCAGGCGAGGTGTGTTATGCAGGTGAGAAATACGTACCAGTAACCACTATTTCAGTTCTAGACCTGTTCATTAAAGGTCCTTGAGTGTATACCCAATGGTAGACTATAGACCTATAAAAAAAGTAAATCCACTATTAATATGAGCTTTATGTTATGAGAACACACACAAGTGGTAACCTTTTGAGGCAAGATTGTTTGGTTTGGACATACCTACAATTAGAAAAAAAAGTGCAAACAGCTGTTTCATGGTTTGGTTTTGTTTTGAATAAAAGTATCCAGTCCTGGTTCAGGGGGGGGTTTTATGCCAAATTCTGGTTCAAGGCCAGAGGGAGATCTTGGAACTGGCTTAGAAAGTCCTGAAATGACTCAGAAAGCGAGTGCCAGCACAAGCTGTAATGGTACCCACTGACATTGCTGACCCGTGGATATGGGGCGGATGGGGGAGCTGAGCCCCTGGCCGTGCTGCACGGTCCTGCCACCTTTGCCGAGCGGCGGTCCTGGAACGGGCTGTTTTGACTGGCCCCGGTCTATGTGCTGTGCATTTTGTTTTGGGGGCAATGCTGTGTTTTTGTGTGTTTTTTTGGATCCTGCAAGAATTTACTTGTTTTGTCAGGGGTTTTTTGGGGGTCAAGTGAGTGGGCAATTGGGAATCTACCTACATGAGAGACAGATACTGATAGTTGCATTGCTGGGACCTGGATTCTAAATATTTATGTTGGAAAATGTGAAACATGTTGATGCCAGCTATTACTAATAGGAGTGTCTTTTAATTATGTTGACAACAATTAAATAGAAGGACATGGAGTTGGGTAAAAGAAGAAAAAGTTTCACAGATACTCATTCTTGCAAAATAAATGTGTTTAACTGTATTTGTGCCTCCTTCTACGTTGTTGTCTGCAAACAAGTGAATACATTGGCAGGGGTGTTGGTGAAGGGGTTAAAACTTGGCCGAGCATGGGATAATAAAAAGGAAATTTTGAATTAGAAAGTGTTTATATTGGAAAAGTATTAGACCAAAACAAGAGAGAGAAACATCCTTATTCAGAAGCCTGCAAAAATGTCCATGTTGCTCATGCTAAGCATAAGAGCGCAAGATTTTAGTAGGTTTGTATATGTGAATGAAGAGAAGCTACAGATTTAATGTCCGCTGAACAAGCCGGTAGGTCAGACAGTGAACTACTGCTGTGAACTGCTTGTTTGCAGCTGACGGTCCCTGGAAATTAATTGTAGAAAACAGTGGAGTGGATTATTCCACCTAACAGATCTAGGATGTTCACAAACTACTCATTGACAACTGGCAAGTGGAGACTGGCAAAAGGAATAACTTCTTTTGGCTGGTTGAATCCTTGTAGGGTTAGTAACTTGGTACAGTAGTGTGTGGTTGGGGGGAGCACTTCAAACTAAATAAAGAGCATTAGTTCAAGAGATTTTTTTTTTTTCGTAAGTTAAAGTTCAGAAAGACACCTTTCATAGCAACTTTCAGGAAAAGCGAGTGTGATATTAATCACCCTCGCCCTCCCTGCTTCACCTGGGTGGTATCTGCAGCCAAACACACATCGTTCCTCTTTACTCTCTCGGCCAATGAGTTTCCAAGAGGCAGGATTTGTTTCTTCCGTATGCTTCTCTTAGGTGCTTCTGACAATTTATCTTAGACCTTGAATTTTGTTGTGACCATTTATGACTTCTGTGTGTTCAGAACATAGATGATACAAGTTTGGTTTGCAGTTTGGGGGATGCAAAAGGCACTTCAGAGAACTCAGCAGAGCCCTGCGCTGTATTCAGGGGAGTAGGACTTTGCATATGGATAAATCCTCTGTAAATCAGGTGTATTAGCTCAGGGAAATACTTGTCAAGAGCAAGGAGGAAATGCAGTAGCTGAGCCTAGATTGTTTCACTTGAAATATCTTGGGCTCCTGAGCTGCTGCTGAATCCAGAGTCCAGGAGAAAGATGTTGCGTGTGGCAGCCCTCCGCTGTGGCAGGAGGTGCTGCGAGTTTTGGGGTCCACAATCCCAGCGCAGGTATAACTGGATGATCTTAACCATGGTCCCCAGCTGCAGAGAAAGTACATGCAATTTAGTCCAAAACCATACTCAAAAGAAACGAAAATTTTCTGACAACTGGAAATCCTGTTTTACCGCCAGCTCTATACCTGGCTCCAATTTCATCTCCTAATGGAAACAACCTGCAAGATCCTAATTACTGGCTGACAGCTCGGGACAGAAGAGGTAATGGCACTGTTAAATGCAGGAAGCAGATTTCATCAGTGCTTTGTCAACTGTCCTGCCCACTCATTCATGTGAGGCAATGACTCAGCCATGGATCCGTGGTCCGGCCCCAGGTCCCTGCCTCCGACCAGATCACTCTGCGGTACGGATGTGATCTGGATCAGCTGTGAACACATGACATGGGATTTAATGCTACCTCGGTGCTTTTATATTTGCTTTATGTTGCCTGTGGGAGGCACAGACTGACAGGTGACTTGGCCAGGAGCCTGCCAATACAAAGTCAAATAGGTAGCAAAGAGTGGAACAAGCTTAAACCACCAGAGGAAATTTTTACAATATCTTGGTTCTTTATCACGTGTTTTTGATTTGGTAGTAGGAGTTTTAAAGCTGGATTCACCCTACCAGCAAACCACAGCATCAGCATTAATACTGATTTTCAACCCCTTTCCCTCTGTTTTATTAGCCAGATCATTTTGCAGATCTGACCTGGAGCTTGGCTCCACAGACACTTCACTCAGCACAATGAAGGGCCAACAACAGCCATTGGGGATGAGGAGATGTCTAGAATGGCGTCCTGGAAGCAGAAAGGCCGACAGTAACCTCTAAACTGTCTCTGCCACCAAAGGATGCAGGACGTGGGACTCCCTTCTCAGAGTTGTTTGGGTTTTTTCCTTTTGGTGCTTCAAAACAGTTTTGCATGTTTTACTTCTTGCTGGAATTCTTGACAGTTTATCATTAGAGGTACAATATACCTATTTGTTTTGAAGCCCAGTCTATGGGTCCTCTCTTGTTCTAATGAACCCGAAGAAGTTAACAAATGATTTAGTAGTATGATGTAGAACCTTTAAGTGGTTTTTGTAAGACCTTGGTTCTGGGATGGGTTCATAAACAGTAACCCCAAGTGTTGTCTATTAAATCTGTGCCCCAGAAAATGGTAGGAAGTGATGGCCTCCCCCCACCTTCAGAAATCCCCATCCCTGCCTGTATACATGCACGTATACACACCTATGGATACGCCTACTTTGTGTGGTAGCCAAATGGCTACATGACTTTATTGCAGCTCTTGTAAGATGACTGTCTCTTGCTTTCTGCATTGCCAAAAAACCTTGCTGTTTTTGTCATTTTAAGATTAAATGTAGGTAGACCTAATATAGATCTTGCACATACAAGTGCATACGAATGCATGTATATGTAAAAAAAGGAATGAAGTACAGTTGTGCAGAGGGCATAGCATTGCTTTTTTCTGTTGGAAGGGCCACTACAGTATTGATACATTAGAAAAAAAGAAAAAAACCCCAAACCCAAACCTACCCCCCTCCCAACCTTCTGTGGTGTGAAGACCCTCTGGGCTTTGCTCACATCTCATCTCCAGGTCTGGGTGAGAAGAGGCTCAGAGGTTTGTTGTCTTTTAACTTCTTTTAAGAGTGTTTCCTTTAAAAATCTGTTTATGGTTGGGGAGGACATGCCTGAAAAAACATTTGCACATAAAACAGCTGTTAAGTGAATCTCCACACACTGAGATCAAGAGAACGTGAAGAAATATGTACTTCCAAGGACCTCTCTGCCAACTTGGAGCGTCCTTCAGAAAATAAATACAATCTCCCTACAAGTCTCTGGTAACTTAGTTACTGAAAAATAAATTGAGCTACTTAGACCCTTGAACCTTCTTTTTTTTTTTTTCCCCCGGTCCCGCTAAGTCTGAAGCAAATGCATAAAATTGTGTTGGAATGATACGCACCAAAGCCAAATAGATTGATTTTAATGTTTCTTTGGTATGTTGTCAGCTAGTCAAGTGCAGGCAGCGACGGAGTTCGTCTGTGTGTGAACTAACCACTTCCAGTAGTGCAGCCGCCGGCCTTCCAGCAGTAAATTAAAACATCGTGAAGCCCTCTTTAAACCTCCCCTGGATGTCACTCGCCAAAAAGAGCATCACCTGTGAGGGGCTGTCAGAGGTGTAGTACAGTGTTATTAAGGACCTTTCCTTACTTGTAGTTTAATTCCTCTTTCTTTCTTTCGCATGGCCCCAAAAGCAGAGGGCTCGCTGTGGTGGCACAACTCAGTTTTCCTCTATTTTTGTTTATTTGTTTTGCTTTGGGGTGCCGTTTGGTGCCGGCGTGCATCTAGTCGGGGCGGCTGCAAGGTCCTAGTCCTCTTCTGCAACATCGTGGCCCTTTAAAACCCTCCGCAGCCGCAGCCAGAGGCGGTCGGTGGTGCGCTACAGATGTTTTTACAGTTCATTTCCAAACAGCTGCTTTTCCCTTCTTTCGTCTGTTTTTCCTTTATTTATCAAGTCCCCGAGGAAGGCTGACGGCTCACAACCCTGGCAGGGGCTCCCTCGGTGAAAGCCCTTGCACGGGGCCCCGGGGCAGACCCCCAGGCAGCACCTGCTACTGCAGAGGGGGGCTTGCGTCAGCAGGTTGCAGCGAGCCCGGCCACAGGGGTCCTGGCTGGACAAGCCGACATACCTACAGCTTTTCCTAGAATGACCTGGGAAAAACAGGGAAAAGTGCTTGAGATGAGGGTCGGTCTTGCTGCGGCCCCTCTGTGGGGGCCAGAGCCATGCTCTGCCTCGAGGGCACGCCGTTCGACTCAGTTTTGCCCCGCTTCTGGTGATTAAATGAGCTCCATGGATTAAAATACCAAGGCACATCCCCTGTCTGTCATCCTGGAGGAGACCGTATGCTCGCTCGCCTGCTGCTGCCGTCACCCCCGGTGTTCCCTGATGTGCCGAGATTTGTCCCGTACCGATAGAAAACGTTTCGATCGCAGGTAATGGGAAGCAGGAAGAAGGAAAACAAGCCAGAGCGCCCTATTTGGCCAGTTGACAAAAATCCCCAGGCGTTTGCGACTCAATCCTTGGCTCATGAGCCGGATTTTTTCCCATTCATATTCCCTTTCAGCAGACAGATTTCTGCGGATTGTTTAAGGGGGGGGAAGTCCAAAGATGAATCCTTTCTCCACCCGCTCTCTAGCAAAGTTGTTTGTTTCTTAACTTGTTTGCAAAATCATGAATATGCTCCATCTGCTGCTTCTCCTTTTAAATTTTCTTTATGGCAGTTTTGCGCTTTGAAGGAGCGCAGGGCAAGCGAATGAATGCTGCCGGGGGGCTCTGGGGTTGTTGCAGCCCTGTTTGCTTCTGTTCTGTGAGGCCAATAAACCCGGGGCTGCCTTTTTTTTTTTTTACATGAGGTTTCAAGTTTTATAATGGCAGGTTTCAAAAGCCGCCTGGACTGGAGGATGCTCGGGGAGTTGGTTGGGTGAGGGTCAGGTCCGGCTTTGTTAACTCAGAGGGCCTGTCAGCTCTTCCGTCATCGCGTTGTCAAGTCTGGGCTGGGCAGATAATTACTTGTGACAACTTTGCAACTCCGCGAAATAAGGTTAATTTTTTCACTGCGGATTCTCGGAGTTGGCAGCTGGAAGGTTGGATGCCAAACCAAAGGGTTTGCTGGATAAAGAAATGAGTGATAAGATGATTTTGCATTTCGTGCAATTCTTTTGTAGAAGGGCTCAACTGGTCCCCCCTCATGCTGAGTTAAATTAACCGTGTGGTCTTGCAAAACTGAGTGCAAGACGCTGCAATTCTCTTTTAATAAATGGCCACCATGCTCTGGCTTCTGGCAGAGCACACGGAGTGGGGGCAGCACTGGCGTGGAAGGAAAAAGCACTGAGAAACTGAATTTGAATAGAATAAACGTTATGCAAGCTGGCAGGGAGCTCCACGACCTGGAGAGGAGTGACGGGGAGCCTGAAGGCCAGTCTTCATCTTTAACTTATTTCGGGAGATCCTCAGCAGAGGCTGCGGCGGAGATTGCCTGCGGCAGAGGAGCAGCAGGGCTGGAGGGCAGCACCCTTGCCGGGGGTCCTGTCTCTCTGGGGGCAGGGGAGAAATGCCTGGGGTGGGGTGGGTTGCTGTCAAATGTGTGGGTGCACTAGGGGAGGCAGAGGGTTGCAGGGATCCCTGTTAGGAGGGTCAAGGCAGGAGTGGGGTGGCACCCACCCTCTGGTCTGGGCTCAAAGCGCCCATGAAAGAGAAGGATGTGTAGGGAATCGCTGCGGAGACAGCCCCACACCGTTCCTCCACGGAGGAGAGCCTGTTGCCTGGTTTCCTCACACGTTCGGATCACAGATGGACCGTTCCCTCTCCCACTTGTTGAACTTGTATGGCTTTGCAAGTGGTCGGGGGGTCCCCAAGTTTTACAGTGGATGGTGGTGAATTCCCATCTGAAACATCTTTCAGCTTAGCTTTTGAAAGTGAAGCGTGTAAACAGACTGTAATAACCATAGATGGGTCTAGTAGGAGCTGGGAGGGTCAAAACATCAACTTCTTAACCTTCCACATAAAGCAATAAAACCAGTGCTGGCCATTTCAGATGTCCTGAAAATGGAGTATGTCAGGTAGTGCCTGCTTCTGACCACAGACATTGGTTATCTGTGTTTGCTGTGGGTTACACAGTGAGATATCTAGCAAATATTGAGGGGCTACAGTGTTGTAGGGCAAAAGGCTCTGAAAGGGCGATGCTTTTAGGTCTTTTCTGTATGCCAGCAAGATCTGAGCAGTTTCCAAAGCCTTGTGCAAAGTACGTTGTGGAGCTGAGCAAGATACTTAGAAATCATTAGCTTGCTTTGACATCATAAATGCATTACAGAAGATATATGTAGTCTTGACGAGCTCTTGGGTTTAATTATTCTTTGCTTCTGCATCTTGCTTTTTGTTGGCATTTGAGATGCATCGCTTCTGTTAGGACTCGCCTTTCTGCATCACTGTCGGAGTGATCTGCATCTCCCATGCCGTATTAAGTAGGTTCAAGCTCAACATGCCAGAATTGCATGGTGGTGTGCAACAGAAAATGCAATTTCTTTGCCTACTGAGTCAGGAGGGTCCAAACCAGGGATCATACTTGCTAGTTAACTCACTTCCATAGGTCGGGTATTTGGCCGTAGCTTTGAACTCTTTTTGTTTCTCTTGTATTGTCAGGCAAAAGCTACAGCAGTTGGTTTGTTTCAGAGCTTATCTGCTGTTGAAGTAAACTCTTCAGAGTTAGTGTGGTGAGAGGCAGTTTGGCAACAGCAAAGAAATTATGCAGCAAGTTTTTCCTGTAATTTCTTCATTTTTATGGCATTTGCAGTATTAGGAAATGTACTATGAAAACCATTATAAGGCTAGAAAGGTGTATTTGGCTTTCATATTTGTAAAGCTGTTCTTTAGGACAAAACCACTTGCTAAGGTTTATTAAGCAGTGAGAGTCAGGATTCTTTATATCCTAAAGCAAGGTACCTTTATTCCTAATAAATAAGAGGTCTGATTTCTTTTTTTTTTTTTTTTTCAATTCATGTAGACCTACTGATCTTCCCCAGATTCTAGCTTAGATAGGGAGCTCCTCTTTCTCTTTAAAACTTACTTGCTTCTGATTTAGGTTTAAATTCCACAAAAGCTTACGCTGATGCTTAAGCTTGTGTACTCAGAGGAGACTCCTTAAAGTTTGTGTGGAATTTATACAACTTGAAAAATTATGCACATGAATACCATTTTGGAGGACTGAGGTGTTCACGGACTGATGAAGCAAAAATTTGCATTTAGGCTCAACTGAATGAGAGCACTGCTTTGTTCTGTTTAGCTTGAGAAGAATAGCCATGCATTTTCCCGAGAGCCTCTTTCTGCAACCCCTCCTCTTACAGAGTTGTTACTGGCTGACTTCAGTCTAAGATCTGCACTAAGAAAGTTTGTTGCCCATGGTTGTTGCATTTCAAAGACTGTTAAAAAAATACTGTATGTAAACTCACCCTTCGAGAAGATGATGGGAAAGCAATTAATTTCAATTCTGTTCAGGATTATTTCTGGACAAGTTTTTTTACCAAAAAGGGCTTAGTTTCAGAATACTAAATGTGAAAATCTGTACTGCATGACTTCAGTTATTAACAACAGAAAAACTGTCCCATATGTTTTACTGGCAGAGAAAACATATTTTTACATAATAGAATTAGAACAGAAAATATTATTCCCTCTTGGAAACATTATAGTATATTAAATATGAACTTGGAAGCTATGTTTCCAAACAGTTTGATTCCAAAAGCTTATTAAAATTTGATGTATGCTCTAGTATCTTTGATTTATGTTGGTTCTATGCATCCTAATTAGCTAGGAAAACATCAATTGACAGCTGTAAAATTATGAATGTGTATCTTGCCACTCCTGAGTGTTCAAACAATTCTCAGGGAATACCTTTGCTTCTATGGGGCTTACAACTGAAAGTGCAGTTTTCCTGGCTAAATATGTGAAGAAAGTGCATACGCAAATGACTTTGTACCCCTTAAGAGCTATTGCATACCAGGGCAAGCGGTGACAGTTATGAACATGCTGGGTTTTTTGTGTTATGGTGACATCTGAAAGCCTTGATCCGAACTGGTCCTCTCCTGTTGTGCAAGGCACTCTACATAAGGATCAATCGTTGTCCGGGAGAGTTTACAGTCTAATTAAAACTAGATGCAATAAGTAGCTTTACCTAAAAGCCAAAAGGGAATGGGAAGAGTGAAATGGTAAGAGGTATGGTGGTTTTTGTTGCTTCCACATTCACACTGAAAAAAATAAAATTCATAGCAAAAGTGTGAAAGTGGTATTTTAAGCTATGAGACTTGTTGTTTTGCTGGTACACTTTGTATTTTTTCACAGTTGGATTTATACAGCTATGTTCAGATGAACGTTACAATGGTAGAAGCATCTCCTGGTGAGAGCCTGGACAAGTGCAAAGCTAATGGAGACACCTCTGCTGGAGTCTTGGACCTTAAATGCTGCAGCCTCAGCTGTCATCAGCTCAGTCTGCAAAGAAACACAGGCAGAGCACTAATAAAAGTCTCTGCATTAATAACACTCCCAGGGGTCATCCTTGACCAGGCGTTTAATATAAGCCTTGACCTGTTGATGGTTCCAGGTTGCTACTGGTCCTCCCTCTGCCTTTGACGAAAAGCAAGTTGCAACTCATGGCACTGGGAGGAGTGAACTGGGTTGGAAAAATGAAGATACTGCCTTGTAAAGCAGGAGTGTTGAACCACTGCCTGGTCCTTCTTAGCAGTGATGTGAGGCAGATTTGGGATGGGCAGCAGCAATACATGCTTCGCCGTGCTGTTCCACTGGTGTCCCCTCTCCTCCACGTGGGGAGATGGTGGCTGTGTCCCTGTTGTCTATTAAGGAGCCTTTCCACAGGGGTTGGCAGGAAGGACTCCATCTGAGATGGCTTCCAGATGCTGACATTTCTTCTAGAACCTGGACTGGGAACAACCACTTCCCATCACTGTCGCCCTTGTGAATGGTTACAAACATTTCAATGGGAGTTTATTCGTTCAGGGTACACTTCAGCACAGCAGTGCAGTAAGGAGAAATCTTTGTGGAAACTGCTGGAAATGTCACTGTTTCAGCAGCACACCTGTGTCATAACAGACTTACTGTCGTTAAGAAAAGGAAGAAATTTCTTGCAACTCTGGATGTACGAATTAAGTCTTATATTCAGTCTTGGCTTCTACAAACCCTCACTTTTTAACATAGCATATTACTGGAGATGGGGAGGAAAGGACTCTCTTCTTCAGAGAGATGCCTCCAGGCAGTAATTGGAGATCAGAAAAATATTTAAAGACCATCGTAAGCACATTTTAACAATACTAAAAGAAACCAAAGGCAAAAATCATGGTGTTTCTTTTGTGACTGCTTTTTTTTCCTTGGCATGTTAAGTGTGCTTTTTTTATCATCCTGACTGTCTGGTCAGAGAGCTTTTTATACACACATTCATTAGGCAGAGCAAGTTGGAGTATAACTTTTTTTAGCCTCTGTGTTGCATTGTGTGGGACATGTTCACATGTGCTTTTATGAACGTTGAAGTCAGTATCTTGACTTGGACCATGAGTAAGTTAGGATTTGATTTAAGATACTTGACGTGGAACATGAACAGATGAGGACTAATGAATGCCCCTGTCAGCTGGGATCGTAGGGGCCTGCTTGAAAAGGCTTCAGGCACTCTTAAGAATCCCACCCATAAATAATCCTGCAAAATGCCTCTTCCCTCTGCGTGTAACAGAAATCTAGAAAGCGGAGTGATTTGTCATGAAGCTGGTTCAGTCCCAGGCTCTCTGTGACTGCGGCAAGCTTGCAGGCAGATGGGTGCTCCTTTGCTTTGCTCCGTTTGCCCAAACTCCAAATGAGGCTCTGTGTAAAGTGAGATTTAAGAGAACCAGAAACTGAGTCCGTGTGGCTTGACTTGAGGAGGTCCTGGGCTCCTGTGACCATCCTTGGTGGCAGTGGGGCTTGCAAGTGGCACGGCTGGTGGAGAGATGCTCCAGATGTTTGTAAGAAAGCCCTTGCTAAGGCTGCCGTCGGCATCTTTGGCCAGAAAAGCTTCCGTGCATTTTGTTGGCCTTTGGGTTCGGCCCTGTGTTTTGCAGCTGGTACTTAATCATGCTGGCACTGAAGAACAATGTATTTGTTCTTACTGGTCTTCCCATTACTACCCGTGTTTGTGGGCCGGTGGCGAGTGCCGTAGCCTGTTAGCCGCCTCTCTGTGCCCACGCTGTCTTCGTAACCAGGTATTTCTGCCACAGAAAAGGGGATTAGTCACGGGAGGAAGCAGGTGTGTCACGTATAGGAAAGAGTGTGATTAAACAGTGGTCTTTTCTGCTTAGGCTTCTCCAGTGAACCAAAGGAGTCATCCTCGGCACAACATCCCCTGCGGTTCAGCTTGCAAGGCTCAGGGAAAGGAATACCCCCGGGCTAACACCTGGTGGGCTACCAGCTGCGTTTGCACGGAAGCACGCTGCCTTTAACTAACCCGTAGGAGGTTTCCTCCTTTCTGCTTATGAGCCTTCAGAGGAGGAGGGAAAAAAAAAAAAAAGACTTCTTCAATTCACAGCAAATATAGTTAAGTGGTAATTCTTTTGTCATCCTTTAGCTAAAGGCTCTTTATGTCTTTCCCCATGAAACTGTTGGGTTTGCTTTTTTTGCTGAGTTTTGCCACTCCCACCCCTATGATGGGTGGGGGTCTGGCTACCCCTGACCAGGGAAGAGGAGAAGTTTGGGCTTGCTGCTGTTGGCACCAACCAGAGCGGTGGGAAAGTCTGCTCCTCCTGCTGCCCTCCTGTACCTGTGCCTGCTGTGCCATATTTGTTCCCGGCTGTCTTAGTGGGACAGCAGCCAAACCTGGGTTTCCAGAGCGATGGTGTGGTTACTGGGGTCATTATTTCTTTGCCTTGACCGTAACAGGCTCTTGTTTTAGAAGCAGTTTTACTCATAGGTCAGACTGCCACCACTTGCGGAGGGAAGGTGCATACCTTGAGTAAGGCTGCACCTTGGCATCCTTCTTACATTTCTCTATATCAGAATGGCCAGACAGCTGTGCTTTTCAAACCTAGGTTGCAATTGCTATGGAACACTTTGGTTTTGTTTTCTTAAATCCTTAAAAGTTTTATTTTTTCATTGTTATGTTGCTAGACCTAAGCTGAGCTCTTTGTCATGGGTTTTTGATATGTTGAAACATGATAGAGAGATACCTGTGAGAACTCACACTGTGAAGTTGGTTTTTGCCTGGTTAGGTCTGAGTGCTTCTTAAGGGGAAGGAAATCCAGGTGAGGGGAAAATTGTTTCCCCTTCATCAACGTTTTAGGAGTAAATTTCACCTTCAGAATCACCTGTACAACTATCCCTGTGGCAAAGGGGGACAGAATTTGGACTTTGATGCAGTGATCTACTATGATTAAATACTGAGACAGGGTAGAAAGGGATTTTGCCAAGTCACGTGTTGCCTACATATTTATTTTCCTAACATACTCTCCAGTAGTTTTAAGAAATGGCTAAAAAGGCCTAGCACAAAGCCAGAATGTAAGCTAATTGTTATGCTACTGTTGTTCAGGCAATTTAGAGTGAAACACTACGTGTATTTTGGAAGAACCAAAATAAATATTGGGACTTTGTCCCTCACTTCCCTTCTGGAGTTGCTCTGCATATCACCAGCAGAAATGCAGGAATAAAACTTACAGGTAGTCACCTCCCTGGAGTGGCTTCCAATGTGCAAACAGCATTTATGGGGGTGGCTTGTTCAGGAAACTTTTTTTCTCTGTGGCAGATACCGCAATGGAGTTACAGAATGGTAATATGTCGCTGAAAATAATCCCTGTGTATTTTGACAGCAGCTTCAGAAAACCGCTATCTAGTCAGAGGATTATCGTAATCTGGGTCAAGAGATACTGCTGAGAATTTGCAGGAGGCAAAAGCATTTGGGGTGGCTTTGTTTACTTCAGGCAGCTAAAGAGAGGTCACGGACAAATTCCACTGATAGTCTAGTTACAGAGAGTATCCAAAACGAGTAAGTGCAGATGCTGTGTTTGGACTATGTACTCAGTCCTTTGATACAAATGGACGTTGCTAACAGGGTCACTCTTCTGTCTGGTGGTCATCCTGGGAGCACTTGGTCATGCACCTTAGGAAAGAAAATGGTGATAGAAACACCAGGGAGGCAGCACCTGGGGATGGAGTTACGGGAGAAGGTACTGGTCTCGTTCAGAGGAGGTACAGGGAGGTGGAGGACTTGGAGACCTGCATGTTGCTGCTGTCTCTAACCCCCACGGTTCAGAGATTGTTCTGTGAGGATGTGGCCAAGATGTTAGGTCATCAGCAAATGAAAGATGATTACGCGGAGCGTGACAAGACACAAATTGTGGGGAGCTTCGAATGCGAGTAGCCTTTCAGCTGCTAGTGCAAACTGATGGATTTTGTTCGTGAGCAGAGCGGTAAGGCATAGCCAGTCAGAAAGTGGGATGGACGGCATTCAAAGATGGTCCCAAAGTAGTTTTATATTCTTCCTGTTAGGGGCAGGAAGCAGATCTTCTCTGTCAGTAAACTTTTATTTGAGAAAGAGCTTTGTTCCAACTGGTAAAAGGCCCAGCATCGACCTTCAAGTAATTGTATCCACCACAAAAGGTTTTTTGTGTCAAAGGAGCCTGACCCGATTCATCAGGTGGGTGAGGGGCTTCTTTAATTGGTCTGAAATGATGATTTCGGTGATGGACATGGAGAGCAATGATGTTAGGCTTGGCTAATTGCAGGCTTTCTGAGTAGCAATTAACATGTCAGAAATGTAGTTATGCTTGAGGGAAATGCTGAAACTTTCCTTGCCTCCTATTAAAAAAAAAACAAACCCACACATGGAAGTCTCCTGTAAACTAATGCAAACAATCTGGTAATGCTTCGGGAACCTGTTTGTCAGTGGCGTGACCCAATCGTTGCCTGTCGGGAGATGGCTGTAAAGAGGGCTGCCAGCAGCTCTAGGTTTGCTCTTACTGAAAGCGGAGAAGATCATGCTGCGTGTTTGAGGGCTGTTAATACCCCTGGCAGCTGTAAGAATTTCCAAGACTATAAAAGCAGCTTATCTCCTGAGGAGGGGAGTCCCCTCGCCAACCCCCTCCAAAATTAGACAGATTAACTTCCCGAGAAATGGAGAGTTATTCTACCCCAAACCTACGGTGCTCATTCAAGCTAATCTCTGGAGGGCTGAAAGGCCTCTTGTCTGTGATTGGAATCATATGATAAAGCCTTGCTTGCTTTCTCTTTTATTGTGCCAAAAAGTTTGTCTTGCTTTTGATCTAGCTGAGAGCTGAAGCGGCTTTTAGTGTGTATATGTGTGTCGTACGGAGCATTTTGAGACAAGAATATTGGGTCTTGTCTCTGGGCTGCTCGTATGGTATGGTATCTCCTCGTACACTGTGTGGTACTCGGGGACCCTTCCCCTTCCTAGGGATGGTTAATAGCACTGTCCAGGGACCTTCTCCACTGACGAGGTGGGATTTTTCGGACCTGGGGCGGAATGCAGACTAAACAGAGGGGTAAAGTCCTTCCCTTAATTTTTGCAGATTATATTCTGCAGGCTGAGGAGAAGAGAATGCTGCAGAGCACCGCGTTGGCCTGCTGTACTGGCCCCGCGCTGGGGATGGCACTCACGTCTACTGCTATAGTCAGGCATGACCTGTGAAAATACTATTAGTAAACACTGAATTGTACTAGCTGCATAGTAATCAATAGATGTCATGAATAATCTCTGCCCTGCTCCTCCCTATAATCTACTAAGTCTCGCCTGATGGAGATTGAGTTTACTTCTGAAGAGGTCTAGCTTTGGCATAGACAATGTGAAGGCTATAAATGTTATTTTTTTTCCCAAAAAAGACTAACTTTCCACTTTATTAAATGCTCAAGAGTCTTTTACATCAAAAATCTCTTACAGATTTTTTCCTAAGAGGCAGCACTCTTTCCTCCTCCCACCCAAAAAAGTCCCAAGGAAAAAAAGAAATCTTTCCAATGTTCAATACATCAGGGTTGTAAAAATGCAACTAGCCCTCAGCACATGGGTAAAGTTTATGCTCCCCAGGACTGGATCCTCATTGCTCTGCAGAGCTATAGCAAATAGGTTTGCTTGGACAGGCAAAGATGGCATTTCAGATGGAGGAGGACTTCTTCCACACCATGTTTTCAGTGCTGATGCCAGATGCTGATGTTGAGGTGTCCCCTGTGCTGCTGCAGCTGTGAGTGGCTGTGGTAGGAACCTGTCTTCCCATTTTGGCATGAAGAGCCGAGCCGGTGGGCTTATGGCAGAGCCCGAGTGTGCTAATACTGGGCTGGTGCTGGGGCAAGTTTAGGGACGTGATGTGGGCTACAGACTCCCCCCACAGTTGGTTACTCTGTGCTTTCCCAGCGTGCAGTAGATTGGTACCACTCCTGCTTTGTTTATGGCTGGGATTGAGGGTCCTGGGAAAAACTTGTCCCTGAAAGCCTTGAAGGGAGGAGGACAAGAGGAATTGCAGGGCATGTGGTTAGTTGAGCACTTTTTAATTTGGGAACGTCAAGGCAGGCTCCCAGGCTCTCTTCTGATAAGATGAAACACTCTGAACTGTGTCAAAAAATGAGGCTTCCAAAAACATCTGAATTTGGATCGCGGCTCGAACCTTGGCTCCCTCCTGACCTTATGTAAATCATATAATTTCCCCCAAGAAACATAAGGGGCCTTGCCCTTTGAACCTGTGGTTCTTGGCTCATCCCTCTTCTGGCTTTCCTGTTCAACTCCTGGAAACCATTCTCGTTTGCCGTTGGGTTAGGGAGCTGGCTGCTCTGTCTTCAGAGCGTTTTGCAGAACAATGGGGGAAGATTCATTCATTCATCTGAAAGATTTATTTTGTTTCTGTCACAACAAAGTTTTTGCCTTCCTCATTTTTTTTGTGTCTGTCTTGCTGGTCTAAAGTCTGAGTGAGTGACAATTCAAAGCCTGCTTAGCTAACGTCATGTAAGGGATAAAACATTTTGAAGTAATGGAGGAAGGATTGGTATTGTTTTCTCGCACCCTGGGAAAACATGTGGTGTTCAGCACAGGGGAGCCTGTTATCACCCACTGAGCATCCTGATACTCCTCTCTGTACCAGGAGGAGAGCAGATTGTCTGCCTTGCTCGCTTCATTTGAAATAAACAAAAATACAATGGAAAGCATTTCACACGTAGTCTGTACTATACCACGTGCACCTCTTTGTATCATTCAAAAGCTTTGTTTTCGAAAAATCTTTGCAGTTTTCCATTAATTGATCAGAAATGTGGTAACCAGCTTTGCTTGCACTGGGTTTTGCTTCTTCCATCACTTCTGTGAAGGTCAACATGGATGTTAGGGTGGTTGCTATAGTGGAAGCCATCACTGAGGGTTTCTTATCTTTTTCTTTCTGTGATGATTGTAAAAACTTCATGTTTGTTAAAACATCTGTGGCATTTAACGCCCTATTGTTTTCCTGCTTTGCAAGCAGGAAGGGAGAAATGTATATTTTCCTTTACAACAAACCAGCCTTTGTCAGATGCTGACTCTCTTGGCCTTGGTGTGCTGAACTGCTACAAGTGAGTTCATTGTAAATGGCTCTAACAATGCATAGTTCATGCTTCATGTTTTTTGGATTATGAAATCATATACTGATATACAGGTATGAGAAGGGCTCTGCATCCCTTCAGCACAGGTGAGATTGTTATCTGGGCAGTAATTAGCTTGAACAGGAGGCTGGATTTTACTGGTTCCCCATGATAACTTTGCACAGTTCAGACACTGAGATGCTAATATTTTTTGCGTTACACAGGTTCCTTTTCTTCTCATAGCTTATCTCTGTTTTAAATGGTTCAAAATAGAAGGCATTTTAATTCTGCAGATGCATCAGATACTCTGGAATGAAACCAGATCTTTCCCAGTGAGGGTCATGCTGAAGTTTTCATGTAACAAAAATGACTATGAATCAATTACTTGATACTTCATTATTATGAAAGAAAACAAGCATGGCATCAACAGTGGGTTTAGCAGTCTTTGTTTCAAAAAGGAACTTGCAGAACCATTTAAGGCAAAATAAAATCCCAGAGAAGATCATCAAAGAGCTCAAATGAGAGCATAAAATACTGTACAATGAAAAATGTCACAAAAGCTTCAATGCCTTAGATATGTATGTGAAAAACTTCAGGCTGAGCCTTCCCACACTATGGGAGGTCATCAAGTAAAGCAGAGTTAGCTCTGTTTATCTCCAGTCAAAGGACACATGACTTCATTTGAGTTTTAGTCTCATTACTGCTGAAGTGTGAAGTGTCAGGTTAAAAAGACTACATGCTTTTCACCCATAGGGATTGCTCTGTTTTAATGGGTCAGGTCAGCGCTATGGCTCAAAGCATTGCAAACGATTAATGTTTAATACATTTTAAACTTAAGTCCTTGAGAATACAAAATTAACCCTGTGAACGTCTGTGATTGGGACTTTCTGATATTCACCCGTTTCAAGGAATACAGTGTGCCATTACTGCTGGCAATGGAGAGCTGAAACAAAACAAGAAGAACATACTTTTCTCAAACCCTATTGTTCTTCACAGAGTGGTCCTGGCAATCTGGGCTCTTGCATCCTCAAAGATTGCC
The DNA here is from genome assembly GCF_964188355.1 of Buteo buteo. Classification (NCBI taxonomy): domain Eukaryota; kingdom Metazoa; phylum Chordata; class Aves; order Accipitriformes; family Accipitridae; genus Buteo; species Buteo buteo. Next base: position 11,742,530 of record NC_134190.1, on the reverse strand, counting down.
AGGACGAATTATGTTACACAAACATGTCAGTCTTGGACTCTGAGAGGAGAGCAAGTGTCCCATCTAGGTCAAGCAAGAAAGTGCTGCTATTTTTCCCCCAAGAGTTTCTCATTTCTGACTGTACTTTTCACATTCCTCATATCCCATACTGAAACTTTACAAAAAGAACAAACCCCCCAAAACCCAACCAAACAAAAAACCCCACCAAACCAAATTAAACCAAAGCCCCCAAAAGCCCTTATCCAGAAGGGCAGAGATTTCTACCCCATATTCTTGCAATTTTTGTGGCAACAATTAGCACGCAGAATGCACTCCTAATATCCACAGGTCAAAACCACTTGATTAGGTTTTCTGACATACCATATAGTATCTCTGGTGACTTTTGACACTGTAACTGTAGTGGTGGATGTCTAAAATGAATAACTGGTAAGAAAGCAGTGTTTTCGTGTATCTTGTCAGCAATGTTACTTTTGTGGTGGTTTATCATGCCTTGTTGAGTATTAATAATTCAGAAAAGACTGGCTAAGAAACTGCTTAATATGCTGCCTTTTTTGGAGTGGCATGAGGACAATTCGCGTTAGTCATTATTTTAAAGGAATGCAGTAGTCTCTGCAGTATAAAATCTAAGAGGAACAAATTTTTATGGCGGTAACATTCTTCATTCAGGCTTTTTTTTTTAACCTAGAGTACTAGCACATTTATTTCAGAAAGACATAGATAATGTCAGCGTTGAGTTCTGTGGCTGTATAAAACAGTGGGATGATGAGTTAAATTAGTGTATATTGATTTGTGGCTTACTTTTTGTATGGTTTAGTAAAAGGAAGCACAATTAATTAAATGTCTTAAAATTTAAGATTAACATTCTTCTTCTAGATGTATCATCTGTCGAGGTTCTCTCGTGTCTTTTGTTGTTCTTATGTTGCATGCCAGAGGAAGTATTCTGATCAACAAGGCCTAATAGAGGGATGTTTCCAAAATGGGATTATGAATCTCATAAATCTTTATTTCGGAGACCTTTTCAGTGTCTTAAAGCTGAAGCCAGTGTGTCACAATCTGTTACTCTGAACTAAATGCAACAAATAGCTCAGTTGAGATTCTGGTTTTGGAATTTTTTAATTTTTTTTAGTTGAACATTTTTTCTTAGGAAACAGAAAGGCTAAGAAAGATGTTGATATTTCCCCCTCACCGCCAGCACTAGAGTTGTCTATTTTTATTTACTTTGAGAGACAGGGAGAATTGGACAATTGGCTGAACCACAGTAACCAGTGTCACCCGCTTCTCATTATTTCTGATGCTTCCTTAAAATTCTGAAATCTTGAGACCGTAAAGAAAGCATAGAGTCATTTCTTTTGAAAACCACACAGAATCTGGCAAAAATTCCACTGCTTTCAAACAATGACAGGATATACACTGTTGTCTTTGATCCATACATTGGGAAGGGCTTCGCCCCCTTCCCCATCCCCACCCTCCTCCTCTTTGCAGTTTAACTTGGGCTGTCAGAAGTGGTTTCAGTGTATAACCCTTCACAGACAGAAATAGATTGGTGTCCCCACAAGCACTGAATTAGCTGGCAGCCCCCCAAAAAAGGCTGGCTGTCCTGACGTTTGCATCCCAGCTTATCTTGCTAGGCTGTGAGATGAAGCACTTTGTAGCAGATGAGCTGTCCTGAGGAGAAGTGGAAGAGCAGCTTTTGAGTTGGGAAAAGAATGCACAGCATGGATGTTGTTTTTCTTTGTGGTTGGGTGCAGGCAGAAAAGGATGAAAATGTGGTTCGGAAATCAAATGCAGACAACTGCTGTTCTCCTCGGAGGACTGCACAGAAAGCATGTATGTGCAGGAGACACTGCTGACCAGTGACCACATCCCACTCACCACCCATTAGGGATTTTCAGAATCCATAAGCAAGCCAATGGCAAGAGATTTTTATCTTTATTTTTTTTTCCTGAGGGCCGATTTATTGTATCTCTTTTAAGCTTTTGCAGCTGGTGAGTTGGGTTTACATCTGAACTTGAGTCTTCATCTGGGCTGGGAGGGGGTGGGAATAGTAGGAAAAGGTTCAATAGACAAAGAATGGGGAATTTATGCTGGGCATTTGCAAGCTCTTCTTGGGGATTTAAACTATTTGTAGACCTAAATCTCAGATTCAGCTGCCCTTATGGAAGGGGTTTCGTCTTCTCTGTTTTCACTCCACCCCCAGCTCTTTGAGTACAGTAGCATAAAGTTTTAAAAATACTGCACTGAATAGTCTCAGTCTTAAAAGTCTTTATTTCAAAGTGTAGTTGGCTATGTCTAGGCAAGTGGCTTAACCCTATTCAACTACAACACGTCATATGTAGAAGTGTGTGTTTAACTCACTTAAAACTTGCATTCAGAGGTTGAGCTCTGCCTCCCTGGGAACTGGGCCAGTGCTCCCAGCCCATGTCCTGGCACTCACGGCATGCCACGGGGTTGCACAAAGTTGGCAGACTGAGCACCTGCCAATCACCCTGAGCTTGCATGAACACTGGTGCGGCCGGTCAAGCTTCTGAAACAGACTCTTCCATCGGTCCTCTCATTAGCCTTGCCCACCTGTAAAAGAGGCCAAAATGCCCATTTTCACTCTCAGCGGATCTGAGATCTGCCTTTCACGGATCTGTTGATTCTGTTTGATGTGCTTTTCTACTGGCTTTATATATAACATAAAACCCCTTTTCTCCTTGTCCAACTGTTCAAAGCTAGATTTAACATGCAGAAGGAGTTCATGTTTCCAAAACTCTCATTCCATTGATGAACCTCTGTGCTTGGTAAAAAAAAGCCAGGACCTTGCCACCGCTCTCCTGGTGCTACAGGTGAATGTGCTGGGGGTGACTAGGGAACCATAACTTGTTTCCTTCTCTGACTTTTCAGGGTGCTAGAGAGAGAGGCACACATAATCTCCTCTCAGTATCTCACCAGTGGTCTCTGCCAAGGCAGTATACAAATGATCTGATGCATGTAACAAGAAGGAAGGGACAATTTAACTTCATGTACATTTAATTTTTAAACAATTGTCTTAATCTCTTATTTGAAGAGGTAAGAGAAGTGGATGGGGTATATCTGTCATGGAGACGCTTCTTGCTTCCTGATGGAGGCAAGTGTCTGTTGCCTGGAGTTAGTACAGCACTTTTTGTGTCACCTGGATACAAAACCACATCCCTAGGTAGTAACTGGTGGTATGGAGGACCCAAGAGCTTTATGATGTGGATGCAAACTTGACATGCAAGAAAACAGTGAATTTGAACATCTGTGTAGACATACCTATTACCAGGCTCCCATCACCCAGCATTTATACCCTATCCCACTATTGCTGGTTTATTGTGTGTGTTTGAGAGAGCAAGGGATAGTACACTTGGAAAGAAACAACTCGGAGGCTGCAAGAACCACATGCACGAAGGTCCTCTGAGATAAGAATTTACAGGCAGGAGCATGAAAGTCTGCTTATGCAGGCAAAGATGGTCATGGGTCCCGTCCAAAAGAAGGGAAGTGGCGAGGCAAGGATTTTCTGGGAAGTGTTGAAGACGCTTTAGTTGTGCTTCAGCACCTCATTTTGCTGGGGATGATACTGGTGGTGCTTGCAAGGGACCTACAAGTACTCATGGCATTTCCCACAGTGGAATTAAGCCAACTGCTGGTTCATCTGCGCCCCAGGGGCAGCAGGGAGAGCTCTAACTCCAGGCGGGTGACGTGAGGGAAGGCAGTCACTTGTGTACACCATGTTTGGAGTTGTGGCAAAGATGCAGCCAGGTAGGCAGGAGAAAGAAATGCAAGAGCTGCGGTTCATTCATCTGTGGTTATGCTATTGGACGTGGTGATCGAATGAGAGGGAGGGTTTCATTCCTTTATTAATGCACCTACACCGATCCTTGATGGTACCATCTGCTTCTGAACTCTTTCCTGGTTATAAAACACAGTTGCCTCTATGGTGAAGATGAGGAAATGGTCTAAAACCACATTCTTTACACTGTCACATTTGTAACGTAGGTAAAAGTGTAGCAAGTGCATGTATGTATACTAAATGAGCCGTGGAGAGTAGATATTTAAGAGGTTAAATAGATTTTGAACTAAATAGATTATGCAGTATTTGATCATGTATTTTCTAGTCTTTCTGAATGTCTACTCCTGTACCTTATGATATGAATGCTATTTCCTACAAATGCAAAATTTTGTTAAAGTTTTCTGCTATCTATAGGAATGCAAAATGAATACTAAATAAATGGAAACTTTCTATTACCTGCATAGACCAAAAAGCAGATGTCAGTCTTTAGTTGGTGGAGGTGAACAGCCAAATAAAGTTCAGCCAATTTTATTGGGAAATGAGGAAAATCAAGTAGAATATTTTCCAGCTTTAATTGCCTTGCTTGTCCAGGATGCTACTGGTATTAAAAATACAGATTTGTTACAGATGCCAGCAAAATATTTCATCTTGTAGAGAGAAAAGCATTGTGAGGGAAGCTGCAAAATAATTTACATTCTAGTTTGCCAAGGTCTTTCCAAGGTATTTTTTTAAAAAACCAAAAGCAAATAGACTTGTGTTTGTTTTAATGTCAGAAGCAAATAACCTGCAATTGGTCAAATAACTTGAAGAGGGGTTGCTTTGTGGAAAGGGGTTTTCATGAGACTCTTAACAATGACAAGAGTGGAAAGGGTTTTTCATGAGGCTGTTAACCTACCTATTGCAGGTTTGTGAAAGGTGTGGCTATTTCATCAGTTAAATAACTTGTCCTACAGAGAGCTTTTAGTTGTGGGACTGTTTTGACTGCAGTACTTCAAATAACTCAAACGTGTCAGGTATGGTTTTGGATGAGCCTTCTTGCCCAAGCAGAGGCAAGACCTTCTGTGTTTCTGATACCTGTTTCAGCTCAGGTGAGCTCTCTGTGAATTATCTGAAATGGCTTAAGTGTACTTTTGGATTCTACGTGATAAAGCAGCAGCCTTTGGTGACACCAGGCAGGTTTCCTTGAGCTCTTTCTCTTTGCATGCTCTGACCTCTCTTATGGGTAGTTTCATGCAAAATGATACAAGCGCTGTGATCCGCCCCTGTTATCACCCAGGGCTTGCCTAAAATTGCTGGAGAAATCCCACCTGTGTGCCTGAAAAACACTTTTTTGAGTGTATCTGTAAGATTTACTGTGTTCTGAATATAACATATCTGTCCAAGAGACTTTTGATTCTGCCCATATTGGTTTTTTAAGAGTATGCAGCCTTTCAAGAACATTGTTTTAAGAAGAAAACTAATCCGCATTAGAAAATACAACATTAAAACTGTGTGTACAAGAAATACAAGTCTTTGATGATGGATATAGTGAAAATACACCCCACAGCCTTACCTGAGCCGTATGGAAATGCAACTTTAGCCTCTTCTCTTGTTCTACATGCAGGACACCACAAATATGGAGCCCAGAATGTTCACTTGAGAGTTGGCTATTTGTATATATCAGCAGATAGTAAATGTTAAGGCATTTAACTATTACGTTAATCTTTCTCAGTTTTTATTTTGCATTCATTTACCTGTTCTGCTTCTGTTTTTGTAGGACTTCTGAAGTCCTGCTGTAATGTGGGTAAAGTTGCTCACACAGAGACAGTCTATAGAGATATTTTATTTTACAATAGCAAAACTGTTTTTCATTCAAAGTGAATCAACTTGTACTTGATTCCACCCTTATATATGTATTAGTTTGAAAAGTTTATCAGTGCACATTTTGCTGTTAGCAATGTAACCAAATTTGTTTGCTTTCTTCTGTGTGCAGAGGACAGTTGACTTTTTTTTAAACTAAATAGTCATACTGCTTCAGATACCTGTCTAAAGACCTTGATGTTTACACTTGGTAATCCCATGGTACCCAAACAGAATTTATTCGTGACACGCCAAGCCAAATCAAATACATGACTGTGGTAAATCACAGGTGGTAATAACCTTATCTCGGGTCAGTCAGGCTGTCAGTTATCAGACCGCTGCCCGTGCCCAGTGCCTTTTTGGGTGAGATGCAGCTCAGGTAGGTCCTATGGCAAACGATGCCTTGGAGGCAGGGTAGCTATCCCAGCTGCTGTTGCTGCATCAGTACAGTACTGCTCTTGCCACCATGAACAGCTGTGAAGAAACAGCAGAGAGGTGATGGCAGAGGAAAAAAAGTTTTCATAAAATTGAGCCAGAAATATGAGGTTAAAATATGTACTCAGGAAGGTTTGTATCAGCTTTGCTGTTCTGGAGCATCAGCTTTTTTTGTATTCATAATAAAATCTAGTCTTTGAACATAAATATTTCTTCCCACTGAATTCTCATTGTGGGTTTTTTGTTTTCCCTAAATGAAAAAAAACCAAACCCAACCCCAAATCCAAACCACTAGGAGCATAATTATGAGAAAAGCATTTCTAATGGAAATACTTATTAGAAAATATATTGTGTTTACCAGTGTTTTTTTACATCCCTGGCCTTATCTCAGTGCCTACAGTAGGAGCTGAGAGTTCTGTTTCACCCAGACTCTTTCTGGCTCAGCCTAAAGCAGAGTTGCTCAAGCTTTTGATTTTTTCCACATGGTAAAGGCAGAAGCTTTGTCTTCGTCCCGTAGAAAAGGTTTTCTAATGCTGGATGGAAAGATCTCCTAACACTCTGAATGGATGCTATCCCCAATAAGATAAACCTTCTATCTAAAATATTTTCCAGCTCAGATTTTCCTCTGATGGAAAGATATCGAGTGATTCTTTCCATGCGTTTGAGTAACAGGGTGAGAAATAATGTTGCTAGAAACTCTTCAGGATCTTGAAATACAAAGGCATTATTATTCTGGTTGGTTTGGTTTTTGGTGTTTTTTTTTTAAATGTCTTTGGATGAAAAGCATGGGTCAGAAGGAGTCTGTGAGGTTATATACATCAACACCTCACCAAGACATCAAGCATGTGGAATTCTATATTGCAGTGATTATGCTTTAAAGAATGCCCGAAAGAATTCTCCTCGGCTACCCAAACAAGTGCACGTACATCAGGTAGTCACAGGTCTTCAGAAAGCAAACAAAAACGTCCACCAAAAAAACCCTCCTTGGAGTTGGCCTATTTCCTGTAATTTTCTAACTAGTGTAAAGTAGCCAAAATCTGTGGTCTAGACTGGTTTGTTCTGCAGATTTTTTTTTTTTTTCTTGGGGATTTACAAACCACAGAGAGCTGGAATGGATCAGAATAAATATTTGCTCATGTACCTACTGATTAGAGCTTTCAAAGTCCCCAATCTTGTTACAACACACATGTGAGCATTAGCATTCACGTAGGTTAGGTAAACACAAGGGGTTTCCTCTCTACCCGCTTCTCCCCCCACCTCAATTTCAGTTTAACGGAGACAACACTTTAAATGTGGTGTGTTTTTCTTTTGGTATCCCACAGTGTTTTCTGCCTGGCAGTTCTCTGAGAGACTGTTATTATACCAGAGAGCACATTTTTTAGAATCCTTTTTATCCCCCTCCCTTAATATCAAGCATATTATTACTCATCTTGGAGCACTTCATCACTGCTGTTTCTGAGTTGGAGATTTCTCCAAGTATGATAGCAGCTGCAGCTAATAACATCAATTATACAACATTTAGGTTCCTGTTCTCCTGTTTTGACTGGAGGAAGTTTGTTACTAGGACATGCCATTTAATGAATTGCCTTTTTTCTGCATGCAAACATTACATAAAGCTTTAGCCTTGCTCTCTCAGCGCGAGAACGGCAGTAAGAACATTCACTCGCGCAAGCCACAACCCCACTTGTTAGGGTGGTTTAGCGTGCAGGCTTAAAAATGATTTAGTAAATGTGCATTAAAAAGGGGTTTGCTTCTCAGATTGCCCTACTATCTATATATTTGTAAAAAGAGTGCGTTGAGGTGCTAGCCTGATCCAAACTTTCTAATGGTTGATGGTTTTCTTACTAAAACACAAACAAAAAAAGACTAGGTATGACAGCTGTCTCCCTGGAGTCTTGCTAACACTGTCAGATCTATAGCATTACCATCCTGCAGTAACTTAAAAAAAAAAATAAATTTTTTAAAAATACTTAAAAAAAAAAAAAGGGGCAAATTTTTTTGTAACCAATGTGCTCGCCACTGAGTCATAAACTAAAGTCTGTGTCTGGGCAATTCAACTGTTGACAACATTAAAAACACTTCAAGCACAACAAAAGATAAAAGACTTATTTTAAGACCAAAATTTGAAATTGGTTGTGGGTATTTATTTAAATCGATCTCTCTCTATATATTTATCTTTACTAAAAGTTGGAAGAGTCTTGATGTTTTTCTCCAAGGATGGCATGTGACCAGTCAAGGCAAGAGAGGAGGGCATTACTAAGACAGAAGGAGCGGAAAAATAAAATCAGTGATGACAAGTCTGGGTTGGGTGGGGCAGAGAAATGCAGGGATAGCCAAACAGCCAGGGCATGAATCGCAAAGAGTGAAGATATAGAAGCCAAATGTCTAAAAATTAATTTGTGGGCAAGCGACTCTACTGAGAATTTTAACACCTTCTCTTTTGTTCATTTTAAATTCTGTCTCCAGGAACTTGATAATTTAAGGAAAAGGGTCAAGACAAACTGAAAGCCAGAAATGCCTACATACCGGGTTGGTTTATTAATTTCCTATTTGTTAAGCTGAGGACTTTTGGAGTCAATTTATGTGCTGTTACTTTAAGACCATTTGTATGTAACTTTGATTTTTAAATGCCTAGAACCCAAGGATTGCTTTGTGTATTTGGTGAAAGAGTTGGGGCGGGGGGGGGGGGGAGAAGGGGAAAAAAAAAAAATAGAACTTGGCAGAGGCTGTCCCTTTTCCTGCTGGATGTTTTTCAGGTGAACTACCCAGCTATGCTACTGTATTCAAGTCAGGCCAACTATGTGGAACTAAGGGTTATTCCACAAATCCTCTTTTAATAGTTCTTTTAATGGTGTTTTTCCTCAAGTCTTACTTTTTCCCTAGGATTTCCCACCCTGAGCGGGACTCTCCCATCTTTCCCAAAGCATTACATCTCCCTGGCTTTTGACTGGGCTGGGCACCGTGCTCCGCGGCTGGGAAGGGGAGCTGTGTCCCCCACGGGCCCGGTGCGGGGCTGCAGCCGCTGATGGCTTTATCAGATGGACAGAGACATTCCAAGTATGCTTCTGGTCACTGGGGGATATGTGAATATAAAAAAAAAATAATGAAAAAGGAAGGCTTAGAGAAAAGCTGTTAGGCAAACTGGGGCTTTTTGTCAAGTTTTTTTTCCTTATTCTTTTTTTTTTTTAAGGGTGAAATTCTTTACCCCTACACAGATCGTTAAAGCTGTGTGATGTCATTTTCTTTTCTTTTTAAAGCCGTGTTTTGAGAAGCTGAAAGGCTGCAGGTTAGGTAAAACTATTAATGACCATTTTGTGACCTCTGCTCCAACCGCCCACAGCGGCTGCAAATTTTTAAATGTCTGACGGCTGCTTGGCTTTCTGCAGCATCGTTATATTGGTCGACAGCGGATGAGATTTCGGAGGTAAAAAAGTCACCTCCCAAATCGCACCCAGCTGGCATGGCCAGTGGGCAGATTAAAAAAATGGGATTTCAGTGGTTTGGTATGGACGGAGACCTCCGTTTTTGTGACCGAGGCATGCCAGAAGCTCCCTCTGGTTGACTCCGGCTGCATTCCTCCTGCGGGTTGCATGGAGGGTGAATGTTCCCAGGTTAACGTGGCTGTCGTGGGGGAGTGTGAACTTGGAGCTGTGCAGGGCATGGAGCAAGGCCATGACCTGGCTTGGTGGCAGGGGGGAAGCGTGCACGGTGGGGACAAAACGGGACATAGGACACGTGTGGGGAGAGCGCTTTGCAAGACGTTACTGCCTCAGAAGGAGTTACCTCACACTGCTGTAATTGCTGTAAAATATTCTGGGATTTCTGTCTCTTACTAAGTTTTCTTCAGTTTTCATGCTCGCAGCTCTTGAGCGCTTCCCAAATGCGTTAGGGTTGCGCAGTGAGAGCTCCAAGGGGCTTCGCGGCCCATCTGCCTTTGCTGGAGAAGGCTGTGGAAGTGGTGAGACTTCTCCTTTTCCTTCTTCCATCCCTCTTCTCTCGTCCTTCGCTCTCCTTCCCAGCTCTTCAATTTGGCCCTACGAGAAGAGCGTGCCGGGGAGCAGGGTTATGCACGTGCTGCAGGCCGTCAGGCTCCTTGTTCCCCCTGGGGGACGGAGGCCATGTCTACCTTCACAGGGGATTCAGCAGAGCGGGAGGAATCGGGGCGGCCAGCACCGGGGCTCCTCACCTCTCTGTTAAAGAGGGTTTGCTTTGTCTTGTGTCTCCTCCGGTCCCTAGGGCCGGCCGTGATGCCACGCAGGCGTTGGTCGGAGCTTTCTGAAAGAAGAGTTTCAGACGTGAAACCATGCTGCAGGGACTCCAGGCCTGCCAGGGCTCCTCCGTGGGGTGCCACACCGCCCGTTGGGCCACCTCACGTGATGGCGGCGAGCGCCTGCCGGGGGGCTCTGTCGCCGTCGCCCCTGTGAGGCCTCCTCATGTACTAACGAGCAGGAACCGAGACGAGTCGTGGCTGCGGCGCAAGCCCTCGGCGCGCTCCTCCTCACCGTGGGCCTGAGGGAGCCTCTCCTGAGCCTTCAGGGAGCCCAGCAGGACGGACAGGGCAGACGGACAGGGAGAAAGGAGTGAGAAATAAGAAGGGCGGCAAGGGAAGTAGCGGGTTTAACGTGTTTCTCTGTTAGGTCAATGTCTTCCAAGGCTCTGGCTCTTCCAGGCGGCGGCACAGGGGGTGTCCTGGTTCCGTGATGGTGCCCAACCCCAGTGGTGGTTGGGAGCCTCCCATCCCGGTGACATGTCGGAGCTGCTACCTCCACATTGGAGTGCCAAGCCAGCACGCAGTAAATGGAGGCAGCGAGGGGGAGTTCACTTCCAAACCATGCTGCTCCTTAGACAAATGTAGATGGCCAGGAGTAATAATCTAAAAAGCTTCATGTTTCTTCAAGCGCTTCGTGCATTTGCTCCCCTCAGTCTTCAGAGCTGTGGCATCTCCTCGGCTTGACTCTTCCGGAGGGCGTTTGCTCCGTAGTGGCGTTGAACATTGGGAACTTGTGGCATCTCCAGACCATGATTTTACTTTTATATCCCTGCTGTCACTTTCTGCCCCCCCTTAGAGGTGCAGGCCTTTCTCCTTTCTCATGTCTTCTCTTTTCTCTGGCTGATACCAAGTCTGGTGTCCTTCACGCTCTCTCACAGAGCACCCTGCCAGTTCCCAAAGCCCACGCTCTTCAGTGGTCCTTTGGCTGGACACTGCTTAATGCAGTCATTTGACATTGGAGCCCTGTGTAAAATACTAAACACTAAATAATAAGTGACACAGCAGTGTTTCATGGTGTCTGACGGAGTCACAAGTCATGTCAGCGATGCTACCATTATAGCGTGGTGGTGTAGGCTTCCGGACAGCATTACGAGTTCTGAAGCACGACTGGTTTTTTCTGTATGTCAGTGTCTCAAGTGCTAGATTAGACCTTTTCAATAATTTATAAAACCTTAAGCTCTCTGGGCAGTATTTTTACAGGGAGTGATCGCATTGTGTTCAGGAGACATCTTTCTCAGCTGGGCTATTAAATGAAAAGCTGAAACCTGCCTGTGATGCTAAGAGATGAGCGCTCAACAAAATGAAAGCGTGCAACTTAACTTGCAAACTTTTTTATGTTGCCTGCTTTCCTACTTGCTGCTGGTTGATTCATACTCTTACTGATAAACATAAAACCTCCCCTGTGAAAAAAGCAGAGAGGGAAACGCCCATAAATTAAAAAAACTTTCCCACTTTGCACAACCTCGGTTTTGAAATGTAGCTCAAACGTGCAAGTGAATTGGTTTGGACTGCCTTAAATTCCTGCGGAAGGGCAGATAATTTTGAGAGATGATGCAAGATAAGCCAGGCAACTGCTACACCATTTAAAAAATCCTGAAAACGTTTCCAGACCCAGTCGGTGCACCCGGGGCAGCTGCGTGCTTCCAGGGAGCTGCACGCCGGTGGCCATGCCAGCAGGAAATGCGGCGTGACCTGTGGCGAGCCTGGAGGGTGGGAAACGCTGTGAGCAGAAGATTTCCACGGGTGGCTCTAAGTGTCCCAGGCAGTTACTGTGTGGGCATGGACACAGGAGCAAACATAAAGCCAAGGGAGCAAACAGGAGCGGTAGGACCATCCTTTTCCCTCCACGTGTGTAGCTGCGAAGCACTTCTTATTGTGTGTCCCTGCACACCAGGCTGACAGCATCGCCGCCTTCCCCGAACTCTGGGTCTGTGTGCATGAAACCTGGCTGTGAAGTAGAAATGGTTTTTGGAAAGCATAATGTTATTTTAATCATAAATTATTTGGAAATGCAATACAGAAATGGCTTCAGATCACTTCTTCCAGAGGGGTGTTTTTGCAGTCAGGGTCTTTATCAGCTTCTCAGTGGGAACCGCATTAATATTGCCACAAAAATGCAAACAGTAGTGCCTTTGATAAAGCAATTTGGCATATCTTAAGCAGAAGGATGTTTTGTTTTCCTAAGATACAACACTGTTTTCAGTACGGGGACCTGCCGTATGTGCCAGCATATGGAGAGAAAATACCAGTTTTGTTAACATTTGTGTTCGGAAGCTGTGAGGCGGGGACGAAGGAGGCGGCTGCCTTTGCGGTTGCAAAGCAATCTCTGTTATTGCTAGGGGGACAGCACAGGAAGCCCAAAAGTGAGTGCCAGTGGTGGAGATGTTGGTGGCCAGCAGTCAGCCTCCTGGGCTTAGCTCCCCCCAGAGCACTCTGCCAAGCGCTCTCCTCCTCCTCACCTTCACTTTAGCTCTTCCCATCGTGTGCCAGAGCAAGACTGGTCCCCACTGCCGCCTGCCTCCCAGTCCAGAGTGGAAAAGCTTTACTGGCCATACAGTAGGCATCTTTGTGGATACTGTGAAAATGCCTTTCAGTACTTTTCTGGTGTCCCGTGGGTATTATATATTTGGTTAGTGCATTATTTTGATTTTTAGACTGCCTTTGGTTCAAGAATCGTGAAAGGAAGCTGTTGTGCAACTGTTTTAATCTGATTTTACAAGCCGATTCCAGCTTGATTCCCAGCACAAAGAAACAAAGAAGAGCTCAGTTGTATTTTTCATCCAAAAGTAAAAGGCCCTCCTCCTTTGAAGATCTTCTGTAGAGTGTTATGTTTAGAGAGTGATTTGCTATTGTTTAAATTTAATCTCCATAATTACATTGGGATTGGATTAATGACGGGTTATTTTTCTGAGTCATTATTTTCTGGCACTCGCAGCTATTGAGCATAAAGCCAGGTCTTCATCGGATGTAAACTGGCATCGCTCCACTGAAGTTAGTGGAATAATTCCACTTCGTATTGTGGCGGCCCAGATGTGATATTATAGCTGTTTCGAAGAAAGCACCCTTTTGGTGTTTGTTGGCCTTGAATCTTCTTATTATTTTTAAGCTGTCTAGGCCTTAACTTCCAATTGCAGTATATTTATAGTAGCACAGCTAGCTGTTGTCCCTAGATCACTTCAGCTGGACCCAGAGGGATCAACCAAAGGTGCAGTGCCAGATTCAATCATAAGTATCTTGACATTTTTCTGTTTAAAAACTGCTTTTTATCACCAAGAGTGCCAGTGGGAAAAGTTCATTACTAATGTCCAGTGACCTTTTACATACTCTTATCTATAAGAACAAACCTTGGTCTCTTCGTTGGGGATGCTGTACTGCAAATCCAGGGGAGACGTCTGGGAAGCAGAGGGACTGCTCCTTTTTTGAAATTGGTTATTTTTGCTCATTCTGCTTTTCAGAAGGGGATGGAGAGGGAGGGATCTGGGGAGACCTGGCACATAGGAGAGTGGCAGCAGGAGCAGTAGGCAACGTGCTTGATGTAGGGGACAGATCTGTCACCACAATTGGGGTGATAGAAACAGTCTTTTCTTAGAGATCCTGAGGGGCTGTGTAGAGTTGCTGTGATCATGGAAGGTATTTGAAGTCGCTGGGCTGAGAGCAAGGTGGAAAGAAAGGATCTCCCCCACCCTTCTGCATGTTGGGCAGGGAAGGATTTACTTTCAGATCTTTTATTTTACTGTTTCACCTGAATTTCTTCTATTTTAAAGAATTTTCTTGCTCGCTACTTGTGAAATGGCGTGCTAATAAATACTAATTTGGAGAATGGGAAGGTTTTGCTTTCTTTTGGGTCCTTACTGTAAAGAGAAAGCGGTCAGTTGTATCTCTAAGCAGTAGTGGATTTAGGATGTTGCTGCAATGGGTTAGACCGCACATCTCTTTAGCCTGGTATCCAGCTGATGGTGGCACATACTATACATGAGTGTGAAAAGCAGACAGCAGCGATCCTTTTCCTGATGCATCCTCACTACTTCCAGGAGCCATCTGATTTTGCTGCTGGCCTGCTGTTGCTTCTGCGGGTCCACTCAGTGCAACTTCTGTTTCCTTCTTAAACAGCAGAAAGTAGCTGTGAAGCCTTTAAGTTCTTCCCATTTTAAGATGTTAAACTGGTACTTTGTACTGTTTGGGTTGTACTCTTTGCTCTTTCCTACACAGTATTTAGGAAATACTGCTTATTTTAGTAATAAAGGTCAGCTTTAATCTTAAATAGTAACACTGCTTCCACTGTTGTGATGTCTGCCAGTGAGGCAGGACTTTTTTGGGAGACTTAGAGTCTTTCTTCGGATTGACCTGATAGATTTGGAAAATACAGACAAGTCTTCAGGCATATCCTGGGCATCTCTTCAGAGTAAAAAGGATGTACTGCAGGTCCCATCCGCATAGACCCCTGTGTCTGATGGTCTAGATAAGCACTTTTTGTGAAATAGGAGGCAAATTGTAAGACCCAACTGAAGACTCAGTCTTGCACTGAAGTTGGACATCCCTCAGCCTGGATGTATGGAAGGCTTGCACGCCTGAAAGCTCATCTTTTGTCCTCCCCCACGGTGTGTCAGTTAGTCTTATAAAAGTACTACTAACTTCTATATTAATTCTGCCCTATACTTTGATTCTTACTGCCTTTTGCTTCTTTTCACAGCATCTGTGACCAAGGTTGAGGGGTTTTTTTTAAGCTTATATAAATTTTGTCCTGTGCAAACTATTGACAGCAATTATTGAAGAAATTCTGGTGATGCAGCTGTAAGGTTGCAGCAGTAGATCAGTCATATATGTACATGGTCCTTTTATTAGAGGGGACTGTTGGAGCTGTGGTAATGCTTAAAGTATTTGAGGCCTAATCCACTGCTTCATTGCTCCAGATGTGATAAATACTGTTGACTTAATGCAGAAATTGTTGACGTAAAATGGAGAAATTGCCTCTGTGCTTATTATGTAGCTGTGGTGGCGAATCTCCTGTTAACAACTCCAGTTTTCAGGGGCTTTCTCATTTTATTAGGGAGGGGGTCATGTACAAGGGCTGAGAAGAAATGAGTAGGAATGGCTTATATTTGTACTCAAACTGAATTCATGAACACTTGTGCAAAACGCGCACTTTGCATAAGCAGGCTACGAATACTGGTTGCTTTTGCTGGAGTGTGGTTGCAGTGGTCCTGCAAAACCAAGTCATCATTGAAGATCTTGGGGTGCAAAAGATTCTTCAGAAGTTTCAGCCTTGCTGGGGACAGGACGGATGCAGAATGTCTCATCCCAAATAATCCTATCTCATTCATTTGTGACCCCACTTCTTCTCTGCCCCCTCCAAGAAGCCAAGTTGTCATGGAAATTATAACTATTTGTATAGACAATTTATTTAAAAAAAAAAAATCCTTTTGGAGCTCTAGGTTATGTGTATACATGTTAGTATTTTTGCCTTTAGCTCCTACAATATGAGCTAGAGACTTTCTTAAGCCACCGTTGAGATTCTCACCTGAGCACCTGACCTAACACTTTTCCCAGTAGCTGAGAACTGGAGAAAACAACCAAATATCAGGACACTTGGTGCTGCTGTTCTGAGTGAAAATTCTGTTTCCTCGGGAAAGACTGTTGTCCCATTATTTCTGCATACCAGTTACTTTAGATCCAAAAAGAAATGCTGAAAATTCCTACACATGAAGAAAGTTTATTTCCATGACTGTGATTAGGGTTACATTTCCTTTGGTCCAAGGTGTATGCAACACAGTTGAAATGGAAGTAGGATGGTATAGTTACCAAAATAGATGCATTGTGTTAATTTCTTCTTTTTTTTTTTTTGTGCAGTGTTTTTAAAGTAACAAGTATTGTAAGCAGTATGTTATTTTTAAACCAAGCACATTTTGTGCTGAAATTGGCTATTGCAAAGCTGGGTTAGAATTAGAATACACAAAATTCAGAACCACAGTAACCCTAATTTTGCCATTCTTGCCTTTTTAACTGCTTAACAATAGTGTTGTGTTTGTATAGTATTTAAAAATATTTGTCAAGGGGAATGTAGAGAGCTACTGGCAGGCTTTTCTGTTAACTGCATGCTCAGCCATTCCGCTCAGAAATGAGCTGTAATGAAAACTCAGGGGCAAGTACTCCTGGTGTCCACAACTCAGACCCTCCTTTGCATTGCAAGCGAAGGAGCAGCCGAAGCCCCAGCCAGGATGGGAGCAGAGACCTGCATGGTGGAGCAGACAGTCCCTTTGGCTCAGAGGACGTACACCCATGATGAGCTAAAACCTCTGTTTGCCATCTCCCTTCCCAACTTGCCCTGGTACGTGCATGCCTGGATCTGTAGTCTCCAAGGAGCTACGCTGGCAAATGAGTAATAATGTTCAGGATAATACAGTCTGACTACGAGGATGAATTTTATACGGCTACAGTTCGTGTCGTGACCCTACAATCCCTGGTTTTGCCTGGCTCGGTCCTGACGTTCCGGCCAGCACTGGGGAGACGTTATGGAAGGCCAGCACCACTCAGGGCTGCTTGCTTTCAACCTGCCCCGGCTGTGAGCTGCCTGATTTTTCCCTGCAGAGGCTTTGCGCAGTTGGGACATGCACGTGTCCGTCTTCGGACGGAAATTAGCTTTGGATTTCACATGTCACTGATCAGACCGACCTGAACGAATTCATGTGGAAAAAATAATAATTGGAAAGCAACTTGAGAAATTATTTCTCCTTTTTGCTGTTGCCTTGTATTTAGGCGTGCGCTGTCTGCATTTTGAATACGAGGTCATCTGATGCATTGTAACGCGATAGCAGTACAGACTGGGTAATCCTGGGAACCAGCAGCTCGGATCTTGCCTTTCCACATTTTACTGTTCTAAAACTTGACTTCTTTGTTAAAAATGAACAGTTTCCAGGGGGTAAAAAGCCCCCAGAGAAGAACTGTTGGCATTTTATATTTTTAAGCTGTCTTGCTGAATGAAAACAGTTGATTATTAACTTGATGGGGTGACAATGACTATATAGAACTTAAATATCTCACCACTCCCACAAAGAAAAAAAAAACACCCTCCATTGTATCATGGGAAGATACATAGCCAGAAAAACTTTCCAACTCGTTAAACTTTTATACTTGCTTCATACAAGCTTAATGTGGGCTTTTTTCCATCCTGTGATGTTGTAGAGATGCTTCTGAACACAGCTGAGGAGGACACCATCAACTTAACCAGTATTTATTTCTTATAACACAAAAGATAAATTACTTAACCTGAAGGATTAAAAAAAGAGGTTTCCTTGTTTGTGTGTTTCGGGTTGTTTATTCTGCCAAGCCTGATAATGAAATCAGTCTGATGTTTCCCCTGTAATCAGTTTACTCAGCTTCTGTGATTGCGTGGGGTATTCGGACAAGGACAAGGATAAAGGAAGAAAGTTTTAAAAAACAGGAAAATACTATTGTAAATATATCAGGCAAGTTATAACCTGGGAAAGGGTATTCGGAGTCAAGCATCATACCTGCTGCTACTTTTGAAGCTTTGGGGTAGATGTTTTGGTGGGTTTTACTTCCTCCCGTGGCTTGTGTTTGACTTTTTAGAAGAGGGGTATGGGAAAATATTGATTTAAGGGACTAGAGCCTGGCTATATTACTTTTAAACTGCATATTTTTTAGTGGAAGTGAGTGGAGGTCAGGCCACTGTAGCTGACTTGAGGTCAGAAAGGAACAACAAAAAGTGACATTTGGGCTCCTTTTGAGCCCTGTGCCAGGTGGGACAGCTCTGTGCTCTCCCTCGTGCACTTGGAGAGGCCATGTCACATCTTGATGTGGGGCCATAGCTGGCAGGAAGCATTGAATATTCCCTTTGCTGTTTCTCTCTGGTGTAATTTTAGTTTTCCGGCACCCTGATGCAGTTCTGCTCATCCTGATTGTGTCCTTCCCGTTGCTCTTCCTGATTCTCCTTTATTGTCCCTAGCTGGGAGCCCAGGGAAAGCCGCCCCGCTGCATCTCGCCCGCAGGTCAGCTCGTCCCCTACGACAGCATGGGAGGGGACGTGGGTTTCGGCTGGTCTTTGCACCCTTGAGCAAGGACTTAAGTTCTAAATCGAGAATCGTTGCTTCATACACATGTCTCTCCAAACCCGTGGATTTAGACATTCCCTCACCATTAATTACATCCTCTCGTCTTGTAGCAGCAAGTAAAAAGGCCAAGTTGGGCACGTCGTCCTGCTGCAAACAGCCGAATGCGGTTTCTTGTTCGTTGGGTGCTTGCAAGTTTCTGAAAGTACGTGGCCGCTCTGTTTTGGGAGGTGCATCCTGCATGGCTCGCCTCGGGATGGGGAGTAACTGGGCAGCTCAGGTCCCTTCTCAGGGGATGTACATGCAAGTGATGCCAACCAGTCCAGTATTGCCAGAGTCGTTCCCAATTAAAAGCAGGGGCAGGTGCTTCAAAGGGAAGCTTGGATCGCTGATAACTGATGGCCAGTGAGGTAATTCCTAGGTGGCACTGGAAGTGAGCGGTACCATCCTTTGCCTTGGTGGAATCTCTGACGGAGGCGCTGGGTGTCACCACCTCATTTCTGGAAGCCATAATGTCCGGTCACCCATGTTTGTCAGTCATTTGACATCTAAACTGCTCGGGCAGATGCAATGTGAGACTGCCAAAATTGGCAGCGGCGTCTGACTCTGACAGCAGTTTGCGAGTTCGCCTGTTCACACCGTGGCATCTCCCAGTGCGGTGTCCCACAAAATGCTCGGCAGCAGTCATGCGGAGGTGAAAAGATTTCCAGGCGAGCTTCAGAGAGAAGGATGTGACTAACTGTCTCACAGGGAGCCAGGACGTGGACCCAGCCAGATGAGGCAGCTCACATGAAAGGGCTGCCAAAGGAAAGGGAGAGGACACAGATGAAACTGGGACTGAGGGATGAGGAGGAACAGGCAGTCGGGAAAGGTAGAGGGGAAAATCTCTGTGGGCTGTTTCCAGCGGCCGGGAGATGTCTTTGCTCTCCGGGGAGGTAACCCGTGGGTAAAGCAACGAACCTCAAGCATGCTGGCCGTCGTTCCTGGCTCTGCCACTGCCTGTCCTTGGACAAGTCACTCTCCTGGTGACTCAGTATCCCAGCTGTAAAACAGGGATTGCTGCTTACCTCATGGGATGTTGTGAGGGTAGGCTCGTGGACGCCTTTGCAGTTTGATGTATTAAGTGGAGGGGAGCAACAAAAAGTGAGCACAAAGACAAATGTGAAAAGGGATCTGTACTTCCCTCGCCACCTTCTCTGAATGTAATTATGTCCCTAATGGTAATATCATGGTGACTTATTCATCATTGACTCCTTCACTTGCACTGGTGGGAGCAGTTTTTTGGTTTTATTGTTTTTTTCCCTCAGGGTTTTAAAGATGCAGTTTTGTATGTTTATATAATATGTTAATGTTTCAAACAATTTCTAATAGCAAATTAGAAGAAATAATGAACAATGAATCAAAGTCAGACCAAACCAAGATGTAATCAAGTAACACAAGAGTGGGCCTAGAAGTAGAGTTTGCAAAGGGAGCCTCAAACAGAGAAAATGCAAATCCTGCGGCCTGAAGAAGGAAGGGGGGGATCTGGTTTGCGTCTGTCTTAAACCCTGTACCTGATAGCATACCTGAGGAGAGCTAAGACCAGAAAGCAGAAGGGGTCACTCCTTCTCAGCTCTCTCATTCTCAAATAAGATTCTGCAAAAGGAAGGGGAGCTCTGGTTAATTTTAATCCTTGAAATAAATGTCAGGTTAATCTTACTTTGCTCACAAGGCAGTCCGATGGCTAACACACAAACCTGGGAGCCAGAAAACAGCAGTTTTTAGGACAGTTAGGGAATTGGTTGACCTGGTGCTAACACTTAGTTCTGTCTGTGCCTTTATGTGCTAAAGCAAAATGGAACTAATTGTCTCCGCTGTTGGAAGAGGGATGCGAGTCTTAAGGAAATGCTGTAAAAAACATGGAAATCCACAGGTGGAGAATGCTGGGGGCGGTCACAGCTTCAGAGTTTTACACAGGAGCAAAATGCATGGTCATATTTCACCTGTCAAAGCTGGCTTTTCTTTAAAAAATAGGAAATCTCAAAGGCATTGGCTAGAGAAGAGGAACATTCATCTTTTCTTAGTACTGTATTTGAAAGGCTTTAGCTGCATAAGCTTTCCTGGCACTTGCCAAGGCTGTCGTTGGAGAAAAATAGGATTCTTGGTTTGTTTTGAAGGAACAGGTGGCGGCATGTGGAAAACTTTTGTTGTTAAATTTTAGTCATGGTTCCTTTTTAACTTTTCTTTCCTTTTCCCATCTGCAGTTGAGTATGACAAGGAGTTCACGCCTCACCAGCGGCACCACAAGGAGTTCAAATTTAATTTGTCTCAGATTCCTGAGGGCGAGGCCGTTACAGCCGCTGAGTTTCGGATCTACAAGGACTGCGTTGTGGGCAGCTTTAAAAACCAAACCTTCCTTATCAGCATCTACCAAGTGCTGCAGGAACATCAGAACAGGTACACAAGAGGGGGCTCAAACTATGCCATCAGCTGCTGTCCTGGGGAAGCCTGAGCTTGTGCATTCATGTTGGGAGGACTGCTAAGTAAATATTGGTTTTGTTCACATTAACGGGGTTATGTTATTGCATGATCCTTTCCTTGTAAGAAATGGGCATGGTAGAGTGCAAAATGGACCTCAGCCGGAGAAAGTCCATGGTATTGTAGCCCAGGGTGTCACTTAGCTGCAGCCTTTGCGTTGTCTATTTTAAATAGAGCAGGAATCTGATGTGAGGCAGTAGATTTTTAAACCAAAGTTATTATGCTGGCATTGCTCTTGTGTACTGAAATAAATATATCCCCTTTCAACTTAATACTACCAGCATAAAAAGCATAGCCTGTTTGAAAAATACTGGTAATTAGTGCAGACTTGACTGGGTCTCAGCTGGACATAGTAAAGTAAATAAAGCAGAAGAAAATTCAGTATGCTAACCACAGGTACAAAATCACTCCTGGGCTTTCAGTGGCAATGAGATAGGCAAAAGAGAGAGATGCAGGGTAGAAGTTGTGACACAAAAATCCAAACAAGTGTAAATGGAGTGATTAATTTTAAAAGGGTAATGTTTCAGATGGGGGAATCACGTAAGGCTAGAAGATGGAAATATATGGTCAATTAAATGTCAGAGTAATGCTGTGGTACAAAAGTGTTTCATTACTTCTGCTGAAATGTGTCAGGACTGTAACTGTTCCTCTGCTGAAGGCAGAGAAAAAGAAATCAGAAACAGCGGTGTTTAAAATAAGCTCTGTTTCTTTTCTCTGTGAAGGTTTCTTGGGTGTTTTCCTTCCTGGTCCGTCTTTCTCCAGCCTTTCCATTGAGACCATTTGGGGTGATCTGCCTTTCATGATTTGCTGTTGTGAGGGCAACATCAAATAGCTAGTGGCTGTTCTGTGGGGAGTGTGGCCTCTGGGAAAATGGAGAGAAATACTTGGGTATATAGGTGATGGGGAGGAAGGTGTTAATTTAAAAGATCAGTGTTCCCTTTGCGCTTCGAGTTGCGGGTTGCTGGAGTGCCTCCTGGGGTAATGTGCTTGCTGGTTAGGATGTTACATCAATGCCCACTTGAAGAGCTGATGGAAGTCCAGACGGTCATGCAGATTTCATACATGTTAGCTGTATTGTTCATTTAAAGCCACAATGAATAAAAAATGGTGAGTGTTGGCCTGTTTTAGATTTCATAAGTAGAGATCCCACCTCTGGAGCTGGAGGAAAACCTCTGCCAAGTGTCTGTCTATGGAAGCAATCAATACACTGCTTGGTGGCGGTCACCAAAGCAGGGCACAGAGTAGGACAACTGTCAACTTCGATGTGTATATAACATTTTTTCAGAGTAAACTGGGCAAGCAAGTAAAGTATTGTGGGAAAGAGAATAAAGTACAGGATACAGCCCCTGAAGTACCTTGTTCCCAAGAAAATTGCGAACTCTTCGTTCTCAAAGTGGCTGCGTGCAGCAATGATGCTGGCACCTCATATCTTTGTTTCAAATACCATGCCAGAAACGTGCCAAAATCGGGTTGCGCTGTGAAGCTGCGGTCCTTTGGCACCGGGCACTTTGGCATCTGCACGTGCTGGGCATCACTGGGTGCTAGGAACCTCCTTACAGACAGAGCAGAGGCAGCAGCTCGGGTGGGGATCACCAGGGTGGTCTCTCTCCAGAGCTGGCGAGTATTTCGGGTCTTTCAGTTCCCTTCCATCGGGTTTCTCTGCCGCTGCTGGTGGCCATGCCAAGAGGATCCCGCCGTTGGGACTGGGAATCATAAAGCGGCTTCCTCCGGGTCCAGACTGCCAGCAATTCGCCGTCCCTCCTGACATGGGCTAGGCGTGAACCGCTGACCCAGGGATGAGTGTCTGTAGTTCATTACTAACCTCTGACTCATCCAGTCCCTCAAGGCTCCCTTTTTGTTTCTTTTTCTTCTTTATTTATTTATTTTTACTGGTGGGAAGGAGGGAGACGTTTGGCTGAAGAAACTTGTACTTCGGATGAGTCTGTGGGACTTGTCACACCATCTGCACAGAGGTGGGCAAGATGTGGCTCACAGATTCTTGCAGCTGTAAAAAGGACGTGCCCTTTTCCACCCTTTTCCCTTTCAGCATAAAGGACTCTTTCATGTACATGTAAAATATAAAAGCACATATGAAAACATGTGTGCTTGTGTATAAATACGTGCATATGTATGTATTCTCTCCATGTATCTGTACATAAAAGTGTATATATATTAATTGTCATCTATATTAATTATCCTCTGTATATTAAAAATATGCAGATGTTAAAAGACAGTTAAAATAAGATATTAGAAGCTGCTTACCGCTCTTCAGTGTTACCTTCAGCTGAGGTTCTGACTCCATAGGCTATTGCTGCTACAGATTCGAACATGCAGGCACATTGGTGACCCGGGTGGACTTCGGCCTGTAAACAATCTGGGAAACAAATACTAAAAAGTTGTATTTAGCTGTTCACCAATATCCCTACATGGAGGGGAAAAATGCCTCAGATTCTTCTGGTATGCCTTAAGGAGCTGTATTCTTTGAGTGGTTTTGGTTTTTGATCATCAATTCACTTACTTTTACGGGGGGGGGGGAATCCGAAGTGCTTTTTTCTCCCCCTTTTGTCTCAGTGTATTAATTTGGAATATAGCGTTTTCTTCTCCTATTGAGAACACTAGAAGGTTAAATTACAAGAAAAAATGCACTATTTTTTGAAGGAACTTGCTAAATATTTGTAAAGCTTCTGTTGCATTTTAGCAGACATCTTATGAGCCAGAAAATAACAGCTGCCTTTGACTTAAAAAAAACCCAAAAAACAACACAACTAAAAAAAGTTGTGTCACACTTCCTTTAGACTAACAGTTTGAATAACAGCCTGATATTTCCTGACATTTTGTGACATTTTATTGCATAAGGAGGAGTCTGTACAGATCTTGAAGTCTAGCTGGTGAACTAGCAGGTGAAACAGAAGGAGTTGACATAGCACCTTTTTTCGTCTTGTTCTGCTGACAAATATTCCTTCTGGTTAGGAAAATTTGTCTCTAAAGGCCACAGAAGGTGCCTGTTCAGTCAACATTGGCAGTCTCCACAGAAAGTTCAATCACACCATGTTAATCTTGGCTTTTATGAGGTTAACAGTTGTCTGAGGTGATTATTCGTAGCTAATAAAATACTTTCGGGCGCAAATAATTCTTAACTGGGCAGCTGGCATGTATGGATCTAAACCAGCAGTCTGCAAGAGAAAGGCAGTGTGCACCTCTGAGGGGAAAAAATACAAAGAAAAAGAAGCTTTCTCGCTCCTCAAAGAAATGAGTTTGGGAGGGCAGGAGATAAGAGAAAGCTTCAGTAAATACAAATCTTCACCAAAGCTCAGAGCCTGGAAGTATCCCTTGGCTCCAATTAAGTGTAATGAAGTGGCTTAATTCAGTATTACTTGAGCAAAGAAAAAAAAAAAGCTCATCTGGACAGAAACAGCATGAGCGTGTGACTCCAGCCCAGATGTGTGCGCTGCTGCACGGAATTGCAAGACATTGCTGGCCTTTCCCTGATGGCTAAAACCAAAACCAAGCCTGAGGCTAAAATTTCTACCATTTACTGAATTATCAAACTGATTTTTGCCACTGTAGACAAGGCTAAAAGCAAGGATTATATGGGCCCATTTGAGACTGTCTCCTAGATAGGGCTGTCTGCAGAGAGAGTGTGAACGATCAGAGATCAATGCTGATTGTAATAGTATGAAACCTTCAGGGAGAAATTTGACCCTCTCCTCATGGAAGCTTCAGGCAGTGAAATGCACGTTGAGGACAGTGTGGTCTAAGTATGTTCTCTCTTAAAAAAGAAAACATTTTTAATACTGACTCACTTGTGTCAGTAATATTTTCATCTCCCCATTCCCTCCACCCTTTCATAAGGTAAAAAAAATAGTGCCTAGAAACTAGGCTTTTGTTTTCTAACCAAACCGCGGTTAATGGCCACATTTTGTCATAGCACAAACTGCTGGAGTTGTCAGTGGGACGCTGTGAAGAGATTAATGAAATCCTCAGGAAGGGTCAAGCTTGTGGCCAGCTGTCAGTGGTATGTATTTTGGCTTGTGTGGAGAAGAGGCTTCACCAAACAGGGCTGAGGTGACGTCTAGTTTGCTCTGAGGGGGATGACTCTGGGTTTTGAAACAGGCTGTGGGATGTAGTGGCTGACGTTGGGAAAGGGAATGGGCGATACGTCTGCTGGATGCTCCTGCCCTTCAGCTTCTGACCCTCCAGAGTTTAAGAGGCTGTGTTGTTTGAAGGCTAGGGTGGGATTTTTTTCCTTTTTTTTTCCTTTGGTATGTGCAGAAAGTGGAGAGATTTTCCAAAGCACCAGTTTAGGAAGACAAGTGGCATCAGCTTCCAGGTGCCTGTCCCACCTTGGCCATATCTGAGGGGACATTTAGTTTCAGCAGGCAGGAGCTGCACAGCCTCGAGTCTTCTCCCATCGGTGGTACTGACGCACAGCTAAGCCCTGCACGTGGGCTTGCTTCTAAGGCGCAGTGCTGATTTTGTGGAAGGACCAGCAAAGCCCTCTGTGACTTCGGATACCTCTTGTGAAGGTCTCACTTACATGGCAATCCACTCCCAAGGAAAGGGAAGAAATGAGTTTGCCCCTGGAAACAGCTCATTAATTTCTTTTTCTTTCTCAAAACTTCCTTGCTCTCACCCGGAGAGGTGTCAGGTCAGGACTAGGGAAGGCAGTTTATGGTTGATCAAAGATGTTAGTCCTTGGTTTGGATCATCAGTATGTTTTCAAGTGTAAATATCCTGCTAATGCAGACCTCAGAACACTCCCACACTGTCCAAACAATTGATCTATGAAAAACACAGTGGCCTGTGTTAGTGATCAAAGGAAGATATGGTACCTTAATGGTCAAAGTTTATTAAACAGTTTCATTTGCACCCAGAATGAAATACAAGGACTTGATGTGCAGAAAGATTCCTCCTATATGATAAGACACGTGTGGACATAGGTGTGCCCTCCCGAGCGGCTGCCTGGGGAGTATATTCTTCTGCTGAACACAATTCCTTAAGGGTTAAGGCACTTGTTGGTTTTTAGCTGCCAGTTACAGTGGTAATAAAGTCTTACTCTTTGCAACAGGATATTTATACAAATGTGATCCGAGCTTCTAATCTAAAGGGCAAATTGATTTGCCGGCAGTGTTTATAGCTTAGAAAATAAATAACCGTCCTCAACTGGGTTTTTGGAATGGGTTGTGTAATACAAATGACAAAGCTAGCATCAATCTGTTTCAAGTTGGGGTCAGATTTGTATATAGTGTGCATATATTTGTATATGATAGAGCTGTTTCCATGATGCTATAGAGAAGCGCCTGTCCGCATTTCAGTTCAACTCCCACTGTGGGTATGTGATTTGTTGTGTTTTAGGGTGGTTGGTTTTTAGTAGTTTAAAAGTCAAAGTTATTCTGGATGAAACTTACTAGTTCCATAACCGGCTGGCTTTTTCTACCAAAAGTAAAGAATGCCATATCAGTGCCGTATTTCTTTTCTTAAAGGACAAAAATAAATACTACCCCTTTGCCCTTTCCCCCATCTTCATGCCTCAAACTGCATTTAAACTCTGAGGTGTTATACTGTGGCCATCATTACAGTTAGAACACCCCTTAGTCTCATTAAGTCATAGTCAAGGAAATGAGAAATACATCTCCTAACCCGGTGAGTTGGGATGATTTTTTTCTTTTTTCACTATTCCTGTTGGTAAAATGTTCATTCCTCAGAGCTGTGAAGCTCAAGACCTTGAGCTGGATGTGGGGGGACACCTTTGCACTCAAATATCAGTGTTGGATTTGCTGGGGATTAACACCGACCTGTGGGCTGAGCTTCCCCCAGTCTTGGTCTGGGGAGACCACATTCTCTAGCTCTAGGCTCTGATCTTCCACTCTTTGCCAGATGCAGCCTTGAAGCCAGTGTTTCACCCTGCTGCTCTTCCAGTGAGTCTACAAGATTTAACTCCCTGCTCTTGCAGACTTTACCACCACGGGCGATGCCCGCAGCGGGACATCCTTTTCAGCACAGGGGAGCTCTTATCAGACAGAGCGGTGGTGGTGTGAGGCTGAGCTTACCTGTCCCTTCTTGTGTGTCCCCATGTCTGGATGCATCCCAGATGGGTCTCCCCTCCCCGTGCTGAATTGCAGACCTCCTCCAGAGTGTTCCAGCATCTCCATTCTGTACTTTTTCCTCTGCTGGCTGTCAATCCCTGCAAATTAGTGCCCAGTTGCTGGTGGTCTGCTTCACCTTGGAAGTAACTTCATTTGTAGGTTGACAGCTCTTGATATTTTCTTCTTTGTTTGTAAGGAGCTCTTAAGAGGACGTGTGTGTCTCTCCTGGTCCTCTGGCCCACAGATAGTATAGCTTCTTCAGGACAGTTAACCTGAGCCTTACTTCTTGCAAAATGACAGAGACTGCCTTTGCTTTCTGTGGCAGCTTATCCCAGGTGCTGGCATTCCCCTGCCTGAGGCTCTCTGTATGAGCGAGTGCTGATTGATTAAATTTTGTACAGGGCTTTTAAATCTTTGGAGTAATGGTCATTTAGACATAAGAAGTTGTTAAGGTTTTGTATTGCGTCTGTTGGCAGTACCTCATGCTGTTCAGGCTCTGCATACAGTCTGTTCTAGAAGTAATAAACATGTTTAAATTCAAAGTAGTGCTTACATCTACTGCAAGATGGTGGATCTACAGGTTTGAAAAGGCTGTGATTTCAAAATTCTATCTATGTGGAGCTCTGTTCAACTCTGTAAGACTGAGTCAGTTGTGAGTGCAGTTATTAGTCCGTCGTTACTGGATAAGAGCAAATAATTGTGCTAGTTTGTTATATGCAGGATAATTTTTACAGAAGGTTGATGTCAGTGCAAGCTAAAGACTCAGATCCTGATGGACACAGAAGAGATTATTTAGAAAGTGCATTAATTAAAATGTAAATCCCACACACTTCTGTGCAAAATTCCCTTTTGAGAAAATGCTGCTAGGCAGTCTAGACTATTATGTCAACTTGTCTTTGAAGAAAAGTAAACAAAAAGGTTCAGTTGAGGAAAGTTTTAGAGACTTACAGTAATTAATGCTTTGGTAAATGGCTGTTGATGCGTAACAATCCTTTAAACACCTGGGTAATTGCAAGCTTTGAAGTTGGGCCAAAAATGTTGTTCTGAGATCTGTAATTAAAATAAGAGACCTTTAACTTGGTCATTTTGAAGGTGAGATTTCTGTTTGTTCTCACTGTCTCCCTGGTAAAACTTCTGCCTGGTCGAGGAGAGAAAGCTGGGGAGGGTGGGAAAGTAAAAGACCTAGTTCAACAGATGCTTCTTTAAATTTAGCTTTTTATAGCTTTGGTGTTTTTCCTGTAGCAAAGTTCCATGTTGTAATGTGTACCCAGAACAGAGAAATTATTTTAATGTGAACTAAGTATAGTAACTAAGATTAACCACTTGACCTGGTTACTAATTTGACTAAATTCTAATCTAATTAGTGTTCAATTAAAGAGAATTAACACCCAGAGACATTTTGTTGAGAGGTTTACACAGGGGTTTCAGTTAACAAAATATTTATCTTACAGGGGGAAAGGCACTGAAGTTAAATGCAAGCTGTTTCTCCTATAAATGCCCTGAGTACATGGTTGGGATGCCGGTGTTAAGAATAGTAGTTATATTTGATATTTATATCTGACAAACCAGCTTGCTCTGAGGACACTGGAGCTAAATCCTGCCCTCTGAATTACACAGGTCCTATTTCTCTGGTAAACTGTGTACTACTTTCTGTTTATTGCAGCCACTTGTGATTGCTCTGTTGACCTTTGCTTCTCCATCCTCCTCCAGAGTCTTCTGAAGGCCATGGAAACAGTCCCATTTATTTCTTGGGACTTGGGACCGTACTTTAGGGCCTTGATCCAGAACAAAGAGCTCCCGTTTTGAGTTGGGAATCTCTAACTTGCATCTTCCCGTTTAATGTCCTCTCTTCTCTCAAGAAAGTTGTTTCAGCCTATTGCCTCAGTTTCTCCCATTCACTTGCTTCCCTTTAATAATCTAAGTTTAATACATATTATGCCTGCAGCACCCTTATTATGGAAATCATTAACTGAATGCATCCAGATGGTTAAGCACACTGAAAATAAAGATGAGACTGTTGGGCACCATAGTGACAATGAGATGGCAGTAGCTGTATGAACACCCAGAGGCAGGTTTAGGAAGAGAGGATGTTAAGAAACTGCCTGTTTTGGTGATGAAATTTATCTTCTGTACACTGAATTTGAAAGTCCTGCTGTGCATGTGCCAGAGGTGCTGTGATGTCCTTGACATGCAGGGTTGCTTGGGCATGAAACCTCTGGACTGACTCTGCTTTCTTCAGCCTGTGCCAAGAGCAGATATTTGTTCCTCTCTGCATAATGATGCTGGCTTATGCTTTTCTTCCAGCCTTTCTTTTTCTGTTTTTCCCATTCTTCATGCTCCCTTCCTGTTTCCCTCAGGTCCTGTCTTGCCTCTGTTATTCTCAAATGCTGAAGTTTTCGGATATCCTTCCATTAATGTGACCGTGTACACGGTTGTGTGCTTTCTCTTGGAAGGCCACTGCCTGCCTCGCTGCATAGGATCAATGTCATCACTTAATGACTAGAAATTCAATACTTTGTTTCATGTGACTTGCTCAGCGTGTGATCTGTTTCTTACCTTCTTGTCTGCTCTTCGCATTTTGCTTTGACTATGGGCTTGCATCTACTTGTGTGTAGCACTGTTCGGCATGGTATCTGACTGCTTCCTAAACTATTTCTTTTTTTGACATGGCTATAAGGTGAAGCTAGTGGTGGTGTTCTCGTCGTGCGGATGAGAAGCTGATGCATACACTGGTGAGGGTCAACTGTCTCCGCTAGGTTTAGTTGCCACTTTCAGATGTTTTTTTCCTTTGTCCAGCGCTGCCCTTTGGCTTGCAGGAGTGCCCTGCTCATCTGCTGTGTGCGCTCCAATTTTTGCAATAGGAAGGGCCACAAAGTGTGGACCTGCTAAGCAAACACCGATGGCAAAAATGGTCCCTGCCAAAATCAGTCAACAGTCCAGCATCAGGAGTGGTAAAAAGGCTATGCGGCAGCTTTAGAGTGCTCATGCTTCTTGTCTTTCTTTTGCAGCCCTAGTGGGAGAGGAATGGAACAAATGTGTTTTCCATGGTCTTCAGAAAGCAGAACTGGTCCGGGGGGGCGGGGGGAGATCCAGTTGTATGGCTGCATTTCCCTGTGTGCATTGGGGCAAGACTGGAAGTGTGAGATGCACATCACTGATGTCTGTCACCATGTTTGTTGGCAGTTGTGTTGCTGCAAATGGCAGCGGTAGCAGGTTGGAGCCCTCTGTAAGCCACTGGTGCAGGAAGATGCTAGGAGTTTTCCATCTACTTCTGGAAGCAGAGGGATGCTGAGTCTGGAATAATGGTCCTGATTCACAGAGGTGTGGTGGCCATGGGTACTTCCCACTCCCTTTTCTCTGCAGACTTTTTCCTTCTATCCAGGGTCGCTCCATCTAGTCCTTGCATGTCCATGTGTCCCTCACAACTGCAACAGATCCTTCACCCTTCTCTATCTAATTAGATATTATCATAGAATTGTTTAGGTTGGAAAAGACCTTTAAGATCACCAAGTCCAACCATTAACCTAGCACTGCCAAGTCCACTACTAAACTATGTCCCTAAGCACCACATCTAGATGTCTTTTAAATATCTCCAGGGATGGTGACTCAACCACTTCCCTGGGCAGCCTGTTCCAATGCTTGACAACCCTTTCAGTGAAGAAATTTTTCCTAATGTCCAATCTAAACTTCCCCTGGCGCAACTTGAGGCCGTTTCCTCTTGTCCTATCACTTGTTACTTGGGAGAAGAGACTGACACCCATCTCACTACAACCTCCTTTCAGGTAGTTGTAGGGAGCGATCAGGTCTCCCCTGAGCCTCCTTTTCCCCAGACTAAACAACCCCAGTTCCCTCAGCTGCTCCTCATAAGACTTGTTCTCTAGACCCTTCACCGGCTTTTTTGCCCTTCTCTGGACACGCTCCAGCACCTCAATGTCTTTCCTGTAGCGAGGGGCCCAAAACTGAACACAGGACTCGAGGTGCAGCCTCACCAGTGCCCAGTACAGGGGGACGATCACCTCCCTGCTCCTGCTGGCCACACTATTTCTGATACAGGCCAGGATGCCGTTGGCCTTCTTGGCCACCTGGGCACACTGCTGGCTCATATCCAGCCGGCTGTTGACCAACACCCCCAGGTCTTTTTCTGCTGGGCAGCTTTCCAGCCACTTTCCCCCAAGCCTGTAGCGCTGTTTGGGGTTGTTGTGACCCAAGTGCAGGACCCAGCACTGAGCTTTGTTGAATCTCATACAGTTTGCCTTGGCCCATCGATCCAACCTGTCCAGATCCCTCTGTAGATCCTTCCTACCCTCAAGCAGATCAACACTTCTGCCCAACAAGTCCACAAATTTACTGAGGGTGCGCTCTATCCCCTCATCCAGATCATTGATAAAAATATTAAACAGAACTGGCCCCCATACTGAGCCCTGGGGAACACCACTTGTGACCAGCCGCCAACTGGATTTAACTCCCTTCACCACAACTCTTTGGGCTCAGCCATCCAGCCAGTTTTTCACCCAGCGAACAGTACACCTGTCCAAGCCATGAGCAGCCAGTTTCTTCAGGAGAATGCTGTGGGAAGTGGTGTCAAAGGCTTTACTAAAGTCCAGGTAGACAACATCCACAGACTTTCCCTCATCCACTAAGCGGGTCACCTTGGCATAGAAGGAGATCACGATAGTCAAGCGGGACCTGCCTTTCATAAAACCATGCTGACTGGGCCTGATCACCTGGTTGTCCTGTATGTGTCCGCATGATGGTACTCAAGCTGATCTGCTCCATAACCTTCCCTGTCACCAGTGTCAGACTGACAGGCCTGTGGTTGCCCAGATGCTCATCCCAGCCCTTCTTGTAGATGGGTATCACATTTGCTAACTTCCAGTCAACTGGGACCTCCCTGGTTAGCCGGGACTGCTGATAAATGATTGCAAGTGGCTTGGTGAGCACTTCCACCAGCTCCCTTAGTACCCTTGGGTGGATCCCATCCGGCCCCATAGGCTTGTGTGGGTCTAAGTGGTGTAGCAGGTCACTGCTACCTTCTTCACTATTTTTCCCTTCTACCTGGGGCCAGCCTGGGACATCTCGCGGTCTCCGTTGCAAGATCAGACATCGTATGGCTTTTTTGCAGGAGTAGCAAGGACATTTCTTCTTGGCCATGTGGCTGTAAGGAAGAGCAGATTCCCCTCAGGTGATACATGGTATTTGGTTTACCGAGGGGAAAGTATGTTCCCTGCATACAAAAAGTCCAGAGGATTTTGTTGCTAAGCTCTGAATCTCTGTTGAGCCTGTGTGGGCAGCAATTTTCAAGTACTTACTGCTTGGCCGAATTTGAGGTGATTTTCTTAGAGGAGGAAGGACATACAACATTTCTGTTCTGCAAAAATAAAGGAGTGCTTAAAGACTCTCAGTTAAATAGTTGGGATTCATTTTTATGTGAGTAAATTCTTTATTTTTTTTTTCCCCCCTTAATTTTGTCTTTGGAAATAGGTGACTGAATTTTTTTTTAAAACCTTTATGCCAAAAAAAAAATTGGAAAAAAGTTACATGCAATTCTGTGCAGCCTGGTGAGGTTTGGGTGACAAACATTAATTGAAAAGACGCTTAAGCAGAAAATATTAGGATGTGTTACCTGCTGGCATTACTACTGTGACCTACAATGCCTGTGGGGTAAACCTTCAGTGCTGGCTTCATCAGGTTGAACGATGCAAAAGTCAACTGAATAGCAGATTTGATTGAAAACCAGTCCTGTATGAAACTTTTTGCAAAGAGTTAACTGGATTGGAAGGCCCAGTTGTCCATTTTTCTGCATTTTACAAAGGGCTTGAAATCTTCCAAAGCAAATGTGACATACTGGGATAAAGTGGAGCATTCTGGTTTGATAGAATTGTACCTTGGTCAGGCAGTTTGCTTATCACATTTGTGGAGGACACTAAGACGAGGGAGACCCAAAGGAAGGCAAGTCTGTATTTTAAGTAATCTGATAATGATGGAGGTTCAATCTGGGGGAAAAAAAAGTGTGATTTGATGGAAAGAATAATTGCATTTGGACGTGAAAAATCGGTGATGTAAATACACCCAAGGAAGTGGCTGAGTCCTTTGCGGCCCAGTAGGATGAATCTAAGGATTATAGTGAATCACAAGGTGAACATGAGTTAACAGTGTGAGTTTTGTAAAGAAGCCAAAAATCATATTCTGAGATGCATAAGTAGAGGCATAGTCTGTGAGACAGAACAGGATTATCCTTTCGCTATACTCGGCATCAGTGAGATCTTGATCTGAGTTAGATCTATAAAGAGCAATGCAAATAGTCACAGTCTATAAAATGTGGCTTGCAAAGAAAGACTGAAGATGTTATTTTAATAAGAAAGGGAGATTGTTGTGGCATTTAAGTTAGCTATTATGGGGAAAGGCAAACAAAAAAAATGTGCTTCAGGTGAAACCCACTGAATTTCCTGGAAAGATGGTGGAGTTCCTGTGGCTGGAAATCTATAAGATCAGGTCAGGCAAACATCTCTCGGGAGTGATGTGGATGTAGTTGAACCTGCCTGGATTTCAGGGGAATGAGCTAGATGATGCCATGTGGTCCTTCCAGGCTTTACAGGTCTATAATGTCCAAGTGTTTTCCCAAAGTGCAAGGAAATGGGAATATAAGCTCTGAGCCTTCTCTTCATGTTTTTGTAGACCTGACTAATCCCCTGTGGTTGAGTGTTCATGGGGCTTTGCTCTTACAGAGTTCCCAGTGGCTCTGCAGCCAGACATGTTTGGTTTGGGGGCATGTAACACCAAAGTAACTCTAGTCTGGAGGCTCCAGTGGGACATTGTCTGGAGTGGGTGAGTGCTGGAGAGGGTATGGCACTTAGAGGAGAGGAGATGGGAGAGGAGATCAAAAAGCAATTGGTGTGAGGGGGGGAGTCAGAACAGGTGCTAGGAAAACCTTTTTTCAGATATAGGCCATTTCAAGCATTGGAGAGGACCAATGTGTAAGTCATATTCAGAGGCGGGAATGATTTAGCAGTTCATTCCTCTCTTAAACCTGGAGAGGGAAAGAGTGGTCTCAGCTGCAGCTGTTGTTTGTGGTCTCCTTTAAGCAACACTTCAGTTTATATACCCTGCCTGGGAAAGCCCAAATCTTTCAACCTTAAGGTTTCCAAAACATGTAGCAGCTGGCCAGCCCCAGCCACTCGCTGCTGTTGGAGGTGAAGGTCAGAGTTGTTCCTGAACCCTCTTCCTGTTGGAGGAGTGGTGGCAAAGACTCCTGTGGGAAAGGCTGCTGAGTCAACCACAGAGCGTGTGGCTACCAGTGAGGCAGAGGAAAGCCTCCACGCTGTAAAAATAGCCGCACTAGGAGCCCTAATATACTTAAGTGCTTATTTTTCCATGTGTGATCTCATGCAAACCAAGCTGCTGGGCAGTATGACATAGCAGTTGGCCAAAAATAAAATGTAACTCAATCAAAATGTTTTTTTTTTTTCTGAAATTAACCTTTGATGGGTGGAAGGGACAGGTGCCCTGTTTTCCCATTTCCATTAAGTTATTGTTAGAAAAAAAAAATTCAGAGAGAAAAGACAGATGAAGATGGGATTGACACCTGGTATCCATTTTGTCATGATGGCCACAGGTTAAGGATAGGAACTGTAGCTCTCTTGCCCAGGCAAGTTGTGCCTATAATACAGTGAGAAAATGTACACGGGATTTCTCTGGGTGCTTCTCCAGCTAATTTCATTGCTGAGTTTTGGAGGCATTTGATACTGCAAAAAAGGTATAGACTTGATAGCATTTGAAGTTGAAGCCCATGAAGGAGACCCAGTACCAACAGCCTTGGAACAAGGCACTCCAATCCCTCTTGATAAGCCTCAGAAAAATGTCTTTAGAGGCCTTTAGAGGTTCATTTTCCTTCACTGTTTGATGCTTGGCCTGTTAGTTGATTTTTATTTTTTATTTTGGCCCACTGTAGTAGGTCTGTCTTGTGGAAGGTGAGCTGAAGCCGTGAAACTGCTTTGACAAAAGCCATCGAATGCCTGGAAATGCTGGTAGTTTGACCAGTGTCCTGTCAGGGCTAGCATTACACTCTTCAGGAAGAAGAGTGCCTTACTAATCCCTTGCCGGTGGAGAAATGGACAGACTTGAGGAGTATGATTGCTTTCCTCTAGCTTAGAAAATAGTGAAAAACCTTTGTAATCCTGAATTTCACATGCGGACGCATGTGCATCTCATGGCAAAACTCTGGATATAAGCAGGCAGATTTTGGGCGTTGGGTTTTTCCTAGCTATTAACATCACTTTTAACGATTTCAGGTTTTGTTTCTGCAACAGGGAGAAAATCCCAGATGTCACAATCTTGTCATTACACTTCTCCTCTGCAGGGCCTCTGACCTGTTTCTGCTGGACACGCGGGCAGTGTGGGCCTCGGAGGAGGGCTGGCTGGAGTTTGATGTCACTGCCACCAGTAACATGTGGGTGATGAACCCTCGGCACAACATGGGACTGCAGCTGAGTGTGGTGACCCGGGATGGTAGGTTACGGGCCAGTTAACGTGAGTCACCTCGCGAGTCTCTTGGACGCTGTCTAGAGGTGGTGCTAACAGAGTCCAGTTGTGATGGGGGGGGCGAGCACCCTGCCTTTGTAGGCGGTTGTAGCCAACACCGTGAGCAAGGCATGTGAGGGCACAGATTGAGGGTTGTCCCATGGTGGATGTGTCTTTCCCCATGAGTGAGGTCAGGTGTCTCTGAACAGTACCAGGATGAGCTGGTGGAGGCAGGCTGGGGTGAGGTCCCAGTTCCTGGGTTGGAGGTGGAAGGGGGGCATGGAGCTGGGTTCCCAGGTGGGGTGAGGTTTAGGGGTGAAAGGAAGAGAAGACGACAGGTACGTGGGTATCCACCTCCCCATGCGGGCTTATGGCAGCCCTCCTGGCTGCTGCAGCTGCCGTTGCTGCTCGGATCTCGTCAAACCTGAGGTGGGAGCCCTGCGCTGCAGAAGCGAGGTGGTCGCTGTATGGGGCTGGTCCCTCTGAGGGCAGCTGCAATGATAGCATTTCACAGCCCACAGAAACTTCAAAAAGTGGAAAAGGAGAGAAGCGACTGCAAAAGAGCATGAAATTGAGTGTTGGAAGATAAGCAGCGGGGAAGGAGGAAGTTGAGCAGAAGGTGACCAAAAAGATGACAGTGACATCTGTCCTCTATAGGAACCAGTGTCCAACCTTAGGTTTTCTTCTTATTGCTTAATGCTGGAGTTTGGTACACCTGTGGGGTCAAGTGAGACCAGAGAGGCTGTCCACTGTTCTCCCTGAGGAAACGTTAGTGGCAACCTCCACCTCCCCAAACGGGCTGAGAGCCCATCCCTGTGCTACTGAGAAAAACACCCCATCTCTTTGCCCTCTGCTTTCCTTAGAGATCTCCTAATCCCATCTCTGCTACTTGTTTCACAGGCAGCAGAACTAATTTCATGACACATCTGGGCTTTGTGTTTGATATATCTATCTGTATACCTCTCTGATGCCTAAACCAGGGTAGAGATACCATAGCGGTACCAAAGAGCCAGGTGCTGCAGTGGAGCCTCTTGTCAAGGATGGACGGGGTGCTGTCATAAAAATGTCCATAAGTCATGGTGGCAGGAGGGGAATGTTTAATGATTAAAGAAGAAGAGTGCGAGCAAGAATAAAGGAAACGCTGCTTATGGGGGTGGAATGCTTCCGAAGCTGGAAGAAGCAATCCAACTGCACTGTTTCTCTAACACTCACTTTTCTGTTTGGTTTGAAGGTTTCAGTGTAAATCCTAGAGAAGCAGGCCTTATAGGCCGAGATGGCCCTTACGACAAACAGCCTTTCATGGTGGCCTTCTTCAAAGTGAGCGAAGTTCACGTACGGACCACTAGGTCAGCAACGAGCAGGCGCAGGCAACAGAGTCGAAACCGCTCCACCCAGGCTCAGGATGTTTCCAGGGTGTCTGGTGTCACAGGTAATCATGCAACACAAGCTGGAACAACTTGCTTTGGGGGTGCAAAAGCAAGAAGGGGGACGTGAGGTGGGATGCTCTTCTTTGGGGGAACAGGTTACATCTGCAAGGGGATGGAAGAGGGGGTCTCATGTAACAAGACTTGCAGGAGTCCTCTTGAATTCAGCATAGAGTCCAGACCCCCATGTGAAGTCATGGCCATTGAATTCAGGGGGGTGAGGTTTTTTAACCCCGACTCTTGTGCCTGTAGGTTGCTTGCTGCACAGTATTTACCTAGAATTGTGCCATGTGAAATGCAATATTTAAAAGATTCCATCTCTGTGTACACTGAGATTTCTGGTATTGCACATATGCATTTCCACCAGAGTCCTCTTTCAGTTTTCTTTGGAAAAACCCTGGTAGAACAGCATGAGATTTTTTTTTTTTAACTTCTGAGAACAGCAGTGTATACACGGTGAAGTGCATTTCCAGGCAGGCAAAGAGGCTTGCCTGTTTGCTGTGGAAAGGTTGCAGGTGTCGTACAGCAGCCTTGTGAGTACTCTTGCAGGCTGGTGGGAAAATATGGTAACTCTGAAATTTTAACAAAAATTGAGAGTGTCCTATCTTCTAAGTCGTGTCTGTTTTCCAGCCACTCTGCCCTGCATCGCAGTGCTACAAGTCCTTCATTCATTGAGTACCTTCTTTCCTCTCAAACATTTCAGCCCGTTCCAAGTCACTTGATTAATTTGCTTATGCTGCCCCCTTCATTTCCGATAGGATCCCTGCTTTTTCTGTGTCTAGAAATGACTATACCCCAAGGAAGAGAGGCAGCTGTATTTTTTTAGTTTATGTCTAGACACAGCACGGGGAGGTGAGCTAGCACTACTGAAACACCCGGTGTGAATCTGTAGGCTGTCCCCTGCTCTTGCATGCTCGGGCTGTGGGTGAGCCACGCTGCACCTGAGGTGGCCCCGTGCTGGCTGTGGCACTGGGAGCCTACAGGGAACCAGAGCCAGGTTGGGAGCTCCTCCAGGGCTGGCGGCCAGGCTTCGGGCATGGCTGTGTGCCGATGCAGCCCTATTGCTCCAGCCCAGCATGGCGATGGGCTTGTCCTTTGGGTTAGTGCCAGCAGCAGTTAGCCACTAGCGGCTGTTGCGTGTCCTCGTGGTGCGTGCCGCGGAGCGGCTGTGAGTTCCGACGCTACGCTGTGCAAGTGCCGGACTCAGTTGAGTGTGAAATACCGCTTTGTGGATTTTAAGGGCAGGAGAAGTGACTCAGTCCTGCAGCTTGACCTCCCTGAGGGAGGCCAGCCAATGCCAGCATGGCATTGCCAGAGGAGTTATCATCTAATCTGGTATGAGAGTCCTCTGCCAGCCCCACAGGTAGAGCAGTCTGTTGGTCCTAATTGCTGGGACCCGCTTTGGTCCTGGTTTTCCTTGGGGGCCTCCAAGCTTCAGTTTTAAAGCTGGGCATCACGGCTGCTCATTGCGTTACTTTCCCATATGATGGGCTTGCCAAGGGCATAGGTAGTTTATTTGTCTGGGTGTTACAAGCAATAAGCCCAGCTTTTACACAGGTGTCGTGCAATTCTCCCCCTCAGGTGGGCTTTGTTGCCACACTCTCTTCATCATGGGAGCTAATTTTTTAAGGCATTCACAGCGCTTTGGGAAAGTTACTCACTGCGTTGCTCTTTTGTGGTGCTGGTAGCGGACTCAGGATAGGCTCCAACTTTCTCTCCCCAGCTCCACAAGCTTTGCAGTGCTAAAACCACTCCTATTAAATCAGTCTATGTGACTCAAAGCTCCAGAGGGAGCAGATATATTGGGCAAAAAGGGCCATTTTTACATCACTGCTTTCTTGACTACACCACACACCAGGTTGTAAAATTATAAAATGACAAAAAGAGAAAAAATAGCTGGTAGTTTTGTGGTCTCAAGGGCTTTTTTGAGCTCTTCTAGCTCAAAGCCAGCTTTAATTTAAACCTGGAATTTGGCAGTTCAGTAGTCAACAAGGTATAGTTGAGCCTCTGTGGATTTAAGGCGGGGGAAAGGAGCGGAATTTAAAGTTAAGATGTATGTTTGGTTGGTTTCTGTGTTTAGAAAGGAGAGACTGCATCAGCTTATTTTCCTTTCTAAGTGTGACACTCTTAGACTCTGTTCTTCTTAAGAAGTGGTTGATTTAATAGCCCAAGAGGCACCAATGACTGATATGTGTTTTTAGTGTTAAAGAGATCACAGCGATTTTTTTCTTTTTTAGTTGTGTGGGTTCCTACATCCATGCCCTGATGTTGCATGTTGGAACTGGGGAAGTGTTCACCCCAGGATGAAGCAGGAGGCAAGCCCAGGGGTTACCTGAAGGCTGCCTTGCTCTTCTGAGGGTGCCCTGATGCATTTGGACCCAAAGCGGGTGCATAACTGGGATACTTTGTCCCCTCCTGTGCATCTCCCCACCTGCACATCTTTCTCTCTTGCTATATCTTGCCTCTTGTCAGATTTTTGGTCTGTGCTCTCCTGCAAGCCAGGGTTGCTGCTGCCTGTCAGGGCTTGAGGGCAGGTTCTCTCTTGGAGAGCAAGGCAGCTGGCTGGTGTCAATGGGTTTTTGAAGATTGAACCTTCCTTCCTCTATGTTAGTGAATACACAGGGTTTTCTTCCTTCAGTCCAAAAATGAACTCCTTTACCAAAAGATGCCATGAGCTGGGTTGGGGCAGTGTGTTTAAAAAAGCCTCATTTACTGTCTAAATATGGAAAACATTTCAAGTCCTCAGTTCGGGGCGCACAAAGTGTGCTGCTGGGCTGGTACTGGATCTGGTGAGCTGGGGGTTTACATGAAGGCATGCTGCTACGTGTGGGATTGGGACCCCGCTGTGCTCCCTTTGATGTGCAGTTGTTGTCCTGCAGTCAGTACCAAGTGCTCAGATGCTAAGGTTATGGCTGTGGCATAAGAATCTCAATGGTCTGTATTTTTTCGCCAAGAATGCTCATTTCCCTGTATTATAAACACATAATTATGACTGGCTTATATAAAGCAGAACTGAGTAACCCCCATAGTTATAAACTGCTTTGACATAGAGTCCTGCGTCAATGCATTCCTGGAGCCAAGCTCTGCTCTTCTGCAGAAGCAGGGTGAACAGGAAGAAAAGGAAGTATTTTTGTCTATTGAGGCAGAAAATCATATGGCAGCTCTGGCCCAGGACATGGAGGAGTGAGGTGGGTTGGAGGAGCGCACAAGTGTTTTTCTGCTGTTGTCTGCAAGATCTGGAGGCCCTCGCTCGGCCATGTCTTGCGATGGGTTTAGCTTATGCTCTCGAACTCTAGGCTGACCCTCTAGTTAACCTGAAGAGATGAGGACTCTTCTCAGCATAGTAGATGGTGACCCTCGAGCCTAAGGACTTTCCTGCCATATAGCCAGGTCCTTCACGAGTTACGGGTTCTGTACAGGGCTCTCTCCTTGTCCAGTGGTGATAACCCTGCTCTTCTGCAAGTGATCCTTCAGGCCCATCCCTTCCCATCAGCCCCTCCTTATGGAGAAAGTTGACTTTTGGCTTCACTTGCTGCTCTGAGTAAAAGTCATGCAACGCCCCTTTTCGGGTCCTTCCCTTTAGCCACCCCAGCGCCTCTGGGACTGGTGTGAGGTGCTCCATGAGAAACGGAGGGGTCCTCCAACTGGCCTTTCCTTGCAGTAGGCATACATGGCACCAGGCAGATTTCCCCACATGTATGGGAACCAAATACTGCAAAGGGCAGCACGCACGAACACTGAAGGCAAATAAGGCCAAATGCTTTCATGATGGCAAGGGTCTTGTTAATAAACATCATTATCTCACAACCAATCTTCTCTTTAGTAGAGCGCTCAGTTACAGACCGGAGCGGCATGGCCAGTGTTTCTGTATGTGCCTTCACATGCAGGTCCATGTCAGCCCACTATCTCCCCTTCTTCCCACCCAAGCAGATCGCTTTCATGTGAAGTGGGCTGTTATTAACTGGGTGATCAGTTTACACCAGCTTTATCTGGACAAATCACCAAAGTCAAACACCAAGAAGAAGGGGCTGGCCTTGGAGACCTCTGTCAAAGCTATTTTGAATCACAGAAGTAATTAATTACCACGTGGAATTTGGTAAGCTGGCACCTTGGGAGCGGCAAGGGTGTTGTCAGACGGATGGACCTCAGTAAATATTTATATATTCTTTGCCAGCACTTAACGTGGGAGAGGCTATAGGAAATCTAAGGTGGATGCGTAAGTGTCCGTAGGAGGAAGACCATTAGGGTCAGGCTATTCTCTCTCCCCTTTCAGCAACACAAATGCTAGTGTCCAACCTTAAGAGAAACATCTGTGCTCGCAGAAAGTCAGATTTGGATTCTGGTGAAGGCAGAAAACATTCAATGCAAACAAGCGACAGAGACAAGCCATCTTAACTGTGCTGTTTTAACTGTGCTGCCGTGGAAGTTATTTTTAAGTGCAGAACTAGGGGTTTGGGATTTTTTTAAATCTCTGTTTTAGACAAAATAGTTTGCAGTGTGATTAAACGCAGTGCCAAGCTAGTGTTTCTGAATTGGTACATGCAGGGATAAAAAAAGAGATGACTTTGCTAAACCCACAGCGAGCCTATAGGAGCTCCCAAAGCAGCTCCCTAAACTCACAGAGATTTTGAAGGTCTCTGGCAAACAATCCTTGCAAATTGTGTCGTGGCAGCGTAAGCTGGCCCTGCGGCAGTTGTTTGCAGCGTCACCCCGCTGCAGGCTGCCGCCTCTCAGCCCTCCTGGCTCCCTGCTGCAGGGCTGGCGGGAAGGGATACGTACCCTGTTGCCGCTTGGCAGTTGGATCTTGCACTGCGAACCACCTCAAATGGTAATTTGGGCTTGAACAGCTGAGCATGCTGGACTTGGGTAGCTGATACTGCTTTCCAGGCTTTGGAGAAAATGTATCATGGAGGCCAACTTCACTAGCTCAGTGAGCTCTAGCTCACTGCCAAAACCCCTTTACTCTATGGATTCCTCTTTTTTCAGGCCCATAATTGGATGTACGTCCAATGTACACGGCTCTAGGGCATATGTCGAGCCCCAAACCATAGGGAATGGATCATTATTATGTGCATCTGTATTGCTGCATTTTTTTCCCCAATTCAGAAAGTCACTGCTAAGGGTTGATTAAAGGTTGTAACATCCCTAAATTTGGGCCGAAGTAGATTCCATAAAGTAGGCAAACATGTAACAGGAAGAGAGGGCAGGGGAGCTTGGGGTGAGAGTTAAACAGGGGAGAGTGCAAATGTTTAGTATGTTGACATTTATGAAAGCAAAGGCCAAGTTTGGGCAAGCAAGGAGGTAGAGCTGTCTGCATCCACCTTGGGTGGAGAGTAGCCAGCACTCGATGCAGAGTGTGAATCAGGTGACTCCAACCAGTGAGCTGAGGCACATTTTTGGGGGCCAGTTTCAGGCAGTGTGAGAGAGGACATGTTCATAACGTGTTCTGCTTCGTGTAGCTTGTTAAGCAGCTCTTTTTTTTTTTTTTTTTTCTTCTTCCCCCTGTGTTTTCTTAAACTTGTGATTGCTCGCAGCCTTCCTTTGCACTCCTGTTTTCTCTGTCTCCCTTGCCTTCTCCCCTTTCCTGTAGCTGATTTGGGTAAGTTGTAGCTGGATTTGGAACGTAGCATCGTTCTGCCCACTCGGTTATGAATAGAACAACTCCACTGTAACTCCCTATCAAATACAGATGGTTTTCCCCTAAGCAAACAACATATTTCCCATTGAAGAACAATGAAGTTGTGTTTTCAGGTACTTAAATGAAAGCCTTTGACCACTAAAAGTATCTTCTGCTCATTTTTTTCCCTTGTTAT
The DNA here is from genome assembly GCF_964188355.1 of Buteo buteo. Lineage (NCBI taxonomy): Eukaryota > Metazoa > Chordata > Aves > Accipitriformes > Accipitridae > Buteo > Buteo buteo. Next base: position 11,699,770 of record NC_134190.1, on the reverse strand, counting down.
GACCAGATCATTTAGAAACATCTCATGCTAGAAATTTGCTCCTGGGCTGAGCCAGGGACTGAAAAGCTTCATCTGAAAAAAACCACCACACCCTGGTTTCTACTGGGTATGTCTGGTTTGAAAATGGAAAGCCTGAATAGAGAGAGTCGCCTCCGTCCTTGCTACTGAGTGCTCCTGAAAGACTGAATGTTTATGCTGCAGCAGGCTGTTAACCAGCTCTGCTCACCTGATTAAATCCGTGATTGAAGCGAAGCTATTGAAAGTCTGAAATGCAATCCTTAAAGTTTAAAACCCAAACTGCTTCTAAAAACAACTCTCTAATCTTTGGTGGTTTGGAGGCTAGGTTTGAGGTGTAGGTTTTTTTCAGACCTCAGAGCTAACTGTACCCAGCTGTAATGCTGTGCTGCCCTTAATGTCAGTTGGATGTGCTTTTAGTATTATAGTTTTTCTTTTGAATAAATATTTGCATTTGTAGTTCCCAAACTTTGGGGGGGGTAGAGGGAAGAAAAAAGAAAGGCTTATTCAGAGCCAAGGAAAAAGTCACTAAAAATATTTTTTCTATCCCAGCTGCCGCATTTGGGGAAAGCTACGCTGGGAGGGTGCCCTTTCAAGCCGCATTAGGGGCGCCGGGGGGGCTGGTGAGCCGAAAGGCCCAGGGCAGCGGGAGGCAGGCGCATCAGCGTGTGGCATCTGCCTGCTGACGGACGCGCCTTTACTTGCAAATGAGGCATGTGAGAGGAGAGGAGGCCCCTGTGGGTAAGGCACCGGAGGAAAACACGGCCAGTCTGGGTCCAGCTCTGGGACGAGCACACACGTGTCACCGCACGGACACGGGGACCCGGACTCCTACGCCGCTCGGCCGAATTTGCCGCCATCTCTTCCTCCCGTGCTTCCCGTCGGGCGCGAAGCGTGGGTTCAGCAGCCGTAGGTGGTGGCCAAGCCGCCCCGCTGCGAAGGTGGTTTCTGTGGGTGCTGCGCTGAGGTCCGGCAGCCACCCGAGGCGTGACGAAATCAGCCATCGCCCGTCAAGGCTGGATTTGTGCAGCCACCCGGGGGTGAAAGGCCCCTCTGTCACGGCTCAGCTCCTCTGCTCGCTGCGGTTCCAGGTGTTCGCGTGCAGAGCCGCCTCTCTTTCCAAATATAAATGGGAAATTCCACTCGCTGTCAAAAGCTGCATTTTGTAGGGCCATCGGGAGCAGCTCCTGCATGGTCGAAACATCCTTGTGCGTTGCGCCACGGCAAGGGGGAAGGTCTCCGGTCGGGGCTTTGCACCCTGCGCCCCGACTCTTCCGTGCAGTATTGGTACGGAGGAGCAAGTGAATGTTGAGAGTGTGTCAATTCCTGTGTCATCTGCAGATAGGCAGGTTATGGGAAGGAGAAACTTGTTTTTCAGAGCATGGCTTGAAAATGTCCAAGAGCAGAGGTGGTGCATGGAGCCGTGTGTGATGTCTGGGGCAGGCTGGGGGTAAGGCACAGAGAGGAATGGGGACATGGCTTCACTGCCTATGGGACGTTTTAGCTGTTTAAGGACTTCTGCTAACCAGTGTGGGGGCACAAGGCGATGATTAACCTTCCCGGGGTTGTAATTCTCTTGGTAGGTGTGTGCGTTTTGAGCTTACCACCTAGGGCAGCACACGTCAGAAACCACAGCCGAGGAAGTGGGGTGAGTTTGAGCACCCAGTAGGGACGTAGCCTGTGCTGGGCTGAAGGAGTAGATTTGTTTTTAAGAAGTCATTTTACTGGAGGTGTTTTACAAGCACTGCTTGTCAAGTTATTAAAGGCAGCTGACGGAATTATAACCAAGTCACTGTTACTTGGGTGCCTCCATTCCCATAGGCATCTTAAAAGCTTCAGCCCTGCTTTGGATGTCCCTCAACACTCTTATCCTTTTGGCTGCTGAGGCAGCTTGCCATTTCTCATTTCTCGCTGCTGAGCCCACAGCATGCACACATCTGGCCAGCTGTGCCCTCCAGGGATGCTCTGCCTGTTTTACTTTCTAAATTCCTGTTTTGTTCTTTTTCTTTTAACAGATTACAACAGCAGTGACTTAAAGACAGCGTGCAGAAAGCATGAGCTTTACGTTAGCTTCCAAGACTTGGGATGGCAGGTGTGTGATGTTTCTCTCTGGGTAAACTAGACATTTTGTTATGAAATGTTATCTAAACAGTGTCACAGTAATTCCTCTCGAGGCTGCCATTATGCTTTAAAATGTCCCTTGTGCCTCCTCACTAAAACTAGTCACAGGGAGGGGCAAATAAATATTGATAGTTGTGACATTTGATAAGATCCAGAGGGAGCTTGATACATTATGAGATTCAAATATACAGTCATTCTGTCACTCATGGGAGTCACGGTACGGGCAAGGGCTCATATCCGTGTACCTCTAATAATAAGAAAAAAAATCTGATGTTAAGCAGTGATTTTAACCAAATCAAGTGTTTTCTAGTGATCGGTGTAATTTTAACCTTGGCCATTGTGTTGAAGTCCTCCACCTCTGCCCCACAATTAGCACCGGCTGCAGTAGGTGGACCAAAGACTGAGTTTAGTTGCAACACCATGAAGACAGAGAGCTGTTTAGAGTAAGTTATTTAGGTAGGACCAGGCTGTAGTGTCATCAAACATTGCATTTCAAAGAATGCCCTCATGTTATCTTTTGAAAAATTTCTACAATTTTTTTTTTATTCTTTCATTCAGCACTTCTGTGAGGGAGGTCCCATTTCTATCAGCTAATGTTTTTACCGGATTATAATTCAGGATGCCAGGGCTGCTCATGCTGCTTCTGTAATACCCTACGGGTGAAAGTCCTCTCCCAGCTAATGGGACAGTAGCATTTTTTGTAGCTTATGTCAACTCCAGCCCACTAGCCACAACTGTGGCTGTGTGCTGACTCCATTTGCCATTACTTTGTTAGTGGGTTTTCTTTTTACTTGTGCACAGTCTTTCCAGCTCCTCCTCAGCTCGCTTGCCCTGCTTCCAGGCAGGAAACGTATTCCAGTTGTTAAGTTCATGGTCTCGAAGGCACTGCCTTCACCTTTCTAGTTGCAGGCTTGAGCAGAAAGGTAAGGTGCTGCCAAAGGAAGGCCACAGGCCAGCAGGGCTCTTTGCAGGAGTTGGAATCCAGATCCTACTTGTTATAGGGAGATGATGGAGGCAGGGCAGCAGCCCCCTGCAGTTGTTGGGCATTGCTATCTCCTTCAGAACATCCATCAATTTTTTTTAGCAGAGCGCTTCTATTATTCTTATACTGCATTAAACCACAAATTTAATTACACGGTCTGTGCTGGCTTCTGTAGCAGGAGTGTGACTTTCTTACAAAAAGCAGCTCGGTTTACTGGGAGCAAATCATGGGTGAGCTAGTACAGTAAAATGAAGGGGTGGTTTTGCTATGCCCAGGTATCCTCATGTTAGCAATGAAACAGCAAACTTTGCTAGCAAAGCTGCAGCAACAGTCTCTGGCTGCTCAGGCCTGCTGTAGCAAAATTCAAGCTAACCCAGGCAAGTGTTGTCAGGCAAAGGGGAAATGGTCTAAGAATTCTGCGCATGTGAAGCGTACCAGTCCGTCTGCCTGCCGGGTGACCTGCAGAGCCTTGACATCAAGGGAGGGGAAGTGTCTCCTGTTAATTGGTGATGCTTTTAATTTACCTTTAGCTCTTTCGTGCAAGCAGCAGAGAAGCTGTAAATTTTTTTATTAGCCCTTTGGTGAAGAGTTACCTTCTTCCCTAGCATGGCACTCAGATTGCCACTGAGGCCACCTGCTTGTACATGCAGCTCAGGCTGGCTGTCCTGCCCCTCCTTTTGCAGTCTGGCAGAGGTGGAGAAGCTGTTACACAGCTAAAATTTCCCACAGTGGCCTTAGCAGACTAGCATCCCTGTATAAGAGCATATAAGGTAGAGTGTCGGTGAGGCACCACACCAGTGTTTTATGTTCCTGTTCTGGAGCTCCCTGGTTGAGTTGTGCATGTGTGCACGCACACGCATGCACATACATGATTCTCTGGGAGGGGACACCAGCTGAGGCTGTGACTCAACCTAGGAACGGTAGTTCAGCCAGAGGGCCTAACCTGCAGGAAACATTGGAACATAAAGGCATCCAAACCACAATCCCCACAAGGCAACCCAGCAAGAGTTTTAGGAATAAAACTCTTTTAGTTCATGGCAGTTAAGCTGTGCATAGACGTGCACCATTCTTTGGACGTTAAAGTCAGTGTGTCCATGGAAAAGTCATGGCTCACAAAAAAAAACCCCAAACCAAACCCTAACAGTTTCAGTAAAAACACATTTTCACCCTCAAGAAAAAAGTTAGTGGAAAATTTTCAGCTTCTCTTAATAGCATGCAGTTGTCTGTACAAGTTGGCAACATTTTAATTTGAATCACGTTCTATTTGTTTCCTAAAAAGGACTGGATAATCGCTCCAAAGGGCTACGCAGCCAACTACTGTGATGGAGAGTGCTCATTCCCACTCAACGCCCATATGAACGCAACCAATCATGCCATTGTACAAACTCTGGTAAGTGTCCAGAAAGCTTGATGCCAAAGAGATAGGTGAATTGTAAACAAGTTACCATTGTCTTAGTTGTGTTTTCTTTTTGGCAACAGGTTCATCTTATGAATCCTGATTATGTTCCCAAACCATGCTGTGCACCTACCAAACTAAATGCCATATCTGTTCTTTATTTTGATGATAATTCTAACGTAATCTTGAAGAAATACAGGAATATGGTAGTAAGAGCTTGTGGATGTCACTGACAAACAGTCTTCACACGGACTCTGTGATTCTACCATGAACTTCCATGCTACCTTCCATGCTTTCATGAACTACCCGACCTTGGAGAAACCAATAATTGAAGAACCACCTTTTAGAACACCATGTATGTGCCTTGTGGGAGGAAGGGGTGAGGGGACCACACGCTGGGACGCGAGCAAACTGCTGGACTTCTTACAGACTGACCCTGTGCCGCAGTGGCTGCTCAGCTCTGCAGAGCCGGGGTGCACAAAGCAGCAATTTGCCCCCACACGCTTTATTTGGCTGGGATGGTTTTAATCTCGCATAGCAGCTTGGTCTTAGCAGTTGCTTGGATGCCTGCTGCACTTTTACCAGGTGGGCACCCACCACCCAATACAAGTGAGGTTTTTTTGCAGGGGTGGGAAGACAAGGGGAGAGACAGGAAAGCTAGAGTAAAAGAAAGTGGTGTTAGTACTTAAGACTTAGAGCATTTATCTTGTACAAGATAATAAAAAATTCCTAACATTAGAAACTGCCTTTTGTCTAGAAGGACCAGTTACTACACCTAGACTGTCTCCTCCTGAAATCTGTTGTGACAGTAAGTATCTTAAATTGTGCCAAAGCAAGTGTTTCAGTTCTCTTATTCTCCAGGCACAGCTTAAGTAAGTCTGATCCTGCAAGCGTAAGATGGCTTGGCTGCACCCTGTATTAGAAACACTAGCATGAATGCAGACCCTGGCTGGTCTTTCCAGTTCACTGTTTGACTGAGCAATATAACTTTATACACTTGTTCTTATGCAACTTCCTTCCACTCCCCATGTGGAGCTGCCTCATCTATTACTGCTTGCCCAGGAAGGAAGTTGGGACACTTCTACAGCTGTAATTGAGATGTAGAAGTTTAGGGGCCATTCATGCTCTAGCTGGACAATTTATTTACAGGAAGACAGAATGTCAACAGCATATGCAAGTCTTTGGCCAACCTTTCCCCTTCAACTCACGCAACTAACAAACTAGTATAAAGGATGCATTCACAGTGGAGCCATGGTTTGTCTAGCAGAAGCTAATAGCGAATTGTTTTGATCAATATTAAACTTGTATTAAATGCACTTACCTCTAATTCTTGCATTTAAAAGGCTTCTTGTAAATACAAGCTATAATTTATTGCACTTGTCACTGTATATTCATTGTGCTGTATCATTTATAGAAAGACTGCTTTTTTAAAAAGTTTTTATTTAGAAAAATCTCAGTGTAAACAATTGTACCACTTCGATTTTATACAAGAAACTCATGAGATTGTGCTTCACTAGAAAGTTGTTAAAAACGTGATAATAAAGGCTTCCTTTAAGGCAGAAGTATATACATTGATCTAATACATCTGCCAGTACAACACTTAGCTTTCACTGTGGCTTTTTCACCCTTACACATTTTTAGATTAAACAGAATCAAAAGTTCTGGACAGACAGTGAAGTACCAGGAGAAATTCATCGATTTAAAAGTTCTTTGCTGTTTTGCCTTTTTTTTTTTTTTTTTATAAAAACCCCCAGCCTAACTCCATATGATGGACAAAAATCAGCATCTTGACAGATTAGTCAAATTAGCTTGTAGCCATCCTCATTCCATGAGTTTCTGTGCACACAAGATGGCAGAATTCAGTCCTTGTTTGCTGTTGTCTTTGTATTGTGACAGTCTGCAGTGTAAATTCTTTGGCTTTCAGTTATGTCTAACATGGAACATCTTATGTACCAAAGAATAGATCCATATTATAATCCAAGGCACCACAGAGTGCATGGTCCTAGCATTCAAACTTACCAATGCTTACAGCTTGGAAAAAGGTTAAGGCTCAAGAAGAGTGGGGAGCTATTTTACACTACTGTAGAACAGCTGAATGGCAAAAAAAAATTAAACATTGTACTACTTGTTCTCTAAGTACTCTGAATAAGGAGCAGGTCAGCACAAAGGTCTGGATTTAGGCAAGAGTAGGAAACACATGTCATCAGCTCTGAAGTCTAACTGATCATTTAATATTAACGGAGCAGTTAGTTGTTATAACGCCTATTCACTTTGGCTCTATATAAGTAGAGCATAGTTACTCCTCTGGAGCTGGACAGAAGCAGCCTATGAAAATCCACCTGACACACGTACACTATGGCATCGGTAATGTTCAGGCACATGTTACAGTACCATCACCTTCATTATGGCTAGACCTCCCATGCTGAGAGGATTAACAGGAAACAACCAGCTCATGGTGGCCTGGTATCTTCCAAAGGTGTGTGTGTTTTCAACCTCCCATGACTTTCCATTTCTTAACCAGTAGCTATATTAAGACAAATAGGGTTTAAGTACAGTTGTAGAGGCAAAAGTGACTCAACACAGCTGTAGCTTTTACCTTTCTAGTAATGATGGCCAGTTTGTAAGGATTACTTTTTAACCAAATCTAACCTGAAGACAAAAATACTCTACTGGTGCCCTTAAGTTGGTTTTCTTAATGTATTTTAGTCTCAAAGGAAACCATTTACACTTCATTGTGGGAATGCAGAAATGCTACCAATGCTGAAAATATTCTCAATTTGCACAGTAACTATTTGTTAGTTTTCCTTTGCACACAGGGTAGCATGTCTTCAACACACACACAGAGGGGAGATACCAATGTTTAGTACATTCCATTTCCTAAAAACAAACAAACAAACAAACAAAATGCCCCAATCCCCACTCCCACCCCCAAATACACTATCTGAAAATTAGCAATAATTGAAATCCCTCAGCTACTGTACAAAGACAGCCAGGGACGGAGCATCCAGACTTTTATTACAATTCATCCCTTGCCTGACGCAAGACAAAGCTATGCAGTGATTCAAGGTCTCTCGTTCCATTGTGTTCGCTGACTTTCTTTCCACCTCGGAAAAGCAGAAGTGTAGGATAACCACGTACCTTCAAAAGACACACACACACACACACACAAAAAAAGAAACACATTACTAATGTCCAGACTCACTAGTAGCCTTCACTTGTATCTACCTGACTCTGAAAAGCCACCACACCCCTCTAAAACAATAAGCCATTTTAATTTAAAAAAAAAACCAACAAACCAAACCCCAACACCACACCAGATGGCCAACCTGCAATTTCTGAACATTTGTAAGTGAATGGGATAATACGTGTTCCTCTAGGCTCTTGGAATGGTAGCTCCAGCTCTGTCTTCAGTTGTCTGCCTACTGGCACCAAATGACTTTTTTTTTCTGGGAACAGAACTTTGCACAAGACTGCTTTGGTGCTTTCACAGAGGGAGGCTTCTTATATTAGAGAATTCTTCAGCTTTATCCAATAATGAGAATGACCGAGTCTGAACAAACAGTCCAAGAAAGAAACGGTGTCACCAGGAACTACCTCTTTTTTGGCTAACAAAGAACACAGCTGCACTGTCACCAGGCACCCACAATGTGGCAGCCGGCTCGGCTGCACACTAGAACCTCTAACATTTGGTACACAATACTATCCCATTTATTTCAGATCTTTCACACTTACAGAAAATCTGTTGCAGACGTTACGTTCCACAGTGCAGTCTACTTCTGCTATTTTGACATCAGTCAAACCTGGAAATTGCTCTTTGGCAAGGTTCTCCCAAGTTGGAGCCAAGTTCTTACAGTGACCACACCTAGAAACAAAAAAGAGATAGATTTGTTTAGCAGATATACCTTCCAGTTTATCTCTACTGTCTTGCTGCAATAGCTGTAAGTTTAACTAGTTGCCTTTCCTATCCCCTAATGATTTGGCCCTCCAACTCCCTTGCACTATTATGTCAGTAAATTAGCTAAGAAAACAAGTGATTTTATGTAAGTTAAGCACTAAAGTAGTTTCTGGCCTTCATTAGTCTTGTCTGGAATGGTATGGTGGATGTTGGTGCATTAACATTTTACCCTACAGAGGAATATGAAGCCAAATAAAGATGAGCACAGACAATATTTAAATGGGAAAAAAAAAAAAAAGATTGCCTAGAAACAAACATGTTTTAAGTAAGGCACAAAATGTCTGTAGTACAAATTAAGTTTTCAGGTAGCATATGCCAGTTATGCTAAAGCTACATAGCCTGAGTTTAATTATTTAAATGAGATTTTAATTTCCCTATTAAATTTCTTCCAGTTCCTAATGGCCTCCTTGACTAATGTACATCACCCAGTGCTGGAAACTCAATTTTAATAGAGGCATTTGTCAACACAGATTCTGTTTTTATGAAACACTCCAGTAGTTTAATGCACTCTTTCACTGAAGGTGCTTTGAAGAAGTTTTTTGACCACTACCACTGTACTTTCAGGTAGATCCACAATGGAATTGTTTGATAGTCAATAAGCTTCACTTAGCAGATGGGGGGAAAAAAAAAAAATTGTATCAGGCCCTATTCCGATTTGCATTAAATAGAGAATCATTCCAGTTATATCATCAAAACCACCAAAAAGACTACTTCTATTTTATTCCCTTATGACTCTACAGTAACATGAGCATGTGGTCCACAGAGTACGCACAATGAAACACTAGTATCAGGAGAGAAAATGATACTGTAAAATGGCAGGAACTACAGTAAAGTATTAATTTTGGTTTTATTTTGAACTTGGCTAAGCCAAGTTCATAACTTGAACTTCTTACTGCCTTCAAGAAGAATTCCCAAAGCACTTTAGACTTTAAAGCTGCATTGCTCATTCTATTCTAACCCAGCTGCACCTTAATTGGGTTATTAAAACAGCACCGTAATTGCCTCGAGGCTGGATCAGGGCATTTACAAAAATAATGAAAGATGTCTCAGCAAAAGTTTTCTTAATGCAAGCCAGTGTATATTTAAACCACCTTGTTAATACACAGTGACAGTATAAAAGCATTTCTGACCGTGCACAGAAACTACTAGAAGAGGATGATTTTATGCTTACTATGCAAGTTAACATTAATATTTATCCAAAACTAACTGAAAGACAGAACTAGCAAGCAACATAGTGTTTGCTGAGCCCTACATAAATTAATCCACTTGGAAGAGAAAAAGGTCATTTATATGCAGAGCACTAAAACTGTATACATAAGCCTGACTTTCAGAGATAAAACTAGGATACCAGCTACATAAATATATGAAGTATTTTCCTAAACGGTGGCTTTCTGAACATTGCAGCCAGGGAGCGCACACTGGTTTAAGAACTTTACTCTCTGCATCCTGAATCACAATTTCTTAGCCTGCCATCCAAGACTGATCATATCTGTGAGATCCAGCAGCACCCCATTAGAATCTCAAGAGATAAGGACATGGTTAAAGTGCAGTATTACTAAGAAAAGTTAATTAAAAAGGGAGCATTTCTTTATCTCAAATTTTTCCAGAAGTTTCTTAGATAATGAACTCCTACGTATGCCAACAAGCCCTGGGTTCAGAAATCAGACTAGAAGCTGCTTTGTGCACAAGTGTAAACTGAATTTACCAGCCAGTTCTGCTGGTGGTGCAGTAGCAGCACAGGCACAGATTCAATCTCAGTCCCTCACAGTGTACCAAGAGGATAAAGGGAGCAAAGAAAGAGCAGTAAACGTGAAGGGGTGTGTGTATGGGCAGGGTATTTCTTAACACAGTGGTGGCAGATACTTGCCTACATCCAAAAGCAGATCTTTCAGACATAAGAGAGCATAGAAGTGTCTCTCAAGCAGCAAACCACAGTGCAGTAAAAAGGGTGACAACACTGGAAAATACTGCATCATTGAGATTACATAAAATGAAACTTTCCCTGGTACTTCTTGCCTACAGTAAGAAACACATTCATGCCCACTGTCAAAATTAAGCTGCAATACTTTGATACTCCTGAGCACATTTAAATATGGGTTGCCTTTGCTTGTGTTGCTTTGTAATGGTGACCTTTTACCACTCCAAACAAAAGATCTTTTTATATTTTATATACTGCATTAATGGGATGGCTAGTGATGAAATCAGAGATGTGTTCTCTTTCACACAGTGAAATACAGCTTAATTTTAATCTCTCCCCCTACACTAGGCTTCCTTCTTTTGGCTAAGAGACTGGGCAATGGATGAGAAAGATGGCATGCAAGTTTCATTAAATTCAATCCAGGCAGAAATAAGATGAAGTCTATAAACCAGAGAGAGAAACTTAAAACTTCCTTTTGGTCTCAGAAAGCAAACAGTACGAAAAGGGGGAAAATACTTGTTCTATGAGTTTGTAATACTGAGGTCTTACCCCAGCTTGGGTCCCAGGCTCTGCTGGATATGCCAGTAATGGCAGATGCCAGAAAGGACATTACTTCCCTGCCCACCCCCCATGCTTTCCATTGGGTGTCTACACCTACACCATCTGCATTGGACATTTCTACCTTGGGTGACTGTAAGGACATATTACACGGAACACTCCTAAGAACATGTCAATATTGTCACTTGTGCAAATTAGTTTTTTGTCAGTTATTTGAAGAGTAACAGCCAATTACCCATAGCTCTACAGTCTGTACCAATTCCCAGGTGCTCAAATGCAGCTTCCAAGTGAGGTTGGTTGTGGCAAGAGAGGGCCCAAAGGCCAGCATACTCTGCTTTCTCAACACTGGTGATACACTCCCCTCACCTTACCCTAATCAAGGGATAGGAGCACACTAAGCCTGCAAAGAAAGCTTCACTCTCCTTGTTCTCCAGCATTACGTGGAGGCCGACACAGTAAAGCTTCTCTGTCAGACTTTCCACAGAGAGGCACCCCAAGAAAGCTAAAACAGATTGAGCTTTTTTGCTGTAACTCTTGCCAACATACACAGTCTTCAGTTAATTCATATTTTAGATCCAGACAACAAATACAGTACTAACACAACTCAAAGACCTACAGCAACTAATGCACTGACAGCTTAGACAAGCAATAATCCTGAACAACAACAGGTGCAAACTTCTTACCATGGAGCGTAGAATTTAATAAAGGTGATCCCCCTAGCAATGGTTGCATCAAAGTCTTTTTCAGAGAGAGCAAGCACTGCAGCCTGTTCGGGGGAAAAAAAAAAAAAAGAAAAAAAAAGAGTCAAAACTTTTTGTATATATAACATAAGCCAAATGAGCTTTTACCTACCTGAAAGGGAAACTCAAACTAGAAAAGAGAATATTATTGATAAACAGGAGTAACAGCAGCACACCTCACTTCTTTTACCCCTCAGCTACTTTCCCCCCTTAGAGAGATGTAGAGAAGCGCGTATTTCACACTGAATCTCATCCATAATTGAAGAAACAAAACATCTCTATTTTCAGGGGATTTAATTGCATCCAAATTTTTAGTTGGGGGTGTGTGTGTGTGTAAGGAATCACCTTCATTTAATACACTGTCATGCAAATGTTTCAAGGAACATTGTTGCAAGAAACTGAGAGGAGTTGGCTTAAAGCACATAATGGCCATCCGAGAGTTTAATGAGGTATTCAAGGCATACTAGTGATGTCTTGACAGCTGTGCTCCCTCTGCTATATCCCTGCATTGTGCACACAGAAAAAACTGTTACCAGAAACACGTATTTGGCTGTTGAGAGGACATCACCACACCACACTTGCATGGACACCAAGAAGAATTTTCACTCCTGATAACATCAGGAGCAATGGCATGGGAGTAATGGGAGTATAGCACATTGCTTACAGACAGGCTCGTATGAGAGCACAGAACCGTAACAAACTTCATTTTTTGTGTGAGACCCTTAAGGGTGGGAGGGATTAAAAATAAATAAATAATTCTCATGCCCATAAAAGCTTCAAATTCAAATGAAAGAAAAACAAGAGCGCAACTGACAGTATTACCAATCTACTTTAAACCCAGTAGGAGTTTTATGAAGAGAAGCCAAAAAGAAACTTGAAATTACAAATTATCCAGTACCTTTAAATGTTTCTGTAAATAATTGTTAGTTCATGAAATCAAGTTATTAAGTTGAAGAGTTATTACCACTAAAGACTGAATTAGAAATTAGAAATTATACTTTCTAATTATTAAATAATTACAAATAATTAAATGAAGAAAAAATGAGCAATAATTACATATTCTTCTATTCTGAATTTCCTAAATGGGTATCTAAAACAGATGTCCCAAACATCATTTACAATCTAAGATACCAAATCTGAAAACCCCATAAATAACATCTTCCCCATAATCCACACAGTAAAACAAATTTTAAAGATCTGTAGATTACTATCAGAATGACAATGTGAACTGTATAACCACAAAAATAAGTTTAATATCAGATATCTCGGTTTCTTAAGAAAAAACATTTTATGCAATCACATAATCTGAGCATCTCCTGGTGACTCTATCTCAATCCATCTGGATCATTATTGAGTAATTTTAGTGATGTCTGGCAGGAGACAAGTCTCACAGACATAAAAGTACAGCTTCTGTGAAAGGGCTGGCAAGTACTTGGCCCATGCAAGACATGCGGGAATCCACGTAGGGGCTCAACACTGGGACACAAATTTGGAGTCAGAACTCACTGCTTTTGCTGCCTGTGGTACCAGCTGTGGGCTGCTGATGGCAAATGCAGTCGGTGTTTGCTGGCTACATGGGCTAGCTCCTTGCTTCAAAATTCATAAAAACAAAACCAGAAACAAGGTGTCTGAAGATCAGCGACCAAGAAATGGTAGCACCCAAAGCTGCGATGTAAAGTTGCAAAGACAAGTCGAGTCCTACGCTGTGTCTACTATTGGCAAAAAAAATCCCCCCACAATACTTTCCTGTTTGTATGTGTACTGGTGCATGCAAGGCCTAAGTGGGAATTTGTATCACATGTGGTTTGTGTTATTTCTATAAAAATAGAAAGACAACTAATTACTTTCTGCATTGTACCAACAACAGCTTGTTAGGATCTTCCAAATATGAGGTCAATTTAAAAAATAAATAAATTGAGGGGTATGAAAATTGCAAATCTATGTTGTCTATAACATTTGGTAAGCCAGTTTATGCAAGATGAATAATGCTGCTGGAAAAGTCAACTGGGAAAGGTAATGTTCTCCTGTGAGAAGCTGCATATAAACTGTATTTATAATATTGATGCTTTTTGATTACATAAGTTCATTCTACATCACAAGGGAGTATAAGTCACCATCCCCTATTTTCCAGGCAGAAGTCTGTTTTCCACATTTCATGAAAAGTATGCTTGAAAACCATCCCTAATTTCTCAATCTCACCAATTTTACATTCAGCTACAAGAAAAATGGCAGATGAAATGCCAAAATAATTAAAAAAGACAGAAAACTAAATGCCATGAAGTACAACTATGCAAAGGTGATAAAGTTATTCCTGCCAGTTCCTTGGCAATGTTCATAACCCATGCAGCTCCTACAACCAGGATTGGAATAAGCCTCCAAACCCAAGGAGTTTTCTTGTCACAGGACACGTTACCTTGCCACATTTAGATCAGTCTTCATAATCTTTGCTTGTTTGTTGTTTCTGCAGATAGTATGTCAGTATAGGACTCTGGCTTTTTTTTAGGGGCTTAGCAGCGTGCACCATCCTCCTGGGTTCAAGTGAGAATCTTGCAATAAACATTCATCTCCATAGTGATGAAATATGCTGTCATACAGACCAAGGTGCCAGCAGTTCCGCAGACCGAGAAAGACCACATTTATGCCACTCCAGCTAAACAACTTATTGAAACCATAAAAAAGGAGCCAGATTTTTTTTTTCCTTCTCTAATTTATCAGGTTAGTAAAAGTATCACTAGGATTTATGATCTGATTCCACTCATTAATTACTAAAAAAATAACCAGGAAAGTAGTTGGTACAGTTTACATCTAGAAATTGTCAAGCTATCAGAGAGAAACACATGGAAGACTCAGGCTGCTGAAACAGTTTTAACGCTTTCAACATCACTGCAGAATGCAGGAGCACTTACCTCAACACGGGTGGGTTCTGTGGGTGGCTGTGGGGCTTCGGCGGGTTTATCTGATGGTGGCTCTTTCCCAGAGCTCTGTAGTTGGGAATCCACATATTCCTTTAAGGAATCGAAGTCCCTCTTCCCTTTGTACTGGTCACCCTACAATTATCAGATAGTTTGTGCAACTGTGTATATGCAATTAACCTAGCAAATAAATAATTACCAGAAAAGCATAAGATTGCCAAGTGTAAGCATATTCATAATAAATCTATTTAATTTATCTAAATATTATCTAGTCATTAAACCTCTCCATGGCATTCCATTCACTCCACATCTTCAGGATTTGCCATAGAATGTTCTGTACCAAAACGGAACAATCTAAAATTTCCTTGAAATGAAAGGTATTTTAGAAACATAGAAGTAAGTTTTAGAAACTTTTCCACTTTGACCTTCATCTCTCACTCTAGTCAGCTTTTCCAAGGTTTTATTTTTTTGAACCTAAAGCTACTGCAAGGAACAATAAAGTACCCATCGCTCTTTGGTGGTGGTCTCTGTTACCACGAGAGCTCTCTCCAGTGCTTTGACAGGGCTGAAAGGCTTGACTTGCATGTCATGTAACTACATAGTCACTCCTCTGGCCCACACACTTGTCACATATCCTCAGAAAACCCAAGCAGTAAGGCAACGCACCTCAGTTCACCTGGGAGCAAGAGACAACAGCTGCCTGCTGTGGGGCAGGCATTTCCAATGGCACCACTCTCACCAAAGTTAAGTCACATTTTTGAACCTGCACATACAGCCCTCAACCAGCCAGATCTTCAAGAGCCATTTTGCCTTAGACGCTTCCCCCTATCTCAGGTACTTTCACAACTCTAGAGGATAAGAAATCAGAGCACCTCTGAGCAGTTTCTGGTCTCAAATCCACTGTTGGCCACCTCCAAACTGGCTCTTGCATGATTGCCCTCAGCGCTCTCTGCAAAAATTAGTACTAATTTCTCTGTTCAAAAGAGAGATCATCTCTTCAAGACACTACATACCCATTTTGGATAGAATTCTTGAGTTTCGGTCCCATGAGGTGTGGGCTACCAGATGTATCTCCTCTCACAGATGAGGAATACTCTTCAAGAAACAGCATACAATCTTCCATACGTTGGAAGGAAGAACAGACACCTCTTCAACTATTTCCTATATCTCTGGAACACTTTCTACACATTCTCCTTCTTTTGTCATTGATAATGTTACTTGTAACTATAGCCACTTTCCCCACACTGGGTCTAAATCACAAAGGAATTAATCTAAGATGATGCAAGAAGCCTGTACCTGCTTGTTTGTATCCATTTCAGTAGGGCAGGGTCAGTGCCCATTCGTTCCTCCCAGGGTTTCTGCTGCATCTAACCAAGAGGGATGGTGTGATGCCAGACTTCAGTTACGACAAAGGGGATGATGGCATTATGGACAACAAGGCTGGATGACTGAAGCAGTTCTCCTCCTCCTCCCCTCCCCTTACTGAACAGTGTAATAGCAACCAAAGAGATTTTTCAGGAATTTCTGGGTCAGATTATTGGAAAGTTGTTGGGGTTGTATTGTGTTTTTTTTTAAATATATTGTACCAGCCCACAAAGTAACATGCAATTCTGGTGGCAGTATGCCACCAGGGAATACCACACTGCCAATGGAGAAAAGCCAGTTTGATGTCAACAGAAATACATTGTTCAGACTAATGGCTGAGATTCAGCTTTACCAAATACAACAGCAGTGATCTGACTTTTTATTTCACCACACTCTTGATTCAAATAACTCCAAGCACCTCAAACTTCAATAATTACAAAGGGTCAAAAAAACCCAACTGATCTGGCTTGTCAAGAAAAACCACAGCTAACTTTTCTAGATCAAGATGGTATGGTTGTGGCAAGTTATCTTGCCATCAGTAGATATCTGAAAAATAAAAATAAAGCAGGTAGGGAACCATTCCGAAGAAACAGCAGCACACTTCCCATTCTTCAGACTCACGCCATATAGAGACAAAAGTTTATTTAACTGAAAACACCTCTAACCTTGGACATGCTACCATGTTTAACTTGAGCACTCCCTCAGCTTCCAGTTCTGCTTCTGACATGTGCCAGGCACTGCTCCTCGAGCAGTAACAATGCCGTGTATTCCCTGTGTGAATCAGGTTGGGATTCAAAAATGCAGATGCTGCTTCATTTAAATTCCCAGGAGTGTCTGATCTTATAGGGGTGCTTATACCAAACCTCACATGCACTGGTATGTACTTATGGCCACTTTCTCTTTAGAGCAGCACCAAACTGTCACAAGCCACAGCTGCTAAATTGGACTGAGTAGCAAAACTTCCATCTCTGATACCATAGATATTCAAAAAGGAATGCAAGATGAATGGGACAAAAAACCAAAACCCCCCAAAACTTAGTGGGTAAGAGCTGAAAGAGAAATCCTGGGTTCTCTGCTTGCAGACCTATTTTTAATATCCACTTAATACATTTAATTTATCTTGAAAGTGTGAAACATATGATAAGTAACACTACTATTTATGTTTATTTGCTGCTGTTCATGTATGTGGTATTTATAAATATTTTGCTTCCCCATAACTTCAGAATATTGTAATTCTTTGAATTGCTATGAGGAGAAACGTCAGCTGGGCCCACAGAACACTCTCTCACAGTGTCATATGAAGTGTACAGATTTACAAGGAAAATGTGCATCACTCAGACATCACTCAGCAGATAGGCACCACTTAGATGGGAACTTTCTGATACACATTGTGAAAATTACATACTTTATTATCTCTATTTCATCTATGTTTCTGTGTTTCATAGGAGGTAAAGTATTAAGATAAAGTAAACCCAGAATTCTCTCACAGTAGCATAATTGGAGATACTGCTAACAGATTTATGAACATAATACCAGTTATTTGCAGAGCACAAACAGCAAAAAATTCTAACTTTTCTCTGTGGACAAAGTATACCTCTTCTAGTATCTGACTGAACCTCCAAAATCTTTTCTCTCACAAGCAGACTTTTGTATATGCCCACTTGATCTCTTTTTCCCAGGATGTAAGCATAGTCCAAATATTATTCAGAAAAAAATGGTCTGATCTTTTGCTGAGCTTGCAGACTCACCTTTTCACCATTCCTAAACCAGAGGAGTGTGGGATAGCCACGAACTTGGGTTTCAGAGCAGACTTCGTAATGCTGGGTACAGTCGACCTACATTTTGAAAAAAAACCCCACCAAACAAACCATTCAGTGCATAAAATAAATATACAACAAGCATCATAGCCTCCCTTATGTTTAAAATCTCAGAAAAATACAGGAACAAGCAATACAATGGCTTGGTAAAACTCGGTACCAACTACTATCTTGAGACTGATTATGTCTGCCTTCCAAACAGTGGTTTGGTTGTATAATTGGGAGGCTACGTGTGTGTTTTGATATTTTTTTTAGGGGAGGTGGGGGAGGGAGATAGAGGGAAGTAGTAACAGTTACAAAGAACAATGAAGACATAATTAAATATTCCAATTAAAAAGTACTTGGTATTCTCAGTGAATAAAATCACTGCATGGACAGTAAGACACAAAATGCTAATATGAGAGAACTTTAAAGTGAAGATATATTGGCTCATCCATTTTTTAAAAGACTACTCTTTAAAGACTTCAGAAGACATGTCAACAGCTAGCAAGTTAACTTTACTCCAAGGGAAGTTCCCAGTGCATAGCACCATTCAATTCTAATATGTCATAAACCAATCTAAAGTTATCAGTTTATAATCTTTTTTGAAGCAGAAAAAAAGATAACTTAGGCACTGGAGTATTTGCTCAACACAGCACTTGGATTTTGAATTTTACATTAGAAACACTTTGCTCCAGATGACTGAAGATCAATTCTAAAGATTAAACAGCATCCTGCCAGTAGGTATCATTGCTGTTAAGATGCCATTCCCCCAGATTACATGAAGGTCATGGTTCAACCTTCTTAGAAACAGTTGTGTTTCCTGTTTACTTAGACTTACAATCTTAGGTGAGACATGTTTCAAATAGTTTCACAAGGTATACAGTTATACAAAATTGACTAGGCATCAAGACAAATCTTAGTGGCTTTATTAAATAGCAACTATCAGTATTAGTAACTGCGAACACAACTGAATAAAACAGAAATTTTGGAAATTTTTTCGTTATTCTTCTCTGGGTATCAGAGAATGGTAACTTCAAGAAGACACTTAAGCTAACCAAAGATTTTATCAGACAGCAAGCAAGGTTCTCAAAAAGTAAAACAGCAGATGCAACATTTGGTACAGACAGCATCGAAGAAGCAATAGCCTCCAACATTTTATTCTCAGAGGGAATCTACTTTTATATCTACCAGGTCTCAAAATTTTATATATATATGTCTTTTCTAAAGTTCAATTATGCTGACCTGCTCTGTACATCTTCGGCATACCTGAATAAGCAGATTTTAAAAAGCATTAAAAATAAAAGTAATTAAAAAACAACAAAAAAAAAGTTAAGCTCATCACCCCTAGTAACAGCTGAAAGTGCTATGAAGGCAGAGGCAGGGGAGATAGCTGGGGTTTTGCCCCTCTGCAGGACTGACAACACTGCTAATTGTTATGCAGTCTTTCAGATCAGCGGAACCAGTCTGAAAGCTTAAGGACATGGAAGCTGAGCCTGGTCAGTTTTCCACCATTGGCAAATACAGAGGGATTCACATCATGAGCCACCTGTGGACTTAGGTATGGGTCAGCAAATAAAGCCAGTAACTGCAATTGCCAGACCACCTCCATACCTCTGCACAGAAGTCACTCCACGTACAAGTAACAAGCTCCCATGGTAAATACACCACAGAACCTGGTTATCAACCCTAAGGGAAATAGTAAAGCAGGACAAGATATCAGTTTTTAAGGTGGAAGACCCCCTGAAACCTTTAGAAAGTTCTATGGGGGTAAAGAGGGGAAAAAAAAAAAAACCAACCCAACAAAAAATGAACCAAGAAATAATTCATCATAAGGAGCCCTGTAGGTCTAAAGCTTGCTAAGGAATCCAATGCTGCAAAGAGCAAATTAGAAGTCACTTTCCCACTCAAAATAAATACTGAAGTCTATCAATTTCTGACAAAGGGGAAGCATAGTAAAAAACAAATCTCAAAACATTATTCCCTGCATCTGAAGTATTAGACTTATTCCCAGCTCTCTCTGAAACACAGGGAGCTACCTGTGTTTCTAACAAGTCCTTGCTTAAATGAGGGAGTCCTGTCAACTGTGGATGTGTGAGAAAAAAAAATAAATCCCAAAATTAAAATAGAAACTATGACTATAAAAGGATTTAAGAGATGACAAACAAAAAAATTGTTATTTGCAAATCACAGCACAAAAAGCATGATACTTGGCTGAAACACCCATTCACACAAAACACATTTTCAGACTAAGAGCATTTCACCTACCTTGCCAATCTTGACAGTTTCCGAATGCTCAAAGGCTTGAGCCAGCTGTTCCCAGGTTGGGGCCAAAGCCTTGCAATGACCACACCAAGGGGCAAAGAATTTGATAAAGTGATTACCTTTTAAGTCAAAAGTAAAAAAAAAAAAGGTTTAGCTTGTTTGGAATTAATTTGGCTTCAATTAAAGACTAGGTACTAATCTCAGACTGCAAATTTATCATGGTATTTCCTGAGTTAAAGATAGGAAACACTGTGAATCAAAGGCCAGGACAGAATACTTCAGCAATTAGGTTTTCAATACTGCATGCAGTCCCTCAGTGTTGCCAATTTCCCTGAAAATCCAAACAGCTTCACAACCTCAAGCCAACAAGTGGGATATTAAAACTGATATTTTTAACCTCACCATTTGCTACAATGTCTAATTCTGCCATGTCAATCACTTGCCCTATTACAGAGTAGAAAGAACCACCAAGGAACATGCATTTATAACAGCATAAATGAAAGTAAGCATTAGACTTCAACTTAAACATTTCTTAGGAAACACCACTGCATTAAGTCCATGCACTACCTAAACAATTTTGTTTAGCTTTCCATTCTCCTTTTTCTGCCCTGATCTTTGTATTTTCATGTCAGCTATTCAGAAATAGCTGTCTTTAGCAGATTTTTGCAGTATTTTATAGAGAGGAGAGTCTCTGTACTATCTCCTACTAATGTTTAGTTTAAAAGTATCATCTTAATTGCAGAGTACCAGAATATGCCATTTCCTTCTATTAAGATTACTATTAATTCAAGATGCTGCATGCTTTTGCACACATCAAGGCAAGGCTCTGTTAATATGAAATAAAAACGAACTTAATTAAAACAAGTAAAAAAATAAAATCAAATTAACTTGAAGGAAATGCCAGCAACTGGAAAAAAGCTCTTTTTAACAGAATTATTCATAATCCTTTGAAGACTGCTTTGGGGCTAACATTACTAGAATTCATTTCTAGTTTGAGGGCTTGTTCACAAAAGGAGGTCAGAGGAAAGACGTCACAAAATAACTAGGAAATGTAAACAGCAGTAGTAGCATACTCTAACTTGCCTGCTCTGCACGTAGAAGAGTTTCAAAGTGACTGACATGCTTTGCTTTGGTTAAGTAAACTGCAAACTGAAATTTCTCATGAATGAATAAGAACATCTAGTCAAAATCAGCTATTCTATACTACATATTCTGATATACTCTCCTCCCCGATAGGAAAAAAAAAAAAAAATTCTTTTTGCCCTAGAGCACCAAAAAGGTAAAGGGAGACGTTTTAAGAACAAAAGTCAACCTTCCAGCTGGAACTGCTAAGCCTCCTTCTAAATTTAAGCACTGAACTTGTTGTAACTGAAGTCAAGAGAGGACAACAGCTTTACAGATGATCATAAACCTGCTCAACCATTGGATATGACCAGGAGAATGTCTCCTCTATGAATGCCAATGGACACATAATGAAAAATTACAATAAAAATACTAAAACATTTACACATACACTAAACTTAACTATCTTCTCAGACTGTGGAGTTGTTTGATGCTTAGCATCTCCCTGATGGCTTAGAGAAGAATCCATGAAGAATTTTTATGTAATTCTGTGTTTGGCCACATATGCTGGGAAGTTTTAAGTTAGCTGCACAAAATGCTTTTCCACCTGAAAATATTTCTAATCTGTCAATGGTTACTTCAAGAAGCTCTAGTATCTGCCTCAGTGGTGGTATCACACGGGCACAGACAGTTAATTTAATCTGGCCTTTGGTTTTAGGAAAGCAGACAGAGATGGTAGGATCATTTGTTGTTACGGCAGCGCCAAGCTTCTATTGTAAGATTTTGCTCATTCTCTAAAAAAACTCCACCCTGGGGGGATGAAATTTCCCATGTTAGGTATCACTCCTGGCATTAATTTTAAAGCTTCCAGACAAAATATTTTTTAAAATGGCCAAATAGGTGAATTGTTTTGCCCACATTAAATTCTGGAGGAAGGAAGCTAAACAATATCAAATAAGGGGCCAGACTGGAGTGGGATGGGGGCAGTAAGGAGGAAGCAGGTGGATTATACTTATTCAGAAGAGCAGTCTGGGAGTAAGAACAACCAGCACCTAGGGAAAGAGGAAACGCGACTTGCAAAAATGCAAAGTGGCAAGGCTATGACTGAGCAAGGAACTTGGAGAAAGAGAGAGTTTAGTTGAGCAGGCCCCACTAGCTTCTTCCATGTGATTATGGGCCTTAATTTTACTGCCTACTGAGTGGAGTGCCGTTCTTAAACTTCCTCATGGTATGCAATATGTAATTAGAAACTACTGCATTTTTACACAGTCTGTAGTTTCATCCTCTTTCACTAGGTGTTACTGAAAAATAAAAGTGGGAAGGAGGTACCTTGAAATCTAACACTTCTGTTGCAGACTTCCCACTACAGATGTCTCTGTAAGCAAGTATCTCTCGCTTGTGAAAAAAACAGTTACCTTCTGCTATGTGCATCTTGAAATTGTCTGCTGAGAGTTCATACATTCCCTGCTTAGGTTCAGGGGTTTTTGGTGGTTCCACATCAGATTCTGGATCCTATTCATGAGAAAAATTAACTTTTATTTGTCTTGCACAGTAAATACACAATATTAGATTCCTGTCATCACACCATTCTGTGGTAGTGTTGTAAACTCTGTACTCTGAAATTTTAAATTCCTAAAGCAATGTCCTTAATTAGCTTGATTTAGGTATCTAATGTTTCCTAACAAAAAACTACTTGAAAGCAAAATGTGAAAAAGACTACCACACAGAAAACAGCTATCACAGTCATTGGAATAATAGAGTCTTTCACCATGCTGTAGTATAGTCACAGAACACAACTACTGCTATGGCGCATCACCATATATTAATACACTTAGATTACACAACAGTTCCTCCATAGCATCATGCGTCAGCCACACCTGCCATTGCACCAGTTTCAGTGGTCTTTGGGCTATTTAAAAATAGCTAGCGAAAAAGCTATTTTCTGCTCCCCTAATGCCGGAAAGAGGGACCTAATGGCTCCATGAAGGCAGCAATAAGGTGAAAAGAGCAAACACTTTATAGGTATAACTTGCAGAAAACCCATTGGCAGTTCAGCAAAAGCAAATGACTACTTTCTAGATCCTAGGCTCAGAGCTGGAAAGAATTTTTTAAGAACCTCAAAGGAAATTTCTTAAAATAGTTTAGTATTTAATGTTTAATTATTAAAAATACCATGTTTGTTTAAATATAATCACGTCCTAACTGTGGTTCAGCAATCACTAAAGCTTTATCATGATTAGAAACTAATCACAAATTTAATTTTAGGCAAGGCTTGGCTACTATATGTAAGTGCTACCCCTAAACTCAAGCGTTTTCCTAGTGATGGTATTAGATTAACTTACCTAACCGATTATTTTAAACCCTCTCTTTAGGCTGCAACATTATCAGATAAAAACTGAGCTAAAGATGGCATCCACGTTTTAAGAGGTAATTAAGCCCAACATAAATGCAATTTATAACGTATTACAGCTATATTGCTGTTCTTATTCTAGAAACATTATGGCCTACAGCTGTCAACTGAATTGACACTAAGAATTGTATCTTAAAACGTCAAAATGCTAAACATTAAAAACTGCATTATGTACTATCGTTTTAAATAGAGGAAACAAAGGGCAGGTCACAGGATGACAGTTTTAATTACTATTCTGACTTACATGGAAGCTGTTCCATATTGCTATTGCTACCTGACTCCTGACTTTTATTCTCAGGAGCAGATTTCCTCCTGGAAAATGAAGCCTAACCTACAGAAATGATAAATAAGCAAGTCTGCAGAAGGGAATATTTCCTTTGCACTTACAGGTGGTTCCTCATTTAGTTTCTCCAACATCCAGTTTTCCAGGGCTTGGAAGTCCCTAGGGCCTTGGTATTTCAGAGGTTCTTGTCCTGGTTTAAGCAGCTTTAGGCTAAAGGATCAAAATGTAGAAGAGAGTGAGGCAAAAATTTTCACACAGGAAACATTCTCAGAAAGCTAACACGCTTTGCTAATCCACAGCAATGCAGCTCAGGCTGCAGTAACAGCTCTCTCGACTATCAACATCAGCATCAGGCATCTCGCTCAACTTAAAGGGTCATGGCTAGAACTTAGGACACTTTTTCATTCCCATGTAAGCTTTTAAAGGAGATTTTAAAAACAGCACAAAGAAATACCATGTTAAAAATCAACATAGCCTAATATTACTTTGATCAATAAGCAAAAGCAAATAAAACATTGCAGCGTTCAGTTCACAGGTTAATCATTCATTATGCCTATGAATCCTATTTCAGTTTGTCAAAAAGCATCAATTTGTTTTGTTCACCCCTCTCCATAACCAAAGGAAAAATATCCAATGCTTATTTTCCCAGGAACTTCTTTCTCATGTTTTGTTCCCTGACTGCTCTTGGAATGTAGGACTTTTCATGTGGTATTAAACTGATTAAAAACACGCTGAAACAAGTCAATAGGACAAGGAGATAAATGACTGCTTATAGGGATTCAAGACTTCATGATTATAACATTTAGTAATTGCTATAAAACTTTTCCATAAGCTACCTAAAGCTTCTACTCTCAAATATTTAAGTTAAAGTTGGAAACATATTTGGTAAGTATCAACTTCTGAACTAGTCTTATTTTTTAAAGCAAATCATAGTTTCAATTACTACTGTCACCTAGCCCTCAGTTCCCCTTGCTGACCTGTCACTTTGTACTGCTTTTTCTTTTTCTTGAAATGTTTTTCTCTCTCTTCTTGTTCCACAGTTTGAAAAAATGAACACATGAAAATGTTGAAAAACCACATAATGCAAATACATTCAAAAGAGATAGAAGCTCCCACTGCCTTTTCTATTTAAGGTATTCTTGAATGTTCCTTGTGATGATAATAGTAAAAACTTTTTTTTTTGGGGGGAGGGGGAAGGGAAGGCAACTTCGTAATAAGAAGGAAACAACAAAAATGAAATAGAACAACATCTAAAATGCACCTCATGGCAATACTTTTGAAGAGTAACTAGAAAAAAAAAAAGAAGATAGCTTAAAGAGCCAGCTACACCTTTATTTTCTTCAGATGAGGGTAAGTTTTCTCCAGTTCAGTTGAGAGAGTATTTTGCAGCACCAAATAATCCTGAGACAACTATACTAACAAGCACAGGGACCTGCTCAGCCAGTATTACCCTCAGGGGGATGGAAAGGGAATGCAGCCTTTCCTTTGACGGGTGTTTGGAAAAGCAGTGCAGGGACCAGCACATCCTGGACTTGCGACAATCCCTCTGTGCCTGAGGAA
This sequence comes from Buteo buteo, assembly GCF_964188355.1. Taxonomy (NCBI): domain Eukaryota; kingdom Metazoa; phylum Chordata; class Aves; order Accipitriformes; family Accipitridae; genus Buteo; species Buteo buteo. Next base: position 11,674,432 of record NC_134190.1, on the reverse strand, counting down.
GCTGTGAAATTTCCCTTGCTGGAGGTTTTTGAAAACAGGCTAGTTAAAAACTGCCTCAGACAGGAAGAGAATTGATATAATGAATTCCCCTTTATCTCTATATTTCTATAACTAGCAGATGACTGTCATCTTATTTATACTTTTCAAGTGGATGAAAGCAAGCACTAACTATTCCTAGATATTCAATGACTTTAAAGAGGAGCGGGGAAGAAAAAGGAGCAATTACACATCCATTCATTTTTTTCTTATTCAAAATCCCTGCCACTCTTTTCTATTTTACAAGGAACAGCACCACAATATAATCGATGCAAATATGCAAAGACAACCAATGTTCACTTTTGGAGATATTAAAATAGAGTTGTAATATTCATTGTTTCTTGGTCTTTCTAGTTGAACTAAACCACAAGCTGCCCTTAAGGACAATTCCTATTTCAACAAGGACTTTGCTATTTATAACTTTCAACTTCTACTCAGTCACACTCATCTGCGTCAAAGCGGGTGCAGCCAGGAGCATATGTCAAGTTCAGGCTGTTGCTGGGGTCAGCAGTAACGCTAGGCAAAGTGAGCAAAGGAAAGGAAACTGCAAAATACATGCTGTGGAAGGTCTACAGATGATTACATTCTCCACTTATCCCCACTAAGATGAGTAATTAGTAAAGCAGTTGAAATGATCCCATCCATTTTTGCAAGAAGCTTTAAAGAAAGACACAAGTGGAAAAAAATTCCTTTGCTCCTTTTTAGTTTTTTTTCTAACCCAAAAGCCAGATCCAGGCTGACCTCTCATAGATACTCTAGATCATGGTCTGCATACCAAAGCTGAGGTAGCAAGGCATACATCCTTTATAACAGGCCAAGTTTAACAACCTTAAACTACAAATTAATTTCTCCTAGATCAATATAAGCAAAATTACCTAGAAAAAGTCTGTACAACATCAGCACTGCTATGCTAAGTGATACTCTTAATTTATCATTTTATGAGCACCAAGTTCACTCAAAAATTTAAGAGATCACCTATACATTAATTATGAATGGTGCAGTGTACTGACGAACTTGTGACAAGTTATTTTTAAAAGTACCGTTACCAGAGACCAGTTCTATCATGCATATCACAGCTGTATAACGTACTATTGCTTGAGAAAGAGGTACCCTCAGAGAAAAGTAAAGGACAATTCTGGACTTCATTTAAACACAGCCATCTTCCAAGACATAAAACAGTTTCTTTAAAAACAATAAAAGAGTAAGAGTAGTATGTATCACATGACACTTGGCAACATGGTAAAAAGGCTTACAATGAACATATGAGGTCCAAAGGGCTACAAAGAAACCCACGAAAAAATATAGCTCAGAAGTTAGCTTCAACAAATTGGCAGAGGTTCACAGAAAACTAAAAAAGAAATAGGAGCAGACATCCTTTTATACTTACGTAGGGTATCCTCGGATGCCAAATTCAGAGCACAGTGGAGTATCTGTAGTACAATCCACTTTAACGACATAGACCTGTGGGTTTTCCATGTTGTTGTATTTATCTCCCAAATCATTCCAAGTTGGCTGGAGACGCTGACAATGTCCACACCTACAACAGAAGGAACAAGATATTTGCTTAATAACTGCTCACATTTAGAGGGGAATGAATCTACGGAAAAGTCATATGCAGAGTGGTCAGAGATTTTTATAAATTTAAAAATAGTTAAGTCAGAAATCTTCCATACTTGAGCACAGTTACACTAAGCAACAGTGAATACTATTAAGAATTGTAGGACGCTGCAAACATATCTCATGTAAAAATCATCAAGAGATGAGCACTTCTTGCTACTATCCTTTTACGTTACAAAGCCTACTGAACGCCCCCTGAACTTCGTGAGGATATTAAGAAAAGCACTCTCAGTCTTCCAGCTTTCTAGAAAAATCCTGCAAGGCTGCCTAGCTCGCTTTCCACTCTAACATTTCAAAATACCAGATATTTTAGCAGAAGTAAGAAGATAACAGTTTCTAGCCTCTTTCTAAGGCCGCTCGTGTGTGCCACAGACATTGTAACTCAGAAGTCATGAAACACATTAGGACTGATTTCTGAACAGGGTTTCTCTAAATCCTCCCATACCATGCTTTGCCCCAGCAGCACACCATCAACTAATTATATCTGCATATACACAGAAAACTGGCCTTATACAGTTGCTATAACAGCAGCTCCCCGGAAGCAGAAAATGGCTAATATTCTTCTCACGGTTTTCCTAGTCTTTCAAGTCATTACAGCAATGCACTATTCCTGTAACTACGATGAATAATTTTAAGGAATGGATTTTCATTTCTCTCTAATAGCTGCTTTTGCCAACCCTCCAAGACATCTAAAAATACATAATTGGATTAACAGAAAATATTCTCAACCTAACAGTATGAAGGCTGTTATTGCCCTAGGCATGACCTAGACAGTCTACTTTGTAAGTAACAATTAAAACACCATTAGGACTTCGCAGAAAGTTGCTGCCATTTAAAACAGTTTCACTTATACAACTGATTTTGAGTCCACTTGTAGAAAAGCTGCATGGATTCACACCTTTCTGGGTATCCTGGTATCATTAAGGCAAATACAATAACCTTGAGATTTACTTTAAGATAAAGAATGTCTTCTGACCTTAATAAGGTCCTGTTAGGCACAGTGGGTCACACATATTCCCACTATGTGGGGGAATACAACCTCCCATATGATCTTATTCTGAATCGTCATGGTGAAGGGATACAATGTGTTATTACTAAAATCAAATATTTCTTAAATAGTTAACTTCAGACTGAAGTCCCTCTATAGTCAACTCTTTCATGGAGCTTGAATTAAGAGGAGGATTTTGGATTCCCTGGTCCTTTCCCTTAGCAGTTGCGGGGGTTTTAAACATCGAATGAATACTGAGTGGTGTTAAAGAACAGAGCATGGAAAACTAGGTAAGGCAATCTCAAGTAATTAACCTGCTGGTTTTTAAGCGCAGAACAGAGCTGCCTTGTCCGTATTTAACACCATGATCCCTGCTATATACAAAGTTACCCTTTCCCTTCCTTCTTCAGATTATATGAGCTAAAATTGAAAATAAAGCAGGAAAAATGCTCATATCTGAATCTGTAATCAAGTAGTTAGTCCTGGTTTTAAAAAAAATTCAGTGTTACATAGAAGGAGACACAAGACAAAACAGCCCCCTAAACACTTTTTCTGAAATTCATAAGGTGTAGCTGCAGAATATATAAAACCAGAGAAGTCATAAATAAAGAGAACAAGACCATGCAACATCACATGGCTGCCTTAGCCCCAGGTCCCTACACAGTAGTTCATTGCTACCACTCCACATTACACCAGTGGGGCTGGAGGAGCAGCCAGTTCTACCACTGGGGACGGTGGGGTCCTGGGCATCAGTGAGGAGTCCTGCTCTTCCTTCCCTACAGGGGCTAGTGTGGTGCAAACATTCATAATCTCTGTTTACAAACGTAAACAAAGATCCAAAAGAGACTAACAAGGCCATAGGAAAGATCCACCTTTCTGAAAAAAACCAGACCAAAACCCTCCTTCTTGTACACCACTAACATCAGGAGGTGTGGGTGAAAGGACGTTATTTGTAAGAGTTTGCAGATAGGTTGCCCATTTTAACTCTGAGCAACCGTGTGCCACAAGCACTCGTGGCTGGAGATTATCTTGCTGTGGCAGTATCTATAGACTACCAGGCTGCTCTACCTCAAGCTGACAGGTCAGTGCTCCTCCCATAGTGTCAGCGCTTCCCATCTGGAAAACTGGATGGCGAACTTCCTGGGCCATGACAAGAAGGGATGTAAAGGTACACAAGGACCATATATGTCAAAACTGCAGTTACTGATAAGTCCTGTGCAGTCAGTGAGGAACGTGGACATTTCTGGAGGCCACCAGTAGAGCTTGAGCTCTGTAGCTAGCAAGGGCAGCACCACAGCAAGATACAGCACGAATCATTACTCAATTAAAAACGTAGGCAGACCGTGGGATAGACAGGTATAACAGTACAAGCAGCACAGGACCAGTCTCACTCTAGACAAAACAATCCGGCTGAGGTAAAATCCAGTCAACAGAGTTCAATCCGACAGCAGCGAACTCTGGTGATCAAGTCTGCTTCAGCTCCGTGGACTTCCTGGGGTTTACCAAGAGACCACATATGTTGAAAAGTCCTGTAATGGTCAAAATAACACAATGAATCTACTCATTTGAGATTCCTTCCAATTAAGGAACCAGGGGGAACCTCTTTCCTCTGTAGACACACAGCTGGCACGGCCAACATCTTAAGAATATCTAGTGCTGTCAAGAGAGTAACCTGCTCATGGTCAAGCGTAGCTACCCAGGGGGACAGCCTGATGATCAAAAACCTTAGACATGTGGTGGCAAATGACTTGGAACAGTCTCTTTTTGGAATAGCCTGCAATATTTGAAACAAACGTGGACCTGGTGTACCACTGCTGTTTGGGAGGGAGGCCCTCAGCAACATTTGTTTCAAGAACCCAGAAGAGTTACAGCAGCTCTGTCTAGCCCAACTCTTATAGGTAGTATTGACAATGCAACATTAGCAGCATCCATAGCAACCTGAAAGACAACCCTAGCTGAACATGGGGTTGTTTGCTAGGCTTCTCCCTTGTAAATTCAGGGAGCAGTGCCAAAACGCATTGTTCTGTGAGAGGCATTAGGATATTAGCACATTAACATCACCTAGGAATAGGGCAAGAGGCTCTAACACAGACTCCAGGGCTGCCACATTGCCGCCTGATCCCACTGACGATAAAAGCACTGGTATGTCTAAGCACCCCTCTCAAACACTTGGATATTCCCGTTGTCCTTCTCTTCCTCTTGGACCCAAAACCTGGCCCTCTTGCTGCCTGCCAGGAGCCAGGAGTCCAGACCAAGGGCCCTGAAGCCAAGACCCAGAGATCTGGAGGAGGCTTGCTAAGGGCGAGAACGTCCAGAGAAGCTGCAACAAGTCTGGGAAATGATGCAGCTCCCTCGTGCTCAAGTTGGGCAAAGATTCTCAGCCCTCCCAAGGGCACAGCGTGGTCCAAGTTTGCAAGGACGGCGCTCTCTTTGTTGCGCGCTGAGGACGTACACAGCATGGGCTGGACTCTGCAACAGCCCCTTTGGCACAGGGTCTCCTATGAAGACTGCGCCAAGATAAAAACTCATCTGGTTTTAGGGATGCCTGTGAAATAGTCAGTCAAAGCTTGGACAGACACAGGTATTATCACCTGAAAATGGGACAGAGCAGAAGCACTCCTGCTCTGCACGGGCATTTCTGGGGCCTTACAGCTCTCTCAGGCAAACGTCCTTCACCAGCAAGTCAGGCGTCCTCCGCTTTTGTGATCTTCAGAGAACAAAGGCAGGCATCTGCTCTTTCAAGCTTTTGCTTAACATTTTCATATGGCATAAACAAGTTGATGTTAATAACAAAAAAAGTAGTAGTTCCTCAGTTTTGAAAGGAAATCCTTTTCTGCTGTTGATTTCAAAGAGCGTCATGACTCACATATGCCTAAATGGCACCACGTACCAACGGATAACCTAGGATCAAAACATAACGTCTGCATATTGTTCCCTTAACTTTGTTTTACCTAAATTTAAGAAAACTCGGCAGGAAAAAACCCAAACAAACATAAACCCAACGAACCAACCCTAACAACAAAACTCCCAATAACCTCTACTGGATATCATTCAGTCAGATAAAGAAGGGTAGGGGAAGAGACGAAGGAAAGAGAAGAATATGAACAACCACTAGAAAGGCCCAGGGATGAGCAGCACTGTCCTCCTGACAGCTGTAACATCCAGCAAAGCCCTGCTCTCCCATCCTTCTCTGCCATTCTTGTGTCAAACGTACCAGTCCAGGACAAAAGCCCAGTAGGTCTCTTGGAAATCTGAGAACTCTCCAGCTCGGCTACCTGCGGCCTCGGCGACACAGTGCTATCGTTACACCGCTTTCACTGCCAATTTACCTTTAGATTTCGCGATTGCAGAGAGAACATAACTTCTGCAATGGAAGTATTCGTGAGACCGGGGGGCACAAGGTAAGTGACGGTCACCAAATCGCACCCACTGCCACACACGGAGGCCGCGCGCTCTTGGGTCTCTTTGAGGAACGAGGTGAAGCGGCGTCCGGGGAGGGACGGGGAGAGCCGCCGGGGACCGGGGCCGGCTCCAGCCCAGCAGAACCGGGGCTGACCCAGCTCGCCTGCCCCACTGCCCGGCGGAGCGGCGACTTCACCCGCAGGCCCCACGCGGGGCGTGGGGGCACCGCCGGGAGCCCACGGAGCCGCTCCGGGTGCCGCCGGGGCAGGGGGCGGCCTGGCTGAAGCCCCCCCACGGGGCCGGCACGGCCGCGGAGGCCCGGGCCAGGCACACGCGAAGCTCCGGCTTCCCCGTCCCGGCGCTCCGCAGCCCCCGGATGCCGTGTAACGCGTGTCGTGTCCCCCCCCCCCCCGCCGCCGCCGCCGGGGAAGGCGCCCGGCCCGGCCCCCCGAGGCCTCCCCCGCCGCCCGGCCCGGCCCGGCCCGGCCGCCTCCCGCCGCCACGTCAACGTGGAAGAAGGCGGGCGGGAGGGCCCCTCGCCGGGCCGGGCCGTGCTCCGCCGCTCCGGATACCCACCACGGGGCGAAGAACATGACGAAGTGGGGGGCGGCGGCGGCGCCGTGCCTCAGCATCTCGGCGCTGTAGAGGTGCCGCCCGTGCGGGTCCGCCTCCGCCGCCTCCGAGCCCGGCTCCGGTTCGGCCCGCCCCGGCCGGCCGCAGAGGACGGGGCCGAGCACGGCTAAGGAGAGGAGGCGCCACCAGGCCGGGCCGGAGCGGAGCGCAGCCATGGCAGCGCCGAGACAGCGAACGGCCGAAGCCCCGGGCGGCTGCTGCTGCCGCTGCCGCCGCCTCCCGCCCCTCCCCGCCCCGCCCCGCCCCGGCTGCCGGCCGCCCCCCCCACCCCCCGGCGGGCAGCGGGCCCTGGGGCACCCCTGCACACACACAGAGACACGGCACAACCCCCCCACGCCACCACACACGCTCCCTGCACCGCTCCTTTCTGGAAATAATTTATTTTTTTTAAAGAAAATTTAAATAATCTTATATATACACTCTCATTTGTATACAACATCTAACATTATATACTAATTATATATACATTTATATTTAAAATTCACAATTATAATGATTTTTATACTTTTCTATACACACACACCCCGTGATGAAGCTTTTCTTCAAGTACCTCTATGAAAAAAAAAGGCAAGCGGGGTGGTACACAGCACAACGGTGCTGTGCCTCGGGGAGAAAGCCCTGCTGCCCACCCAGGTCCCCCCCACCAGCGCCCGTGCCCAGCCGGGAGGAGGTCACCGTCCCTCGGCTCTCCTGCCCCGCGCTTCTCGCCCGCTTCTGAGGGAAGGGAACGGGTGCTGGCACTACCGGGGGATGCTCGAGTCGCAGCAGTCGAACAATAACCGGTAAATACTAATAGTAGTAGTAGCAAATAATACTAAAAGATAATCAGTACGAGATAGCTGCAAGCTGATATAGCACGGGAGAGGGGTTTGTATTTCTACGACTGCTCCAATTTTAATTAATTTCAGTTTAGGTTTTAACTGCAAGTCCCTGGGTTTGGGATAGCAAAGTGGGTAAAAATCAGTGGCTCACCTAGTTTAACAGGAAAGTGCACTTTGGTGAAAACATCAGGCGACTAAATAAGTCAGCACGCACACGCAGGCACAGGAGGCTGGCCTTTGTCCCTCGCACATCCACCTCTGCAGAGATCGGTGCTCATGTAACATCGGGCTTACGCCCAGCAAGACGGGCTCGGCCTGGCACCGTTCCTCTCTCTGACAAGCCGCTGCTTGCAGTCAAGTGCACTAATGCATCCAGACAGGTAGAGTTCACTTCATTCTGTGTCTTCCAGACTCCTCCTTCCCCCCATCATCTCTGAACGCTTCCCTCTAACGCTACCTCTTCCGCAGGAGCTTGCTACACCGCCCGCGTACGTGTCGTGCAACACCCATCTCGTTGCCTGGGCCGGTCTCCACTTAAGAGCCAGTCCTGGCTCTGGTCACTCAGCTCGCTTTTATACTACAGCGTCTTTGCAAGGGCCACCGTTAGAGCCAACAAGAATCACTTATTAAAAAAAAAAAGTAAAAATGAAAATTAGAGATATCTGTTCTTTAAAAATTTTAAATTACTTTTGAAAGCTACTCTCTGCCTCAAACTTAGGCTTCCAAAAATCCTCACTATGTACATGTGAAACAATTACAAAAGACTCTTACTACATTCATTACCAAACTAGGGAAAAAAAAAGACAAACCTGGATTGTCCAGAGGAGTAGCTAATCACCAAAACCAGAATTTAAGTACAAATCAGTAATCTTAAGTACAAAGCAGTAGCCTTTTCTTTAAACAAGATTTATTTCTGTGCTCTTCAAAGTAATTGACTAATCATGAATTCAAAAAGAAAAAAAAAGAAGAGAGACAGGTGCAGATTATCTCTCCCCTTCAGCATATGAAAAAATACCAACAAACCCCCTTAAACAAAAAGACAGTATCAGAGGGGGTGAGAATGACTAATTCTCTGACCTTGAAGAGCAGTGTCCTGATACAACCAGGTGAGTCGTCTAACCACAGAAAGTACCTCATCTCGTTAAGCAAGCTGGTTTCTTTTCCATACAAGTGTGGTTTTGGTCTGCTTTTTCTCTGTACATCTAACATATTGACAGAAATACAGCATCACTTCCAGCAGAAACATGAATATAATGGTTCAACATTCCCAAGATGAACAGGTACAGATTACAGTTAAAGCTCTTGTCAATTAGCAAGAAGTACTGCTAGGTCAGAACTGCCGATAAGAATAAATCTTTCTCTGAGAATACCTCTTTCCTCTCCATAAAATGCTAATAAGATTAATATTGCTTATGTAAATTAGTGCTTCTTGCTTACCGATTTGGATCTTGATTAAAATTCAATTACTCTCTCCACCACCTCACTCCAGCTCCCTGCTCCCTCTGCCTTTGGAGCTGAAAAACTTCCTTTTTAGCTCTCATCCTCCTATTTCTATTAGCTGCGTTGAGAACGCAGCAAGGATGGGGAGAAGAACAGTCGAAGGAGCTTTGCAGGTAGCCTGGTGGCAACTGCTGCCTCTCTAAGTTTACTTGGAAGACCACCCACAAAGGTTTCACACAGCCCAAGCTGCACTCACGTCTCGTGAGTGAAGGCACATCAGATAAGGGGCAATAGGCAGAAGACTTCGGCCAGTCACCAATGTCCCCCTTCCCTTACTCGCTATCATTTTCCACCTTGTAATCCTCTTAACTTCTTCTGCACCCATACTATCCCCCAGTGCAGCATGCCAACATCATCTGGCCTCCTGCTTCTCCAGCCATCCAGCCTCTGCCTCCCGTGCCCCAGATGTTCTCCCAAGGACGATCAGTCCCTGCTCGTCAGCAGGGGTTTTCTCCCAGCCACAAGCGACTGATACCCAGGAGCTGAACCTCGCAGATGCCTGTCCCAGGGTAAGCACCCAAGCACCACCGCTGAGCAGGCAGGACCTGGGGCAAATCATCCCAAAGGTAAAGAGTCACCGGCAGCAACTGCTTACGCTTACTGCAATCGCTCCTTACTGGTCGGTAGTTCACAACAGCTCATTCTGGGTGACAACATACATCTGGGGGAAAAAAGCATCAAAGCCCATCAAGCTACAGGTGGTGGCTGATGTTTGCAACAGCTGATCTAAACTAGCCACCTAATCAAGAGAAAATTGCCAATACACAGCAATTAACCTGCATTGTTTATCAGCAACAGAGGCTCACCCTTGGATGTCAACAGTCACTGCTGATTATGACTCCCAGTGAATCCTACAGCCCCTGTACATGTATGCCATCTCCCAAGGTCCTCCATGCTCTTGACCTCAGTTCTGGAAGCACAATTAATCTCACAATCTTTGCAGAGGAATAATCCTGATACCCCAAACCCAGCCCATCGCCTCTTCACTCCCAGGCAATCAGCTCCCACTGGCAAAGAGGCCCCAGCTCATTCCTGGCAGCTGCTTTGGCCTGCAGAGATAAAACAGTATAAACAAGTTATTTATCCACATGTTGTGCTTGGCGAAAGAAAGTCCTTGGTGGGCAGTGTGTGGTCAGGGAGGCTGTGCGTTGCATAGGCCTGATGTAAACATTTTGTAGGACCAAGGCAGTCTAGGACTGGAAAGGACCTCAGGGATCACGGAGTTTATTCCTTGTTCTGCCAGATAATAACATCATACAATCCTATTTGTAAACTGCCTCAGCTCTATTTTAAAACAAGTGACAGGTTTTTTTGGCCTACGCCACGCCAAAAGTTAGCTCCTTGCCTAGGATCATGAACTTTTTTCATAGTCAGCCTATATTTATTTATAGCTCATTCATACCAGGGCCTTCCTGTGCCAGCATTGTCCTTCAGATAAAATACTCTTTTCCTCTCTGACAGCATTTAGAGGTAGCAGTGGCATCCTTTCTTGACTTTTATTCTGCTAGACTAAACAAGCCAACAGCTCCCATTCATTCACGAGTACCGTCCCACAAATCTTGTGCACAAACCAGACTGGCAAATAAAAACACTCAATCATCCTCTCATCCTTTCACACACAGCTGAGCAGCAAATGTGTTTTAATGTCTGTACATATTAGTTGCCTTATCCCCAACGTTAAATGCGTCCCTAAAATGGGATTCGCATCTTACCTAAGAGTTTGGCTATTTTGCAGATATTTCCCCTTCCATCCATGTCACAGACAACTACTTCCCTTCTGTGGCCCTGACGTGAAAAGGTGATATTATGTATGCATTCAGTTTGTCTAGGGTTTTTAAAATGTGATTTGCTTACTGGCAACCAAAGCAATCTACAGCAAGTGACTGCCCTGCTTGAAAGAGTCCATAAACAGGTGCTCTGCAAACCGAAGCCTGATCCACACACGCCTCTGTGCCACACTTTTTTCTCTTCTATACTACTCAAGTAATACAGGACTATTTGCAGGTGGGGAAAATGACCCCTCACAAGCAGCTGTGTTGCTCTGTTTTTCTCGGGTTCCCATTCCTCACTTATATTTACCCCTGTTTCAAGGACTTTGCTAAAGCCAAGCTTGCTTTCTTAAGAGCTTCCTGTTTCTGATACATATTTTACAACAGCAGCTGAAGTTGGGTCAGCAGAGGATGCCAATATCTGGAAGCAGCGAGGGAAAACAAGAAGCTGCCCAAGACCCTCAGGGAAGAAATACCAGACGCGTCATCCAGCCCAGCTAAGATGGTTGTTTGAGCAGGAAAAGCTGAGCCTTCAAGTTTACTGTTTTAAGACCTGCATTGGCTGTGTTGAGCTTTGCTGCCTTCTGTCACTTAGAAATGTTTTAACTAAATCTTTTTCATCTTGTGAAAATGGCGTGTACACACTTCTTTGCAGTGCTCGTTTTTAGACAGAATAAAAATAACATTTCAGGAGTCGCTCTGGCCCTCATAAAAACTGCTCTATTCTGTTCCATTCCTTCGAATAGAAACATGGCTACATAATTGACTTATTGTACTGGGTTTGGCTGAGATGGAGTTAATTTTCTTCATAATAGCTCCTGCGTGCTGTGTTTTGGATTTGTGACCAAACCAGTGTTGATAACACAGGGATGTTTTCGCTATGGCTGAGCAGTGCTCACACAGCGTCAAGGCCTCTTCTGCTTCTCACGCTGCCCTGCCAGGGAGCAGATGAGGGGTGCACAAGAGGTTGGGAGGGGACACAGCCGAGACAGCTGACCCCAACTGACCCGAGGGATGTGACATACCATATGATGTTGTGCTCATCAATAAAAGCTGGGGGAAAGAAGAAGAAGGGATGTTCAGAGTTATGGCGTTTGTCTTCTCAAGTCACCATGATGCAAGATGGAGCCCAGTTTTCCTGGAGAGGGCTGAACATCTTCCTGCTGATGGTGAGTAGTGAATGAATTCCTTATTTTGCTTTGCTTGTGCACACATCTTTTGCTTTACCTATTAAACTGTCTTTATCTCAACCCATGAGTTTTCTCACTTTTACCCTTCTGATTTTCTCCCCCACCCACACTGGGGGGAAGTGGGCAAGCAGCTGTGTGGGGCTCAGCTGCCCACTGACACTTAACCAAACCAAGATACATTTCCCAACCTTTTTCCTCTTTTTTTTGTTCTTGTTTGGGAAAATCTTCTAAAACTACAGGAGTTTTTCCCTTCCAATCACATTCAAAGACTGCACTGAGACTCTTTGATTTAGTGCCTGTTCACAGTAATTGGCAGGCACTCGCAGCCCGTGTACAGCAGTGGAGGCTATCAGAGCACAGCTGACTTGGAGACATCAGACAAAACCTGAAAAATCAGGGCAGTTTTTGCTACACGTTGTATGGTGTGATAATATACAAAATAAAGGGAAAAGCTGGTTTTACCATAGGCTACCAAACTCCACTGAGTCAGTGTAGCACTGCCATTTGTGTCAGCCCTGATTTTGGTCCCCATGATTTGCAACAAACACTAGTTATTTTAGTGTGTCATTTGTATCTCAGGTGTATCACTTAACTTGCCATGTAAATGTAGTTTTCTCATTTACATTCCACTGTTAACTCTACCTATAATCCACAAAAAAAACCCCCACCAGACAAACTCATATGTACGACCCCCTAAGAGACTTTTAAAGCTCAGAATAGAGCAAGTTGTATTTTGACAGCTGTCCTTTGAATCCCAAACGATAACCCCTCAGGGGACATAGCATTATGTAATTTTAGTGACAGCACAATTGTCATTCAGCTAGAAAGAAGGATATTGTGATCTCAATGGAAAAGAAAAGCGATACTACCATCTGTAAGCTTATAGCCCTTTTTCTTTGGTAATTTGTACCTCTCATGAAGGGTTAGGAGTGGAAATTACTACAAGCTGTTGAATAAAATGACATCATTTTGCCACCCACAAAATGTTACAAATTTGACAGCCTAGAAAATGGCACAGCAGTAAGGAAAGAGCAATCTCATGGCAAGTGAGCGCTCTTCTTTCTGGAGGAAACGTATGCTCATTGTGTTGGCCGACCACTATCTCTGTGGGACTCTGACCACCGTGGCCACAAGCCCCGGTTTCAATAGTTGCTTTCTCCACTGGCTCCAGGAAAGGAATATATAATTGCTGGAAATGCTATTTACTCCATGGTCCTCCGATTCTTACGGTTCAGTCAAATGAATCAGAATTTTGCTTTTAGGCAATTTACTCTCAATTGTAAGTCACTATGCTGCAAAATTAATAAACAGGGAAATTCAGTTATGCAATTAGAAGTTGTTAGGAAGAATAGGATAATATAGACTGAAGATTTCATGGATCATAAAGAAAGAATTTCCTGTCTGTTAATTCTGCAGCTGCTTTAATGTGTTCCTCTTAATGATGGAATACTGGAGGCTATTTTTTTCCATGGTTGAATTCTCTTCCATTACACTGCACACACCCTCTTAAGTAACCTGCAGCTGCTTTTATCTGCCAGGACAAATGGTGGTCCATTGTGATATCTGACACATTACAAAGCCCCTGTGATTTCTCCATATACCCTAAATAAAACTAACCTGAAGCTCAAGAAACAGGGGCTGCAGGCATGAGTAGAATTTTAAAATGCCCTGAGATATCCAGAAGGTGAATGAAGATTAGGAAAAAGGAAACCAAAAAACACTTGTGTAGACAGAGTTACTCACTCGTAGTTTCTGGCCAACTCCACATGCTGTATAGCAAGAAAACTGTTTTTAATTATTTTTTAATCAGCACTTTCTCCCTGATCTGCCCTGTACCCTTCTGGTGGCTCATAACCAGCATGCTCCAATATCCACCCAAAGAAAAGTTGGATTCTGATGTTGCTCTTTCAAAGCCAGCTGCAATTTAGGGGACCAATAAGAGCAGGTTTTTTCCCTTCGTTTTTCTCTTCTGAACTGCAACACCACCTCTCTTTAGAAAAGAAGACCCAAAACTGTGGAGGAGTGTAATTCTAACTGACAGGGTTGCCATTACTTAATGTTTGTTTTATACTTTCAGTATGTCACATAATCTAATTTGGATGTTTTGGAGCACTAATGAACTTCTTTTCCCTGTAGCAGCTGATGTCAAATGCAGTATTTACGGTTTCACAGAAGCAAAGAGGAATGTACAGAGATTCAAGAATAAAGCAAATAGCCAACCTTTTAAATGGGAGTTAGCTGGTTAGGATTTAAACACAAATGCCTTCCTTATGTGCACTTCACTCCCTTCAAACTTGGCTCTTCTGTCCCTACAATCTAAAATTTTGCACTTCTGATACAAGGACTCTTTTCTTTCTAGCTCTCACCAAGCCAAGAGTTTCTTTCTTTATTTTTAGCTCTTCATCTTACTGCTTTGTCTTAAACTTTTATACCCATACTTCTCAGTATTTCCCTTCTTTTGCTACAGAACCATATTACTTGAGAAATTGCTGTATTACACTATCTATTCTATGGATTATAAAATTAATTCTCTAGATATCATGTGATAAATGAAAGAAATATAAAAAAACATGTTAAATACTCATTGCATTTCTTTCTAAATCAGGCTAACTTTCAACCCCCTTTCTATTTCACGTACATGACAAACCCATCCAAGACACACAGAAAAATAACCTACTGGTCGTGGTTCCCTTAGGTTCACAAAAGGAATAAGTCTACAGACAGGACTTTACTGCACACCACCAGAGGAACAGCACAGCACTGGTAGGAGGAAAGTTTGGAGACTCTTAAGGAAAATAATTTGTAAAATAGATAAGGTGCGAGCAGCAGGGTAAGACAAGAAGAAAGGTAACCAGGCATGGTCTGCAGTAGAACCCAAGAATTTGTGAGAGGAACAGAAGAAATATCCAAAGTAGAAAGGCATGAAGACAGGCACGTGGTTTGGGGGAGCCAGGGTGTCTATCCATACAAAGGGAGAAGCAATCTAAAAGAAGGGATCTGAGTCCAGCAACTGGTGTGTGCCTGCTGTGGGACCTAGGATATATTGCAGGAGAGATGGTGCCTGGCCGGATCTCTAGTTCTTAATCTGTCAGCCGACTTGAGGCCAAGTGTTCACCCACATAACTTAAGAGCATGAGAGCAGCTGTAAATTACCCGGGCTGGGAGACCCCACGTGAGTCTGCTGCATGAATCGGGGACGGCAGGGCACACCATGCTTCGCACTGCAAAATGTTACTCGCTGGGGAGCAACTGGTCTGCAGCGAGAGGAGCTCTCAGAAGCGGCTGTCAATACTTACACCTTTTTGTTGATAGTTATACTGATGAATAAGGCAAAGGTCATCAGAGTGGCAAATATTTTAGAGGATGCTAATTCCTTGGTAAGCTGGACATTTTATCAAAGTCAAACATAAAGTCACACACTTTAAAACAAGGGATCACGCCATAACCTACAGAGTAAAGAACAGTGTTCAGGAGGCAAGAGCTTCCCAAAGTGCTCAGGAAGCATTTGGCTATATGGTGAGAAGGCCAAAGACAGAATATGGTGGGACATTTCCCTAGAAACCAAGGAGATGGAAGGGAGAGGACTTGTGGGCAAAGAAGGCAGGAAAAGAGAGAGGAAACGGGAAATAATAATGTCACAAAACCCAAGAAAAGAAATCTTCAAACAAGACAAAGTCATCAAGGAGGCCAAAGCTAGCAGAGAATCATGCCATCATTCCTCTGAACACAGGGAGTTGTCTAGGAACTCTTTGGAAATGGGTATAACTGTATTTCTGAAGAGAGACAAAAAATGAAAGGACTGCAGATAACAGTGATTAAATATAACTAATTTGGCTAGACAATGATTTAGCCAAATTAGCTTTTTCTAGCTCACCCTGAGTGATCTGTTTAACTCCTGCTTGATGGAGAAAGACATCAAAACATCATGCATGTTAAGCACTGTGTTCAACAAATTTATTACCACTACCCCTTCACAAGATAGGAAGAGGGGCTGTGGCAGGACCTTTGGAGTTTTTGGATGCCGGTAGACAGCGTGGTTTCATCAGCTTTTCTGTCATTTTCCTTATGTGTGCAAATGGTTCCCAAGCACAGACTTCTGTTTTAGGCGCAGTAACTGTGTCCTTGCCCTTTCAGTTTGCTCTAACTACTTCAGCTATCAGAGATTTTGGGATCATCATTCTCAGTGAGAAAAGTTGCTCTTTTTGTAGACACAATTTAATCTTATCTCATGAAACATGAGTGTGTTTCTAGTGCATTTAGTGTCCTAGAAAAGTATTAGGTACCTATATTTCTGATCTAATCCTTGGGCAAATACAACCAAATCAGTGACTGTAGCTTTAGGCAGTGAGCCAGGGAAAAATTAATTTTCCGTGCTGATGTTCTCAATGAAAAGCTCAGGTACCTCAAACAGTTTAACAAAACTAAACATGCTAGTTTTTCTGTGAAGGCTCAGTCTATGTGATAAAAAACAAATGCTTCCTTGATTGCCATCTTGCTAAGATATAGAGACTGTGTGTCTGCTTAGTACTAGAAAGTAGTAAATCAAATATTTTCCTTAGTATGAGCTCGAACACAATTTGTAAAGCTCTGCATGTAGAAAACTAAAAATCTTATATTTAGGCAGTTATGCTTCAATAAATTTTGAACAACTTACGTTTTATAGAAACTCTTAAGCAGCCATCCACACAAGGGCAGCTACTCTAGAATTGCATAGTTATCTTCTTTTCCTCTTCCCAGATGGATCTATGGCAATGAATTCTTCCTCAAGAGAGATGAAAAATATTCTGAAAATGAAGGGAAGACAGTCAGTTATCTGGGCATAACACTGGAGTTGTCACTGAGGCATATAGACTCCAGTGTGGCATTCTGCAGGAAAACAGCAGTAGCTTGCAGAGAGGTTGGAGCAGCGGCAGTCACTGGTGGCTCAGAACATTGTACCACCAACCTTTGAACAGTTTAATCTATTTTCTTCCTCCACCTCATGCCGAAGAACATGTCATTTGATCGTGAAACAGGAACATACCCAGGGTAGCCTGGGAACATTCAGCCAGTGGCATAACCCACCAAAATTCCTGTTTCTATCAAGCCCAGTCTTAATTGAAAACCCTTCACCAGGGGCTACTGTCAGTTCCTCGTGCTCTGTTGCGGGTCAGAACATTCCTCTTAAAGACAGTCAGTCACCAGCAAACACCTCTCTAAAGCTTTATTCTCTACAAAACTTCCAGGAAAATAAACTGCCTTTTATTCCACATATTCTGTAACTCATCTTCCTGCTCGAGAAGGGGAAGGAGGAGAATCTTACTCTGGTTTTACGATATTAAAAATTTATTTATCCTCATATACGGTTTACTGAACTTGTGTTATTTATATTGATCGATGAGTTCATGTACTCAAAACCAGCAACTGGCTCAGGGTCTGACTTTTTTTTTTACACTAAAGAACTTTCAACCTCTGCAAACAACAGAAACTGAGACATAACTACTTGCTTTTCATGTGTACAAAGCACTATGTGGAGTCTGTGATGCCAAGCAGGTCATATCACTAAATCAATAATACAACATGGGCATTTAAAAATCATTCCCACTGGCACAGGGCACATGAGGCAGTGTAAACCAGGCATGCGTCTCACCCTCTAGAAAAAAAAGCAAGCACCTTTTCTCTCACACCAGCAAGATGCCCTGCAAAGTGGACAGACTTTTTGTCTGAATTACAATGTTATCTTCAGGAAATATGAAATTCTTTGGGAAGACTCACTCAACTTTGAAAAAGTATCTCAGAGTTTTACACTGCCCTCCACAAACATTAGGACAATAATGGGCAAGGGCTAAGCATGTTTTGGATGATAGGAGCAGGAGAGAGAGGAAACCCAGGGTTAAGATGCAGCACTTGTTCACTCAACATTTAGTTAGTGTGACAATTAGTTCAGATATAAAGAATCCATTCTGCATATATTTTATTCCAATTCTAGTGTAAATTTGAAATAACTCAAGCAAAGAAGAGAAGTGGGTCTCCTGCCTACAGAGTACCGATGCTTTAATGTATTGTGGGGAAAACAACCGGGAAGAAGTGATAAACATTCCCCATTGAGGCTTATGTGTCAAGGAATATTTCTGCTTAAAGACCCATGTGACAGCCTTTCTTTGCTTGGACATATATACCTGGTTCTAGGACCTGCAGAAGCTTTCAGCAAAAAAGGAATCTCAGACTTTGAATTAAGCACATTAAAATGAAAGGGCATAAAACAATCAATGAAACGACCTTTTTCCTCCCCGTGCGAATGAGGTGGATCTGAATGAAGGCTGCCTGAAATAACCGTTTTGACCATAATATCAGCAGGTTGGTGTAAGTACCAGAAGAATGGAAAAACATTTCGGCTGTACCTCAGGGAATGCACAAGCCATCCATCCCGCCGGTTTACAGGTTCTGGATCCTGTTTGACACAGCAGATCCTCCTTGGGCGGGCAGCACCTGTGATAAGAGTGCTTGCTTCACCCGCTGAGATGTGGTCCTGGCTACGGTTTCTTTCTCTGTTATCTCAAAGTGGAAGCAGTACAGGGTTCTCCAGATAAGGCTGTGTACATAGAGCTTGTTTAGAAATGGAAGGGTTTTTTTAATTGGAAGATCCTGCTTTTAAAGTGGATCTTTTATTGTCAGCATATGGCCGACCGGCAGCTGACTTGAGCCTCCCGCGCTCTCGGTGGACGGGCACTGCCTGTGCGAGCATACCTCTGTCACCATCGGCCAAAGTGTCCCAGCTGAAGCCTCCAGTGCTACCAGGTTTGGAGAGACACAATAAACTCAAAACCTTTCTGATGAGTCACTGTACAGTGACAAGTCTGTACTTTTTCTTCACTGAAAAGAGAATTATACTCAATCCACATGAGTGATATGAGGATTAATTTTTGAATACTTGCAAATTACTTTGGAAAAAAGATGTTATAAATAGTAAATATGTTCTACTGAGCACTCCAGCTAGCAAATATAGGAACGGTTTCTAGCATATGATTAACTTTTGCTTTATTCTTCCTTTAAGTTTGTTGTTTCCTGTTCCTTATAACACATTCACTCAAACTACAGTGAGGCTACATCTGTCGTCACAATGACATCTGGCTTGGGACCTCTGCTGATAAAGTTCAGATACCAGAAGAAGGAAGTGTAGTTCCTTGATACAGCTCCATAAGTCAATACACGACATTGGCGTTATTACAATTAGTCACTCTTTCAAGCCTTCGCATGCTCAACATCTGACGGTGAAAGAAGACTTACCATTTTGGGCGCTCTAATATAGCAATTACTACTGTTGGACTACAGTTGTTATAATTACTACTGACTGGAGCCCATGTCATAAATTCGAGATGCATATTCAAACCTGTGCAAAGCTGGAGGTCACACTGAAATCCAGGGCTTTGTGTCACTCCCATCTTTAGAGGTATGGCACTGCCTCTAGCTGCTTAAATCTTCAGCAGTTGTCCAAAATGAGACACTGCAAAGAAGGAGGTGGGGATTTACATGCCACAATCCTCATACTGACATGGCTGGAGTCCCACTGAAGCAAATGCACCCGGTCTTGGGGTGTAAACTACTAATATTACACAGTAATACTGTGCAATATTGCATGTTTATAATCATTCTTACAAGGCACCTCTCTGATACACCAGGTACCTTCAGGTATTGCTTTTCCAGTCACTGACCATCACTAAAATAGTAGGTAGAAAGGTCAGATGGAGGAACAATTTTCTAACTTTGTCAAAGAAACATGGAGGAAAAGGAGAAAGGAGTTATATCATGAAATATACTTGGACTTTGAAAAGAGCTTTGACAGAAAGCGCTCCCAATGGACTATGGAGGACAGTAGCCACTGACAGAGGAAGAAAAAAAATGCGGTTGGCTTGAATCAGAAACCAACAAAGAGATGGAAAAAACCTCAAAGCCACAACAGTCTGCAGAGAGAAGCAGTCAATGGGCAGAGGTGTCCTCCTGTGCTTCCCCATATGTTCGGCACGTGGCACAGACGTGATGTGCTCCACGGCCAAAGCCTTACATGCTACTACAAACTGTAGTGTAAAGAAAAACTCCATACAAACTACTGGTAAAACATGGATAGCTGGGATGAGTTAAGATTGCAAAGCCTCCAGACAGGACTTTTAAGTTAAGGGCCTGGAAAAAAGAATTCTAAGGTCACAAAATCTGCAAATGACACGAAAGTCCTTAAACCAGTGAAGAGTAGATAAGGTCACATGGAACTTCAATCAGCTGGTTATATGTTAATTAAAATTTTTCAGACAAGTGCATGTATTTAAATTAATGGAATATTTTTAATTATCAGGCACCTGGAGTATCTCATTTAATGGACTTCAGCAGAATACTTCTTCAGGTGTATCGATATATATCTCTTAATATTTGTTTATATAGATATATAAATATAGAGAGATATATCATAATTGTGTTAATATTCAAGAGAGCAAAGCACTGGCCACAAAAGTTCATTTCCATAAAACTAAATATTAACTATAAATTTTTCTTGCAATTATTTTTAATCTTGAATATGTTTTCAAATGTTAATTAATGAAAGCTGCTTCAAGAGGTGGAAAAATCATTCTTTCCCTTTATGCCCTGGGAAAGCGAGGTGAAGGACAAGGCTGGTGCGTTGAGTCCCAGGCTGACCTAGTAAAAGCTCTATCAGACACTGAACTCTGCAGCAGTGTCCCAGAAGAACACCTGCAGAAAAATCAAAGTAGGATCTTCTCCCTTGCTCCTCACCGCCTTATTCCCTTCTGCCCCACGAGGCAGCCTGGGAGGAGCATGCAGCCCTGACCTACCCACAGTGGGCATTTTCAAGAGTACCCTGTAAACACAGTCCTGACATTGAGGATCTCGTCTCTTCAGAAGTGAGGGAGATGTTTGAGGTTTGTATCTCTCCTCCTTGCGTGCTCACGTAATAGGGAACCACAGCAACTGCTTAAGGCCAGCATCAGAAATGCAACCACAACACTGCCCTCCCCACCATCTTATCGGGGCACTCGATTGCACATTTCTTGGAATATTACAACAAAGCAGACAGGTTATTCTTGTGCTGAGCTAAGTGTGCGCAGTCAATGGCAATAACTAAACATCTTTTGATGCTCTGAAACAGTATCCTTCCAATGCTGGACCACCGCACAGTTTATAAACAGGAGCCCTTCCTGAGCTAAAGGCAAAGCTCTGTGAGATGAAGCCAAATTCAAGCTGATGTTTCAGCAGGGTCCAGCCACCACCTTCTGAACCGTCCCTCCAAATCAAGCTGCCATCCCACACACGGCTTTCCTTTGCTGGAGGCTGCCCTGGTGCTGTGTATGCACCACGTCTGAAACTCTGGGAAACCTTCAGTGTTTGCATCAAGAAATAAAATTGTTTTTTCACAAGTGTATTCAGTTATTAATAGGATGGCATTATCCACAGGCAGCTCAGAATAGCAGCATTTGTTGAAAAGTTAAGAGATCTCATAGATCTCTAGGTCTCTGATCTGTTTGGATCCATTAGGTGACAGATTCTGCTAAAACCTACAGAGCTGGATTAAATTAGAGATCTCGACCTGTAGTTGGAGGAAGGGTTATTTGCCTTTGCCACTTTCAAATGCTATTTTGAAGCAACATCAGGTGCTCTTTCTCAACCAGCGCAGTGAGCATGTTCAGGGCTGTTTGCTCCTGTCTCAGAAACACCTACCAGGTGCATTTGCTCAGTGTGAGCAGATTAACCCACGGGGCAGGGGAGAAAAAAACCACAAACAGCTGCATCTGCTTGTGTAGAAAGGAAGTGGGAAGGCAGCTGTAAGTGTTACCCAACTTCCAGAGTCCTTTACTCTGTAAAAAAAGAAAGGCTACTACCTAGCATAGCTACCAGGTGTGCATTTTGGGTGAGGTCTTAACTAATTTGTGGTGAGAAAGGGCTTGGAGAAAGAGGAGCTGACTGTTTAAGAATCCTCTTTGAGCCAATGTTACTGCTGTACATGAAGAAGCAATTCTAAAAGAAGCAGCTGAGGGTGGAAGCTGGAAGTGGAAGATCTGTTGATGGTATCCACCCAGAACTGAAATACCAGGATGCTGCCAGTGCCAGTAGTGGTAGGAAGAGTAGCTGTGGTGTGAATATAGCACAGTAATCTGTGAGAGGATAAAAAGTGCTATCAGCTGCCAAACATATCCTGAGGGTATAGATGGAAAAATGATAAACTGCAGTCCAGTATGTCTGGTAATCATGACTGCAGTGGAAACAACTGACAGTCTTGACACTGCACTTCCAAATCTCCTCCATTCTGAACCATAACTTCTCTTGTGGGCTCCTTCCTACTGTTACTCAGCACTGACCGGCATTTCTTGGCTTTTCCATGTCAGAAAGCTAGCAAAAACGTTTCGGAGCTTCAAGTACGCTCCTACACAGACAGAGTCCTGCTGCACCTGAGGTGGCCATACATTTTGATCTCTTTTTAGAAGGACACTTATGACAACGCTTCCTTCTGACCTCATGAGAAGGTGTTTAACTTCCTCACTCCTTAACATTTCTCTTGGGAATCCAATGCAGTTCATGTTTCATACTTATATTTTGTTACTGACAAGACAAGAAATCTACGACACTTAAAAGAATTAGGCAATATCCTTTAAAGAATTGGGCAATATCCATCCAGGATGGAGAACCGCGTTCCAGCTTCCTCAAATCCTTGTAAAAAACCTAGAATCTGAATGAAAAGCAGAACTGAATCTTAGGCAAGGTTAGTATGATGCCTCAAAAAGGAGGCTTAAGGAGATATTAGACAGGAAAGAAAGAGGCACAGTGAAAACTCAACAGGCAAATTGATTCAATAGCACATCATTAAAACAAAAGTAGTTGTTTTACATCAAATGCCAAACAAGCTGCAGCACTGCTAATGCTTATATGGCTGAATGCTTAGAAACACACAAGTTAAGATTATGGGCTGAAAACCCCAATACCTTAAGGGAAACGAATACTAATGGATTTTTAAAGCAACATTGTTGACATGGTGACTCTGGGCCAACACTGGGGACAAACAAGCACTCAGCCACCACTTACCACACTGACATTAGAAAGCCATGCTGGTGTAAGAAGCTCCTGGCCCCACTGCTCCTTCTCTCTTCTGCTCCTCCCTTTCCTCTTGTGCCAATACGGCCGTGCATACCCTCACCTGGCAGAGCCCATCAGGGCACCAATCCTGCTGGAAAACACCCCGCACGAGGGAAGGGCACCACAGCAACAAGTAGCTGCAGGTGGGGGTCACTGCCGGTCCTCACCTGGAGTTTTGGCAGCCCATGGAGCATCTCTAGACTTGGACCTGCAGCCACTGCCTGCCAGCGCCTTGCAAAGTGATGCTCAGTGAACAGCCTGTAGCACTGGTCTGCCTTGTCATTTAGGTGCCCCAAATGTCCTTGCACATCAGGAACAGGGGTGCTACAGCAAAGAGCTGAATTTCATTCACAGAACACCAAATGCTTTGATTTCTTGCAAGAGCGGTTGCATTTTGTAAGGAAAATATTTATTTTTAAGTTTGTCAATTTCTTCTTTTGCCTTGTGATCTAATGTAGTTTTTCCTTTCCTTCCCTGGCACCACACTGGCTATTATTATTTATAGAGCAAGCAAAAATGGGCTAAGCTCTTAAAAAAAAAAAGAAGATATGGGAAAGGTGTGGTCTTTTCCTCTACTGCTAACAGTCTAACTTTAGATGTGATGGGATAAAGTGGGAGTGAGAGGACAGGAGGTTGAGATGGGCTCATGGACAAAGATTACAGTATAAGTACATTTTGGATGTTCAAATTTTATAATAATATTGTTGATTCACAGGAAATCATTGCTTTGCTACCCTGAACTCAGATATACCTCGGAAATCAGTAACTTTCTCATCTCTTGGTCTAGTGGTTCTGAAAAATTTTATTGCAAACCATCTTTGTGTTGTTTTCTACCCCTCTCCTTTCTGTTGTGAAACAAAAATAACGTTAATGGTTTAGTAAAGCCTAACTTTAGAATTCAAAATACCAGGAAATTTAAAGTTTAAAAAGCAACAGTAATTTTGTGCCCTTGTGTTAAAGGAACTAGAGCCCTAAATAGGATATGATGCTACATGGAAGCCAGCTCTGAGATCTGAAGTGAGAAGTAGCATGATCAAAGAAAAATGGAGTTTGAATTTAACACCTGTTTTTGAGGGGAAGCATGCGTCTCTGTGACGCTTGCAAAGAGCACGTTGCAAGAGCTGAAGAGCAGCACATGGCACTATAAAAGCTCAGATGAGAGATTTAGAAAAGACAGGTCCACAGAAAAAGAAGTGGAAGGATCACAATACAATCTAGCTGTATAGACAGGGGAGAGGAAAGAATAACAAAAAATAATCTCTACCAAGCCAGACTAGAAAGATGGTTTCTGACACTGAGTCAGATCAAGGAGAAAATTTGGGCAAGGCATATAAAGAAATGCAGGACAAATTAACATGCTCCAATTTCTCCTTAATCTGAAGGGGGTTTAGTGGTACGAAGGCCAGCTGTAGTTGACAATCCACAACATACCATTTCACACTGCTTCCCGCTCTAAACCCCCAAACTTGCTGTATTCTTTTGTTAAATTAAACATATTGAGTGATATTTCATTAATCATGATGAGTTTTGTGCCATGTAGAACTTTATCTTCATGGGTGTTTCAATTAGATTCAAAATGCTACTTAATAAGATGTCTGCTTTGTCCAAGAAGCCATGCAAATAACAGCTGTAACTGTCTGAGAGTTACCACGTTTGTAAAGTCTGAATTTATTTGACTAGCTACCCCGGGACCTTCTCTCAGAGAGAACCATGATGCAGTCACAAGGTCAAACTTTGATATGCCTTTTGCAAGAGAATTTGACTCAGGTGTTCCTGTTTTTTTTACTCTCAAGCAAAAGAGCCATCAGGATCAACACAGCTGAGCTGATATAAACAGGTGCTCACCATTTTGCAGAATAAGACTCAAGAGAAGCAGGTTGAAATACCAAATGCAACCTGTTGTGAGCTCATTTCACATCACCCATAATGCAGGATCTGACGACTCACTTTTAAGAATACAGCACTTCATCTGAGAAGAGCTTAACCAATTCAAGGACATGTATGCCTTCATGAACGACACCTGCCTCAGGACCAAACTATCTTCAGGGTTTTGTCAGCATGGATTTGGCACTTGAAAAAAGCCTGCTGCATTAGTCTGCTGTGCCATAGGCTACTTAAAATAACTGGCTGGTTATCACAGAGTGTTCTATTAACTGACGGGTGCCTGCCTCCTCCTCTGCTAGCTAAAGCCTGCAATGTCCAGCTTGGCTCTTGGTCGCATCCTGCTGTTTATCTGATGCAGGCAAGCAGCAACCCCTGTGCTTCCAGAGCTTCAGCCTCTCCCTGTGCTGGTGATAAGTTACTCCCCAACTCCTTTCTGCCAATTGTTCTTGGCAAATGGACCGGGGAAGACTATTGTTGTTGCTGGCTGTTATCTCTGCCTCTGACTCCACTTGGCAGGGGTGCAAATCCATCTCTCTGGTGTGGAAACAAGCTGCTGGACCCTGGATGAGTCAACTCATTAATAAACAAAGAGTTACAAAGGAAATGGGAATCAGTCTTAACAAAATAAATGCATAAAAAGTTTATTGGATGCTAGGGTGTTTGTCCTCCCCAGCATGACACTGCTTTATCTCGGGCCCCAGCCTTCCTATCAGTAAACGGGGAAGTTAGTAGTTTATCAAATTTTAATCAGCTTAAATGTTGATGTATTACTTACATAGCATGGAAAGTATTTTCTGTGTTGTTACTGGTGAAGGTGGGTTATTTTTAGTTATTAGTACATATCTGCGTCCCTGTTTCTATACCTTCTCTGCTTTGTGGAGTATGCCAGTGCTAACTGGAAAACCTTCCATCACCTACTGCTTACCCTGTTTCTGTGAAGGAGCCCAAGCCAGCTGCTCTGTGGGAATCTCAAGATTGAAGTATTAAATTCTCATGAAATTCTCTTCTGTGCTGAAGCAGAAGTATGTGACCAGATTCAGGAACACGGGACGTGGGGGAGGGCAGGGTTTGCAGCTTTTTGGTGGAGGGGTTGGTGGGGTGTGCTTTGTATTTTGTTGGGTTTTTTTGTTGTGTTTTTTTTTTTTTTTTAAAGGAGAGGATTTTTCTTTCACCTTACAACAGCAGCCTTGTCCATAGCTCACTGTTGGCCAGGGAAGATTTCATTTGGATTGGGCTGTAGTATTTGGCCAGCAATACCATTATAGCAGTAAAAAGAAAGCCTGGCTCTTCTCAGGTCGCTTGACACTCCTTATACCACCCGTAAGGCCAGCACTACCGCTTTTCTTGCAGCAGCACTGGGAAAGCCTCACAACGTCTGCGAGATATCCACAGCCGTATCCCCTTCTCTCATGACCAGAAGCCAGTCTTGCTCTCCAAGAGACACTTCAACAGTCAGTCCCCACACAAGTGCACAGCTACTCCAGTGGTGGTAAAATAAAGCAAGATAGATACATTACATTTTAGAAGAAAAACCAGAAGCAAAACCAGCTGTAGGCAAACGTCGGCTGCTGGACTATTAAGTTCCATATAAAGCCAAGCCAGCTAGATAGAAAGCTTATTTACAGTGAACTCTTATTAAGCAAGAGCAACAAAGTATTACAAGTCTGGCACTGACAGCAGCCACCTTGTCTTTCAGCACCTTTGCAAGGTAAATTTATTTCAAAGCCCCAGAAAGTCTGTCTAATGGCATGGATGTATTTGCTTAACAGGAAAAAATGGGATTCTTTGTACTTCCCTAACAGAAGCACGCTCTCTCTCTCTCTCCCCAGCATGTCACCATACCATGTAGTTACCCCCTGTTCCACCTTTCAAAGCCATACAGGATCCAAAGGCACCCTACCTCCCACAAGGTATTTCTAACAAACAGCACTGCCTTAGTTCTTCTTCCTGCCCAATATTCATTGACAAGTTTAACTCTGGATATAAATCAAAGATGACCAGCCATATGCATTCTCTTCATTAAGCAATTTGTGAAATACACATGAATCTGTATCTACCCAGAAAAACATCAAGCTGGAACAGGATGGGGGATTCTCAAAGAAAAAAAGAATACAACAGCATACTTCTGGTAAATTTGTTGTCATTAATGCATTCCCAGAGTTCTCTAACTAATTATGAATTAGATAGCAATTATTACCTGCGTGAAATGCATTGTTCAAAAAATGTAAAACCCATGGAAAACACCTACCTAAAGCTAAGTGTCTGATAAGATGTCCTCATCTGTGTTAGAAAGTGTTGTGCAAAGGATAGTACTCAAGAATTAGGAAAGGTCATGATGAAATTTGCCGAAAAAAAGCCAATGAAAAGTTTCCTAAGTGGAGTCCTTCAATGAAGCATGGGCAATTTTCCCAGAAAGTTCACCTACAAAACAGTTGGTCAATGGCAACCTGTAGTGTGGACTACAAATCAATTGTGTTTTATGTAAAAACCAATTTCTTTAATCAGTTGTAAAAGTCAAATAGATTTAATCTATTTTTCTCTCTACTCTTGAATAATCAAATGTGAACAGTCATATGATTTACTTTCTCTGCACTGTTTACTGTATTAAAGACTTTACTCTCCAAGTTAGACCTCTAAAGGTTTTTCCCTACATACACATTGCTCCAAACTTCATTTTATTTTCACTGTCCTTTTCTTTTCCCATCTCAGTCACATCCCTTCTGAGATGAAACAGACTGTATTTAGTACTCTATATGAGTACATACTATACATCATGGTATTACATTATTTTATTTTTAGTATTGTTCTCTTCTCTTAATACTACTTAATTTCCCATATATCTATTTGCTTTTCAGCCAACACTGCAGAATGAAGAGATGTTTTCACTCCGTTCTTCAGAGCAACATGTGTATCTTTTTCTCAGCTAGTTTCAGTAAATTTTAAATCTAGTGTATTCAACATTATTCTCTAAATCACCTTACACTGCAATCACAGCTCCATCATCATGTCAGATTGCCTGCTCTTTGTTAGGTCCTTCTACATTTCCTTCTCTTCCTTTCTAAATGTGACTAAGTAATTTTTTTCTGGTCGTGTGTTGATTTTACCACCCCACTGTTTGTGCCTTCCTCCAAATCAAACATCAGGCAGCGCCAGCACCAGTAGAAACCTTGGGGGAACTCTGCTTAACTTTACTTAAACTCTATAAAAACAGCTTGTATCCACCTTTTCCATTATAAAGTCTTAGACCTTCTACCATAAAGTAAACCAAACTGACCTTTTCATGTTAAAGAAAGAAAAAAAGAGGGAGGAAAAACAATCAGAACTGTGCAACCCCTGATTTAGGCTTGTTGAGGAAAAGCACCGTCAGGGACAAGGTGGGTAAAAGAAGAATGTTAGAGCTCAGAGGGCATCGTTGTTCACGAGGAAGCGCGCCCCTTGGGAAACAACTCTTGAGGGCAAGTCCCACATCATGCAAGGAGGCCGTACACTTGATGTCCGCTTTCTCGGTCATACCACTGACACACTGCATGGTGAAAGAGGGGACTGATCATTGCTGGAAGGGTCTGCGTCCTAGAGGATCTCGTCTCCTGCGAGTGCAAAGGCAGCTGTTGTACCCATTGCCAAGGGTTTATGAAATGCAAAAACTAAGTCATAAAAAAGAAAAAAAAAGTGAGAGAAAAAAACCGTGCTAGAACTCTCCAGTCCTCCCAGGTATAATTACAGAAAATAACAACAAAAATAAGGTGGCTTCTGGCACTTTTGGTGTTCTGAGGCGTTTACTGTTTTGAGTCTCGACTGCGGTAACGTGTAGGACGCATAAACAGTGAAGTTGGCCAACCAGATGGGGCATGCAACCTGCTAATTGGGGAAAGTCTGCCCTAGCATCCGGCCACCAGTTGACAACACGACAGCCCCCAGAAAGTCAATTTTTATTTCGATTTTTTAAATTATTATTTTAAATGCTGGGTCAACCACTGATCTAAAAATTAAATGAATATGCATTTGGTAGGCAAAACAATTTTTTTTCCTGAATATGTATTAGCTTTCATCACTTCTCTGTTTACAGCATTTAATAGTAAGAAGTATAGGAAGAGAATCTAACTGCAAATGCCTTATCTATCTATGTAGTACCACTATCCCCACAGTTTTGGTTTTATCCTTTTCCTTACTTACAGAGAAGTTATACAGATCCTTGGAGCAAGATATTATACTAATCACAAAACACAGATACTCAGTAAGATATTCAGGAAAAAACGAACCAAAAACGCCCCCAAAACCCCTATTACCCCTGAATGCACAGTATAGTTATCTGTTGGAAAGAAGTATGATTTGAGACCTTTTCTTTCCCTTTCAATTTTATAGAAAATAAAATCTGAGCCTTCATGACAATTATTTGCACTGTAAGAAAAGGTGATAATCCTGTTTTCTACAGACATTAAAATAACAGATAATAAAGTCCACTCTAATAAATTCCATGTTTGTTTTTTTAAAATATATTGCCTAATGTTTCCATACATGCTGTTTCCATACGTCCTACAACATACGTTGTTTTCAAGCAAGCAAACTGACACTTGAGTCTTCTAATCCTCAGCTGTTTACCACTCACTTCAATTTCTTCTGATCAAAGGGCTTAGCAAAATATCAATATAGATATTATAGAATACCAAGACATAATAATGACTCTTAATTTGCTTTACTCGACTCTATGAGTCTACTTTTTTCCTCTTTTCTTCTTTACGATTCTGTAGCAAAGTGAGGGTCTGATTCTCAGCCCAGGTTTTAGCTAATAATCCTTCATGCATATCTAATTGCATGGGGCCACGAACACTTGGAGTATTATGTACATAAACTACATACTTGTAATTGTGAAAGGTAACTGAAATTATGTTCCACATTGTAAATTATCTGACCTTTCAGTTAAACATCTATTACCAGCTTAATGGCCACTGAAGGTGTTTTAGTAATAGGAATTGTTTACTACTTTTTATTCCTTTAAGATTACATTACCAACTCAGCAATGAGCTAACTCAGCAATGAGCTGAAAGGAAGCTGAAGGGACAGTACCAGTGAAAAGCAGAGCATCAAGTCCTACGGCTAGCTTGAATCCTATCATCAGTCGCAACTATGAGGCCATTTGAAAAGGATGGGGGGTGAAGCCTGTTGGGCTCCACCAAAACAACTGTGGAAACTATTAGCACATCACCTCTTTACCATGAGCAAGAGTACAGAAAGAAAAATGAAAAGAAGAAATTCACCTTCATATATCTCTGTTTATGCCTCCAGGGCTGGCAGGTAGGAAAAGAAAGATCTATTTAATCATAAACTAAATTTAAACTTTATTATTTTTTGGTTCATATAAAAGTCCCTGTGACATTTTGGTAGTCTTACTATCTACATGTTACAGGTAGTACCAACCAGTCTGCTGTTCACAAAGCACGTCAAGAGCCATGACACATGCTCTTGGTCATGCACAAGGTGTTTGACCTGATTACTGATGAGATGCCTAGCAAAAGCTAGTGTTGAGTTGTGATGAACTAATTAAAGCTTGGTACAGCAAACAGGATTACAGTTTTCATTATTTCATAGAACAGAAAGAAGTAGATAAATTACAAACCCGCAACAATAGATTCAATTTGAAAAACATCTAAATAGTAATGGGCATGAAAGGTAAGTGGTACGAGAATAGTGATTACATTAATCATATTTCTTTACCATAGTTCAGTGTTGTTATTAACAAAAGGGACTAGCTTTCGTCCTTGAAGAGACATGCCCAATTCCAAAACCACTAGCTATATTCTAGCTGCAGTGAAGTTAATTGGAATTTTGCTAAAGGTTTCAACAGGAGCAGGATTTTGTCTTTTCCCTGGCACGAACAGAACACACTGTGGACACATGCAAAGCTCTCTGCTGAGTCTATGTCTTTCTGGCCCAGTGATCCCTTCTAAATGCTGAATCTGCTTCAAGATGCTAAATACCAAGCTAGGTTCTGCAACTGCGGCTGGCGTGCAGCAT
This sequence comes from Buteo buteo, assembly GCF_964188355.1. Lineage (NCBI taxonomy): Eukaryota > Metazoa > Chordata > Aves > Accipitriformes > Accipitridae > Buteo > Buteo buteo. The sequence continues at coordinate 11,643,468 of NC_134190.1, read as the reverse complement.
GTGCTTACACACTCACCCCTGAAGCTGGTAGGACCACTCGGTCAAGTTCTCTCAAAGAAATAACAGAAGAAAAACACCTCTTAGAAACCTACATGACATGCATGTCTTCTCGTTAAATCAGAACTATCTCTTTTCTTCATCAATTACATATAATTTATATATTTCCCATTTACGAGTGTTTTCTTCAAACTTCATCCAGAAGCAAGCATGAGAGCAGGTTCAATTAAGAGCTTCTGGTTTAATATGATTTGATTTTTGATGTGCATTGATTTGCTGTCTTCTTGCTACGACTTTGCAAATTTAATAGTGCAAGGTTCCCTGTGCTACCTTGCTAAAATTCCTCACTTTGGATGCAAACACACACTTTTTCAGAAGTATTTTCCATCCGCTTGACTCTTAAATACCTAAAGTGAGCTCTTCAAAGATCAAGAGCATCAACTCTTCTCCCAGGAGCAGCATTTCACTTTTCGGCATGATTATATAATGTCTATCATACAATCTAAATTTACAATCCCATCTAAGAACTATTCAAACATGAATTAATGACTAAGCTGAAAATTACATTTGACAGAGAACCTGCAAAAGCAGCATCTGAATCCTCTTCAGCACATTTACTCATCTTTCCTTTGCAGCAACCAAAAAAACCCTAAACGCACCAACCATAAAATGAGTATAGGCAGCAGATGTAGCACATCAGTTCAGAGTGACAGAAACTGGACCAGTATAATGCTGGTAGAAATTGTTTTCCTTGAGATGCAAGAGAAAGAGGTAAAGATGCTTTTTTACTACTTTTTTTTTTTTTTTCCATTTATTTTCCTGTTATGGTGCAGTTCTCAGACCATGTTACTGGCCTTATTTCACAGAGGTAAAATAATTACCGCCCCCCCCGGCAAAAAAAAAAAAAAATCTTTATTATACTTTCCTATCTCTAAACAAGTTTGTTTCAAGGTATTCTGCTGTCAGGTTCCTGTTTCTTCTATGTGTAATACATGTGATTGCTGCCGAAAGCTCATTAAGAAAGAAGCCATGCCTTTCACTGGACAAAGGAGGATGTAAAAGCACTTCATTGTTCCTGCTCTGAAGAAAAACAATTTGCCACAGCCAGATCCCCCTCCCAGCTGTGCCAAGTGCACGGTAATTTATTACCTCTGGATGTCTGATTCCAAGTGAAGGAAACTGAAATGTCATACCTTCATTCATAACACCATCTCATGGAATTATTTTTTCCGGATTCCTGGGAAGTTGAAATATTTGAGAAGAATATCAGGAACTGTTGTTTTAGCCTGTTTGGTGAGTAGATAATTGCCTTCCAACTCTATTCTTTCAGGAAATGATGTGAGTGTTGCATTGTTCCTAGATGGGGGCAGCAATGTTTTTTAACAAGACACATACATACATATTTTTAAAAAAAACAAAACACAACAAAAACATGCAATCTAAGCCACTGTACTGAACCAGACTTTCTGAATCTGGTGTAGATAAGAGGTTGGCCCAGACAACGTGTCCACATTTCACATAACTAAGAGCATTCTTTAGAAGGGATGTAAGCAACACTTTTTGTTGAAGAAAAAAAAAAGAAAGTCTAAAACAAACCCCTTTATGATGTGAGAGTAAAAAGCTCATTATGTTAAGTGATATCAAACATGACCAGAAAAGACCCTAGGGAGAAATTACAGTTTTTTATTGGATTCTGTGGGACAAACTAGCCTGGGAACTTGAAAGCACAGGGAAGGTGCACGTGGAAATCACATCATATATGAAGAGTAATTTCTTACCGTGTGAAAATTATTTGGAAATAGTTTTCAGCTAAAGTTTCTCTTTATGGCAGCCGTTTCAAAGGGAGTATACTGAGGCAATGACCTACAGTAGCACTAATACAATAGCTGCTGGATAACCTCCTTGCAGAGGTATGTGGTCTTAGTCCAGTTCCGTGTCAACAGGCAAAATGTAATCAGCACTGAAACTCATAGCAACAGAGGCTCAGTTTGAGCCTCTTTCTTTATTTTGATTGAAGATAATGACAAAAATTCAACTCAGTTTTTGAATTTCAATTTAATTCTTGATAAAATTGCACCTGGAAAGAGTATAAAGAGGGAACTACTATTTCTTCTTCAGGAGAGGCTGCAAAGGATAAAGGGACAGCATACAGAAACTCTGCTGTGACTTTTCATGCTCCAGTTTGACCACCATGCACTTCTCTAGGACTCGCATCCTCTAAAAACCAACAAACTGAAGAAAGATTTTTGCTTTTTGTGATCCTCTGGTGACGATGACTGCCACCTCAGTGACAAACACCAACCTCCACCGCACAGCAACCCGATGCAGCAGGCTGCATCATCCATTTCCTCCCTACTTCAACATCTGGCTAAGAAACAAAAAGTCAGTAACTAAACAGCTTTATTACATAAAATTCTATCTGTTCATGGATGTTTAAAGGAAATTGCATTTACTGTACCACCTGCAAGTCACAGCTGCAAGAAAATTTCAAAACACAATGCATCCTGGTCAACCCACATTTTTTTACATATATATCTACCTATCTATAGATATATGGTTTTTTTACAACCAGAAACAGCAGCCTGTGTTTGGGCCTACTTCTCCTGGATACACAGATATGCAAAAAGCCTTACACAAAATGAGCGAAAGGTTCTGTCCTACACTCTGTATCTGTGCAGCATTTGTATTCTGCACTCAAGGTGTCCCAGAGAATGAATTCAACAGATTTGCCTAAGGAATGCCTCTAAACTTGCCCAGGACACAAATATCAGTATATTTAGTAGGCATGGTTGATGGTTGGACTTGATGATCTTGAAGGTTTTTTTCCAACCTAAATGATTCTATGATCAAAGTCCTACTACCTCCGAGTGCTTCTTGATTCCAGAAAACTTTTCCACTGTTGTGATGTATTGCGGGCTGCTTATTCTAAAAAAATTTTTGAACCATTTAGACTTTGACTTTAAAGGGTAATTCCTCCTTAAGATCCCAAACACTAATTAGTTGTTTGAAACCAAACTGCTAACTGGGTGTACTGCTGTAATTCTACTTTACAATTTTTAACATTGTTTAGTAAATACTTTCTAAATTATGCTCAATTTTCTTTCAAATCAGTATATTGGAAGGATGCACAGTATCTCCTATTTAGGTAATTCAGCTTAGAAGCTTTCTAGGTGACACAGTAAGTATTGGAACAGATTTGGAGCCATCTGGAGAGGGGATTTTCAGGAACCGGAATTTATTTAATGAGGGCTAAAAACATCTGGAAAGGACAAACTTGGGTCCACTCATAAAGGACTTCCTATGACCTCAAGCAATCTAGAACTAAATTTCCCAAAGCTAAAGCTACTAAAAAGTGCTGTGCACATTCTAGAACATGTTACAGCAAGAGGCATTTTTGCATAGCCTAGTTTGGGAGAGCACTGACTAGGTACCACCCCACAAGCTTTGCAAAGCAAGCTTGCAAATTTATTTTACAATTAACTCAAAGACAACTAAAAATGCTTATCCGGGTCCTGCAGTGTTTGCTGTGGCAAGAACAAAGGTTATTTTTCCCAAGATTACAGAATATAGGGACTCTAAGTCATGAAATGCCGGACAAATTTATAGATTATGTCCATCGCGAGATGTCAGTAATGAGTAACAAGTGAAGGCCGTAAATAGTACTTTGGTTCTCACTAAATTCCATTACATCAAGTTAAATGCAATGTCTGTTAAAAAAAAACAATGATACTCAGTCGCAGGTCTCCTTGTATCCACCCAGTGAGTCATTAGTGGAGAAGACTGAGGAAATGTAAGGTTTTATTATAAATTACAGTTTTAAAATACAGTATTATCCATCCTTCAGTGCAATTCACTTGAAAGTTCTTATTAAAAGATCCAGCTTTTTCTTTACTGTCTATAAAATAACATTAAATAAAAATCTGAACCATCCAGGTTCTGATCTGGCCCAGATAAAGGATTTAAGAAGGCAATCTGAAACATAGGTGGATAGCTCTACTCAACTCCTAGTTAGGAAGCAAAAATCTGAGCCCCAGATTTTCAAAGCTACAGCTTTAAGCCCTAGTAGGACTTCTGCAAGCTCTTCTTCTTTCTAATGCTCACCATCGTCTTCAGTGAATTTGTTCCTACTTCACTCATTACTATATAAAAAATGGCAAAGGTACTGCACGCAATACTATACACTCTTCAGAACTGGAAGGTACATATACATGGAGTAATGTATTTCTAAAAGATTTCTTTCAATCCTTATAAAACTCCCTTTGTTAACTGCCCCAAAATAGATTTAAGCATTTTTGACTTCTCTTTTAATACCTATGTTATTTGGAATTTCTGAATAATCTTATGACTAAACTCTTTTTGAAAGTTTTGTTATTCTTTAAAATCCTACTACAGCAACTGCACTCCCATCTTCCTGCAAATTCTGCTGTATGTTAACACACAGACCATAAGATAGACCAACAGCACTGAGCGTACTGCATCTTTACTACTTTGAGAAGTTTGTTTAATTATAAACAGTTAAAATAATTGGCCTGTTTAAAAGTGTGTGGTATGATAATTTTGTTCACAACATATTTTGCAGAAGTCCCCGTTTCTTTTTATGGCACAATCTCTATCAATAAGCATAAACTTTTGCCTCAAACCTTCAGAAAACCTGATCCACTGAAGTGAAGAGCAGTGTAAGAATGCAGCTCCTGAAGGTTTTAATCTCTGGCATTGAGTCTAACATCAGATTATAGTAAATCTTAATTAGAACGCCTAAGTATTGCGGACAAGATTGTTCAGATCAGCACACCTTACATAAATAATTTTAAGAGTGACCTGTTGTAAGCTTTTTTGAGGACTAATGGGGCAAAACGCTGCTGATAAGTAGTGTCATTTTTTATTTAAAAGCATGCGGTTTCATCCACAAAATGTCTTGTACTTATACAAAATACTATATTAAAACTGAATATAAGCATTTACAGTCTACATCTCCTATAAAAACAGGCTTTCTAACTTTCCTCCTCAGGCTTGCACTGACACCTACTGGGGAATATTTGTAAATCTCAAAATCCATAGCCTTGAGAGATAGGAAGCTTTTCAACTCAGGAGTCAGCTATATATGATTCAATTCATTGGCTGATTATGCCATGTATTTGCCATTTAATTTGACTACTGAAAAAAACTCCATGGTTTTTGAGGAAAGATTTAACAAGCCATAAATTAAAATATCAGAGAAGATGTAATGTTCCGGTTGTAATTATGGCACTTTTCTATAAAAAGTATTACCCAGTGATAGCATAGAAAGAAGCAAAGTAAGAGCAAATAAATCAGCTTCCTTCCTCCTTCCAAGGATTAAAAAAATATGATAGGCCTTAGATATAAAACATTCCAAGGAGAACAGCACATAGGTTCGTTGTTAAAACACAGCAGTTAAAACCAAAACAAACCCTTAAGTATTTCTTCAGTTCCTCAGTTTGTTATTACTCCTAAACACAGCAGCAACAGATTTCATTTAGCATGTCCAAGGAAGATACCAGTTTCTTGCTATGTATTCATCAGAATAGAAAGACTAAGTGATTACATGACATCCGAGCCCACTTCCAGTTACAAAGAAGAACAGCTAAACCTAGAGTTCAGTATAATAAATGGCACTAATAGTTAGGCAAAAAGTTATATGCATAGCCTGGTACAAAGACGTATTGCCAAACTCACCTGCCATACTAGAAGTTAACTTAGGGCTTGAGGACCCTTTCCAGCTCCTATTGGAATCCGATGCAAACTGCTATCAAATTTAACAGGGATTGAATAAATGCTCAAGAATTTTAAAACAATGAAATTCAATCATGCAAATATTGCAAGTATAAGGTAAAACACTTCCTTCATGCACCAATGACATAAAACCAACTTTTAAACTATTCATTTTTCTATTTCTCCCAAATGGTAGATACTTGAATTTGAATCTTACGAAGAAAGTCCCATTGTGGAGAACCATTGCGTTCAGACACAGTCCTGCCTTGCTAGAAAAAAAAATGCTGAAGAAAGGAATCTTTTATATCCATCAGATGTGTTATGTTTTGAGATAATATTTGACACATCAGGTTTGTTTTAGTTTTTTTGGTTGGTTTTTGTTTGTTTGGGCTTTTTTTTCCCGCATTTAGACAGAAAAGATAGGTTTTCCTGTAAATGTTTGCAAGTTGCTTCAAAGACAACTAAGCATTTCCAAGTACCTCAACACCTACAGCTTATCATATAAAAAAAGTGAATGTTACTGAATAAAATAATTAAGCAACAGACAGTTTTCACGTGGTCCCCACAATGAATAAGAATGGGCCCACAGGCACATATAGACTATGAAGAAAAGTGTTTTTAAATGAACTTCAGCATAAAAGTACCTGTATCATTCTGAAGGTGGAACACATTTTCAGTGTTAGGATTTAGAAGCTTTTCAAAGAATCAGGAGCACACATCCCAGATGATTTTGGAAATACCACTTTATTTTCCAGTGAATATCTAACTTGCAACATTTGTATCATTGCTTAAGAGCCCTCAGATTGACAAAATACTAAAATCTACAGCTTCAGTGCACAGTTAATTAGATATCTAAATCTTAATAAAAATTATCAGTGCAAAAATAAAAATTAATTCAGTATGCAGTTAAATGCATTTTGTTATAAAGATATTTGGGCTTTGAGCATATATACATCAAATAATCTGGTAAGAGAAGCCATTTTCAGTCTGTGCTCAAAACAATCAAAACTATTCCACACCCAATTCTAAAGACAGGCAAGAACTAACTTTTTCTTTTTAAATGAAAGTCTGAGCTTAGTTACAACATTCATCATGGGTACATAAGCTGAAAAATATTACAGAGGTCACCTTCTAGTCAAACAGGGGTTGTTCTAAAAGAGGCTTTCCTATTTTTCATGTGTGGGATACTTTTGAGACATCTACGTTTTTTCCATCCACAACAGAGAATTAACAACATTCCAGCATGCCCCAGTGTCGGCAAGTCCTCTTTTCAATCCAGATACACGATGATGATTGATGGAGCTGCTGGGCCTACAGTAGTGGGCAGAGCATCTTGGCAGGAATTCAGTGTTATTGAAAGAAATCTCAAATACTTATTCCATCTCCTCTACTAACTTTAATCACACTATCAACATGCTGCCAGGAATGGAGCCTTGACACCAAGCCATAAACTTACACAAGCAACCATTGTTGGCATATTACTGTTGCAATACAGGTAAAGGGTAAATTCTGTTTATTTTTACCTGTTTCCGTTCTATATTGGACACCAACTAAATTATGGAAAGATATTTCCTGTACTAACAGTTAGCTTGTGCCATATTTCATTAAGGTACTATGTCTCATTTTGCTTGGTTAATGAACTGGTTAAGTTAACTTCTTCAGTTACGCTGCTGTTAACTGCAAGTTTTAAATAAAGTGATACAGGAGTTTCACATACCCCGTTAGAGTAACAGTAAGAAAGCACATCAGTACTACAGGTGTTTTACCACTAATCTGCTCATTTGTTATGCTGATAAAGAAAAATCTTTCCTCAATTGCTTTACAAAGTTCTGACAAGCTTACTCTAAGTAAACCAACAGCATGTCAAATACTTAAGGTAAATACTGTACGAGCTACAAAGCTAATACAAAGACTGATATGCTTCTCGTGATTACTTTTCAGCTTGTTTTGGCTTTGCTTAGAACAGTAAAGCTTAAAAGGAGAGGCCTGAGACATTTACAGGGAGAGAAAAGAAATTGTTGTCCAAGCTCACTTATCCGTTTTTATGTTAGCAAAAACCATTTAAATATCAACTCTACTTCATAACACTGAACATACAACCCAAAAGTTGGAATTGCAACTGCATTTAAAATTTTGTTGAGATCTTTCATTGCTAAAGCTGCAAAGTAAAATATTCCATAAAACAAGTTGGTTTTCCTGAAATCTGTGAATGGGATTTATGGTTTTCCCACTGAATTCTCAGCTAACTATGACTGGAACCTATTACACCTACTTTTTGGGAAAGGGCTGTGGCTGCACACTGGGACAGTTAAATGTTACATTAGTCTCTGTTTTCCCAAATGAGACAATACTCTCTGCAGATAGGAGAGAATTCCAGTTTGCAAGTCCCTGAGCTGATGTAGTCACACAACATAATTTCCAGTTCCACCTTCAAAAAAATGAAGAAACACTGGCATTCCACCTGCCCTGAAGAAAACAAGCACAGATAGGCACTTAAGTTGAAAGTTTGCAACCTTTTCTTCCCATACCAAACCTGTAGAGGAAATTCTCCTTTTTTTCCTACGTGTTTCAGCTTTCCAAAAGAATCTCAATTTAAGTCAGAAGCAACCGAGTATTGGCACAAACCCAGCACTATTAAAAAGGAAAGGTCTTAAAAAGAAACATATTTGGTCAGTTCCTTCTCCATCTCAGAATACTGTTCTTTGAGGCGCTCCATAGCTTTTCTGTGCTCTTCATCCACCTCTGCTTGTTTGTTTTGTTGTTCTTTCATGAATTCCTCCCAGTGGGCAATGCGCTTCTCTTCACAAGCCATCAGCTTGTCCGCCTGAAGCTGAGAGGAGGAAAATGTCAAGTTTTAATATAATTTCCATATTAAAACAGAGGGTTTAATGAGACCTACGTAATGTTAAAGAATCAGAGAAACTGGACTTTTACTTCAGTAAAGTGAAACTAGCAAGGAAACATATGAAAAGGTGAAACTAAAAAGAAAACATTTATTTTTATAGTCAATCCAAAACAAATGGTAAAATGTCTGTGATACTATTAAGGTGATAGCATTGGCAACAATAGCTTTTCTATGCTACAGCCTTGTGAAAAATAATTAAATAAATAAATGGAAAGACATTTTAAAGTTACTAGCTCACCTCGTTTGCTTCTGTTGGTTTCTAAAGATCGTACTTGTTGCATTATTTGCTCCTCTGATTACTGACAATGTCAGAAGTACTGTAAGTAGCTGATATAAATCCGTATTAGCTCACAAAGATTTTCTTTTAAAATGAACTTCTGATTTTGGGAACACAGCATTCAGTGTTTTTAGCCCCCTTAGTTATGGGGGACACCCCCCCCCCAAATCAGCAAATGGACACAGCTCCCCCCCCCCCCCCCCTGCTTCTTCTTTTCTTGTATTCACACAGAAAGAAGCTGCCTACTGACACTAACAGATTCAGGGCGTCCACTGTAAGTACAGGCAGGCCTATGTTATATATGATACAAACTAAAAATGTCTGAGTTATGAGGTAAACACTAGGCCCACTATATTCCATATTTGTGAGTGCTAGACTAAATTTTAGAGAGTTATGTATGTCTATTATTTAGGTACATATGAATTATCAGAGATTAAAGGATCCACTTCAACACTCAAGACAGCATTTGAGATTTTGTCAAATCCGTGTAGACAGAATGCTTCTATGTTTCACAACTAATTATGATGGTTAATAAAACTCCTGTAAATTATATGTCAGCCAATCCTTCAACATATCGCTCCTCTTTTCTTGACATTTGCTACTTTCCCCTTGAAAGTCACTTTTGTTTCAACAAATGAATTTTCTACATTCTTGAATACATTTTTAAAACTAGAAACAAGCCACATTTCTATTTTACCACAATGCATAGGTTCAGCATAGTCATCAGATACTAGTCTTGATGAAAAGCCTCTAATACAAAAAGGAAAAGAGTGAAATAGAATATAACAACATAGATATTCAATGTTTTGAAACTGGCAGTTAGTGTTTCTGCTTTAGCTAGCTAGCTTTTACTGTAATTAATGTTTTACTTTATGAACAAGTTATTTTTCCCCTCATACTTTCATACTGCTTGGCTTCTGGTAAGCCTGATTCCTTTCATTCTCTTATCACCCAAATAAAAAAAAATAAATCTAGCTATTGAGAAAGAGAGATCATACACACATCCAATATTCATGTCGAAATGAGATGTACTTCTGTGGATTTCTTGCATACATTATTAACAGTCTGGCCTCCTTATATTATAGATGCTGAAGTCACAATAAATCTAGGCAGTTGTTCTTGCATTTGCTCCATTTTCCAGCAAAAAAGATTCATTCTTTTTCTTTTTTTTCTCCTTTTTAATATATCAGCAATGACTCTTCTCTATGTACAGTACTTCTGTGTAGGAATAAATACTATCATACAGCTTTAATAGACATCTGGCATTTTTGTCACCTTGAGGCAATGGGAACCCATTTATGTATTCTTCAACACTCTCAAAGCGTTGTTCTTCAAGATCACAAATTGTGGGTTAAATACACTAGTTTTGCCATGCAGCATTTTATATACATGATAACATTATGCCAAGGGATGCAGTATCAGCTACTAACAAAATACACCAGTGTATATAAATAGTTCCACTAGTACACTACTTCATATCCAAAAAAGTTTTGAAACAGCCGGTGCATCACACACACTTTTTGACAGGACTATGCAGCACCTACCCAAACCACACTTCAGCTACACTAACCCATGCTCCTCACAACATGAACAGTTTGCAAGGAACATGAAACTCATGGTGCTACTTTCTATTTTCATTTTCCACTGTGCCATTCCTACCCAAGGACATAAAATGATTTACCTGGGAAAACAACTTAAGACATTTCTGGACCATGAGATAGTGAAGTTTAGTTTACCAAAAATCTGTGGTCTAAGTCTTTTCTTCTCCCCCGGTCAATCAGTCTTTAGTTTGTTCTGGCACAAGAGAAGTGACATTGTGAAATAAAGGGATATTAGCAGCCAGGCTATGCACATTGCCTAATCTATGCCTAAAGACAAATTTAAACAGTTGACTACTGAGAAGCAATTGCTGTAAGTGCTTATTCTTTAAATACATAAATGCAAGCAGCATTGGAAATAAAGTAACTCCATATAATTGCAATTTACACCTTTAACAAAGTAAAAAGTTGCAGATATGAATAATCACTTCAGAAAACAGAAAAAAAAATTAAGATATGCTAGACCAAGCAAATAAGAATGACAAGAAATACCAAGTAAAAGACACCAAGGACTTGAATACTGTTTTCACTCTCCCACCCTGGTAACGATTTGGAAAACCCCACTGTAGAAGCTCAGTGCACTGCAGCTCTGCTTCCTAGAAAACAAATTCAAACTCAACTGTTCTCGGCAGCACCTCCAGATCATTAACACTTACGGCTGCTGAGTGGATATGTTTGTGTGTGCGAGACAGTCGTAATCTTGAAACCAGTATTGCTATTCCTACCAGATGAATAGCCATGTGAACAGCAAAAATAACAAAGTGTGATTCTTAATGGATGCGTGCCTTAGGACACAGATCTTTCAACCAAAGCGTGTGTTGCAGCGTAAACTTTCTTCTTATTAGAAGTTAAAGGATCCACACAGGAGAGACCTACGAATGCTATTGCTGTGGGACAAGCTTCAGTGGGCACTTCAATCTCATTAAGCATCATAGAACAATATGAGAGAGAAATCCTGACCAAAGACAGGTTCCTCCTATGCCCACATCCAACTGCAAGACCCAAGCTGCAACAGACACCATCCCTGGAGCTAAGGTACTACAAGGCTCCCCTCATCCAAGCCTTCTCCGCTGTCTCATAACATAACATCTGCTACTGTGCTACAGCCTTTTGCATAGCAGAACATCACTAACAGTCTTTTGAGGACACATGCTCACACGCAGGACATCGACACCTAGCCCTCCAGCCACAAAAAGATTCAGTTTCTCAGCACAGAAAGATGACTCTCACACTGTAGCTGTGCAAGTACCCTTCAGGTTTGCCCTAAATTGTGCTTTCTTACCACAATGTTCTCCACTCCTACCACATCCTCTTCATATCCAGCGCTGTTAGCTTCACTGGTTTATTCAATTGACCATAACACACAGGAGGAAAAACTAATGAAATCAAGACACTATGCAAAAAATATTGTGTCCTAACTGTAGTTGTAGTGGCAGCACAGCTAGAAAGCATGGAGGTCCATATAGGCAGATGAATAATCTCTCTTGTTAAATATGCCATTGGCAGTCATGAAAAATCTTTAAAATATAAAATTTTTCTAGACATATAGATATCTTGGCATGGATTTGTATTGGTTAAATCAAAAGTCACTCTCATAAAGCAAACAGTTTCCAAAAGTCAACATAATTATGTATATTAGTGATCTGTAGAGACAATACTGAGTATATTTTATACAATCAATTCATGATTTCCAAATTTATACATTTGCAAAAAGTTTGTTTTCCAGAAAACAATACATGTAGAATTTGACAGTGTGCCTGGCAAATTAATTTCCAATTTTGTAACAGTGAGGAAAATAACAACTTCATTTTAAGATTACAGAACTTCAGGTTATTTTCCATCAATTTGTTATTTAGGAAGCATTCCAATGTCATATTACATTTCTCACTCCTCAAAGCCTGACTACTTAAAACCGAAGAAATAACCTCAATCAACTTAAGTATTAATACAAATTGGTGTTGCTCTCTTAAGCGTCAGGATCTCTAGTTATGAAGCATTAATTCATTGCACATTTAAACTCATGCTGAGTAGAAAAGAGCACGTGAACATCATTTAAGAGTAACAATCTTTGAAATACATACCTTCTCTTGCTAAATATGAACTGAAGATTGAAACAAAAAGTTTAGGCTCTAGGTAACTCCTACAGCTTGCTGAATCAAGTACGACAACAGTAAGAAGAATGATCAATCTCTAGAGATCTGTACCACCTCAGTGATGCTGGTATACACAAAACTCTAATACTTCTTTTATAAGTTAAAAACAAGTTATCATGACTACAATAACTGTTAGTAATTCACGCTCCAGCTTTTGCATGTTCTCAGAAATTTTGTATTCAGGAAATGTTTAACAGCATTCTGAGCAACCTCAAACATGTTACCTTGCCTCAGTGGTTTAGGCTTAAAAAAAAATCCCAACAAACAAACCCTCACTCCTAAGAGAATAAATATATTCTAAGGAATTAACAGTCCTCCAAAATTGTAATCTGTACGTACAAGGTAAAAAAAGCTGGCCATATGCAAAGTAGTCCATGTTTTGCAATATTAGAGATGTATGATAAAATATCTTTTTACTTAAAAAAAAAAATCTAATTCACATATCCCAACTCAGAAGACAGTCTTGGTATTACAGAGCTACAGAACATTCTGGGATCAATCTCTACAGTTTCCCTAATCTGATGTATTCCCCAGGCAAGCAAAAAGAGAGGAATGAAAACCTTTTGCTTATGGCATTTACCCTGATGGTGGAGACGTACTTCCAGTTTCTTATACATTGAACAATTAAGTTCTAGATAACTAATGCCTATAACTACCTTTAATATTAGAAGTTTATTATTCTTACATGCTTTTTTTAGTCAGCTGTTTCAAAGGAATACAGAACAGAAACACACCCTTTATCTGCTTGGTTATTGTGTTGACTGAAAAGAGTAACACTGTCATTTCTATGTATACATACATATATTTATAAATCTGAATTCATCAAGTCAATGACTCCTGTCAAATATCTTAATTTCCAAGTCAAACAATAATCCAAAGACCTTCAGTAGCTGGGCCCCCGTAGGTGACATATGACATAGTAAGAGACTAAAGAACTTGAAATTGCCTTTGCATACTGATGGTCAGTTATGAAGCACTTTGGTCTTATCACAGAATACGAAAATATAACATGCATTCTGAATAAATACATATTCATATTTCAGGAAGGTAGAAGAATGTTTTTTTTCCTCAAGTCCAGAAAGCACTTGCAGTGGTAATAAAAAACTTCTGACCTGTTAAAATATTTTTTACTGTCATGAAGAACGAAATAATGCCTGCATGCTTGAAACTACAGGTATAGTTGCATGAGAAAATAATCCCTTTTTCTCCTTTAAAAAAAAATTAAAAAAAAATTGGAAGAATAGTAATTCAGTGTTAATTTTCATTATTTTTTAAACTTGTAACTTTGCAAGACCAACCCAACTATGTAAAAGATAAATTGCAATAAATTCTGGCCCATACACAGTCAGCAAAACACTTAAAATAAAGATTTACAGAACTCCCAAATTGCTGAAAAATTCTAATTACAAATTTTGGATTGCTGGTAATGATTAAAAAAACCAGAAACAGACACCTTGTTTTTTAGGTTTCATTCTTTCGTTTCCAGGCCTGCCAACTGGAAAAACTGTTAACTTGTAAACTAACAAAAATATCACAAAGAATAGCACATACAAACATGAAAATCAGTGTACTTTCATAGAACAACTTTTCAGAGTATAGCCTAATTTTAATTTCTACCTTTTATCATTTCAAATGACTGCTAAAACAAACAAATCTGTAAAACTATAGTATAAACCCACAAGTAAAAAAACCAACCAAACAGAAAGAACACAAGCCCTTTCAGTCAGACTTAATTATAAATTAGAAAACAGCACCTAATAAACCCAACACAGCCACCTCAGAAAACATGTAAGTTTCCACTTTCTCCTCATCCAGTAAAGAAGTGTCTACAAAGTTGTTCTGGTATTTTGTTATATAAATAAACCAGTGCACTATAACAAGACAGAAGCCAATATTATGCTACCACATTTAGGCTTCAGAACAACACATTTTGTTCTTCGGTAAAACCTCACGACCTTTGTAACATGGGAAAATTGCCGTATGAACTAAAGCATGCAGACGGACCTGAGCCAAGAGGAAGCCTTAGGTAATCATGACATCGTATGGTATCGGTACAATATTTAGCCAGGAACCAAAAAAAAGAGTCTCAATAATCAGCTATAAATTGTAATGTTTTAAGCATTACACAATGCAACATTTCCTGCCATGCTGTAGATTTCTATTTGATCCAAAAGATCGTCTAACTGTCAGCAACAGTACATTATTCTTTATGCTTTTATTATCTGTGTTACTGACTGGCACTTACTATCACTTACTGTACAGAAAAAAAATTTTTTTACCCCACCTGAAAAGATCTACAAGGTAGTACAAATGGTATTTCTACATGGCTGTTAATTTGGCAAAATTTGGACAGATTTTTTTTCATTTGTTCATTTCATCTGAAAATCATCTCCTCATCCCCAAACACTCAGAACTCCAATTCTATCCTCCTATAAGGTTTCCAGCTCCTGTCCACACTGATACTTTTTTCCAGCTTTTTCCTGGTTTTGATTGCTGGTTATATATTCTTTCAGCAATACCTCTTCTGCAAACAGTATTTCACATGTTCTGCTAGAAGTTCCTTCAGTCACCCACCAGAACATAAGCCACAGCAAGCTGTTAAACTTCACTTTTTGCATGTAACCCGAATACTTGGCCTCCATTTCTGTCTTTCAGTATAACTTCATAAATACGAGGGTTTGGGAAACTCAATCTAAGCTTAGAATCTGTTCTATGTTTGTAACAATGCCTACTACTTTTATGAGTAATTTTTTTAATAAGAAATTTAGACAACACCGAATTTGGAAGACTTTCAGCTTTCATGTTCATATAAAAAGTTGAAAATAGTTTTGAGTTAAAGTTTCATAATTTGGTTTCGATATAAACCAAAGCTTGTCTAAATTACAAACATAGTTACTGCCTTATTAATTCCTGTTCTTGGAATTCCCTTTGGTGTGTTAGCAAATTTACATATTTTGGCAGTGATGTCTTTTATATTCCTTTTATATCAACACCTAAGCTCAGACATTAGTTATTTGGAAAAAATCTAATCTGATTATGAAACCATTTTTTCACTCCATAGCGCATACTGCTTGAACCTGAAAGATAGCAAAGCCTTCTTGTACTCAGTACTGACTCACATGAGTTGGTTGTATTTATTTCTATCCTTGTTTTACTGTCATTGGTTATGCAAAAAATTAACATTTGTAAAAACATCAAATTTATCAGTAAACTTTGTTTTTAGTATTACTTGGGCTGTTTTTCTTGAAATTAAAAAACACAAACAAAAAATAAAAACACATAAAAAACCCCAAACCAAAACCCCCACCATTTGAGGCAGACACAGGCTTTGAGGAATGTTACCATACTAGTTTATGCTAAAGCAATTAAGAGATAATGAGAAGTGTTAGGTACCTTCCAGTATAAGCCTGTACCCTTCTACATAAAAATATTTAAAATAAAAAAAATAAGAAAGTAGTACACAAAACCAGGTTTACAAAATTTCTTGAAAACTTCTCAAGTTTCTCCCATAAGCTTAAAGTAATCCACAGCTTGAACTACTAACTAAATATTACTGATCTAGGTGGGAAGACTACTCAACGAGACAGAGGATTCCATGAATGCTTCTTTCAATGACATTCTTGTAATCACAAATTACTTTATACCCTAAGTGAGAATGTGGTAGGGACATCATCATTTCCCTTTTGTTCCTTAGCTGATACCAGCAGCTGAAAGGAACGGCAAAAAGGGATAATTAGTAAAGCAAATAATCTTAAAATTCATTCGATTCAGCAGAAATTGATAATTTCACTGAGGACTGCTAACACTAATCACTTGACACCAGACCCTACCAAAACTCCATTATTTTTTCAGAGCACGTAATTTCAGAAAGAAAAAGTAAGGAAAAAGTATTTCTCCTCAAGTGGCTGCACTACAATGACAACTTTTATCTATAATGTAAAAAAAGTTACCTGCCTGTTACTATGCACATTTGGGAAGTGTCAAGCCAAAAAATTTTACTATACAAGCTTAAAGAAATGCTACAAATCCTGAATAGCTATTAGTATTCTGCCACTGTATTAAAAAAAAAAAAAAAGAAAAAAGAATGGAAAAATACAGCTAATGTTTTTAAAAACAATAGTTACCATTCTTATTGAGTGTTCATTTTATAAGTTATAAACTTTTTTATTAAAGTTTTACTTCAAACACACAGTAGCAGAACTGCAAGAATCTCCTACTTAACCTCTCTGTTAGTATCTACACTAGTGTTAGACACAAGCAAACTTTGTCAGGGTTCAGCAGCGTGCTGTTTGCACAGTACCAGTATTCAACTGCAACTGTACTGCCCATCTTCACTGATTACAAAAAGGAAAGAAAAACATGACTATCAGCTTACATAAATCAATGCACAGCCTGTTTTGCATGACGTCAACAGAAACGTCTTCAGTTTTTCTGAACTAAATGATTATAACTAACATTTAGCAAGTAAAAAGATAACACAGGAACACAATCATGAAGGAGTAATGGGAAAACATGAAACTAATTTCTTGTATAATTTTCCAAATTTTAGATTGAGAGCACATGTATTTCAAATGAGCAAAGTGTAGCCAACTGAAAAGATTCCAATGATTCGCATGTTCCTATAATATAGCCCTTCATTAAATAACCCATCCACAAGTGAAAAACATACTTCCTTTTCAACAAGCAATATATATATAATATGGTCAATGTTCTCAGCTAACTAGGAAAGATTTACATTTCCATTCTGGTAGGTTAGTAGGTGATTTTTGTTCCACAGAAAATAATTTTTTTATATGTTTAAGCTTTCCCTGTGTGCTACAAATATTATAGTCTAGCTAGGAGGGGAAATAAAGCAAAGGAAATAAAAAAAAATAGTTTCCATACATCACGAGATTGTAGGAAGAACTAGTGAACCATTAACTTTGCAGTCGAGAACATATATGCCACTGCAGTATGTTTTATAAGTGCAGAAATCACCCCAAAATATGTTTTACTGAAAGTATATGAAGTATAGAAAAATATGCTTTTAAGGTCCGCTATACTGAAGACAGATAAACTTGCTGTAGAAGCACAAGACTCTTACTTAGAACACATTATAAAAATCTATCCATCCATCCTTTACCTTCCTCTCTTCACGCTCCCTCTCTTGGAGTCTATGGATCATATTGTTGGCAGCTTGCACTGAAATAACAAATTGCAGTAGATCAGTCTGCTGTTCTAAATCAAAGAAATTTGCCTGAAAGGGATTTAAAAGACATGAGGCTGTTGCAAGTCAAAGATTATATTCGACTGTGTCACTTAACTCTGCACAAAGAAGATTTGTCAGTACTTGCAGAAAATACTTTACATTGATAACTGTATGTAGGCATATCACCGAGATTAACCCTTGTGTGTTCTAGAAGCCTAAAAGAGAAAGGCAGCTAGGTCCTCTTGTGCCCATACTCCTTAGTGTTGCTGACGAGCTAGAGTGCACTACTCAGCACCTCAGAAGACATCAAAAAAACTCTCATGTCAGTAAGTAGAAATGGGTGATCAAGCTCTATGTTTTGGTTGGGGTTTTTTTTGTCTTATTTTTTCCCCATCAAATGTAAAAAGTGATTTAGTATAAACAATTTACACGGAGAACATCTTTATGCTGGAGCCAGCCTCTTCTCTCGTGAGTCTAAGCCTAGGAAAACTTCTCAGTGGAAATAGGAACTGTATTCCTATGCATTTTTTTCCCCTAACTTATTTAACACTTAATTAATGCAGAATTAAATAAACCAATTTCCCCAGAGCAGTCATTTCTCCCACTAACACACCCTAGCATCAAGAAATACCGTACTTATTTATCATCATCTTAAAGCTGGTGACTTCTCACAGCAGGAGGCAGGCTCCTGACCCCCTGAGAACTTCCAGTTACAGAACAGGTTCACTGCCCTCGTAGCTGATAAGGAGCTGGTAGCACCATGCATTGGAGCATCTGGTGGCTGAGCCTGAGCCACTCAGGACAACAGAAGACAGTGGCAAGTGGTAGTTGTAGCAGAATCCCTATGGCAGGGGACAGAGGCTCCCCACCTGTCCATATGTTTTGTCATCTAGGGAGGTTTGCTGCTTGCCAGGAGCTCACACTTAGCATGTTGTAGAGAGGCTACTGAGGCTCAGACTATAACCCCTGCTGCTTTTCCATGTAGACAACCAGCTGTACTGCAGAGGTGACCTGAGAAATATCAGGAATGACTACAGGGATCTGGGGACAGTGGTCAAAGGCATAGTAGTCTGGGTAATGTCCTCCTCATCCTTCCTGGTGAGGGGGACTCCATGGGTTTTTGGGGTTAACAGCTGGTTGCACAGTTGGTGTTGGCAGCAAGGTTTCGGTTTCTACACCCATAAGACCCATTCTGAGCACCCACAGCTGCTTGGAAGAGATGGGATCCACGTGACTAAACAGGGCAAGAGTACGTTTGCCAAAAGGCTGGCCAACCTGGTAGGGCCAGCTTTAAACCAGAAATGACAGGTGAGGGAGTGACTCCTCAAAATAAAAAAAGTAAAGAAGTTGGGGATAGGGTAGGCAAACCAAGGGTCTGGGATGATGGTAACAGAAGGGACATAGCACCCTTTTCAAGGATCACCTCCTCCAAGCTCAAGAAAGATCCATCCCAACAAGCAGGAAATCAAGCAAAGGCAGCAGGAGGCCTGCATGGATAGGCAACAAGCTCCTAACTGACTTCAGACTCAGAAAAGAAGTGTATAGGAGGTGGAAGCAGGGGCAGGTAACCCAGGAGGAGTACAGAGTTGCTGTCTGATTGTGCGGAGACAGGGCTAGGAAAATCAAAGCTGATCTGGACTTGAATCTGGAAAGGGGTGCGAAAGGCAACAAGAAAGGATTCTACGAGTATGTAAACAGCAAAAGGAAAACTAGGGAAAATGCAGGCCCTCTGCTGAATGGGGCAGGGGAGCTGGTGACGAAGACCATGGAAAAGGCCAAGGTACTCAATGCCTTCTTTGCCTTAGTCTTTACCATAAAGACCAGCCTTCAGGAATCCCAGGCCCCTGAGACCAGAGGGAAAGTCTGGAGCAAAGTCGACTTACCCTTGGTGGAGGAGGACCAGGTTAGGGAGCACTTAAACAAACTGGAAATACGTTAAGTCCACAGGGCCTGACAAGTTGTGTCCACAAGCACTGAGGGAGCTGGCTGATGTCGCTGTGAGGCCACTCTCTCTCTTTGAAAGGTCACTGCAACTGGGAGAGGTTCCTGAAGACTGAACTCCTATCTTCAAGGGCAAGAAGGAAGATCCGTAGAACTACTGACCATTCAGCCCAACCTCAATCTCAGGAAAGGTGATGGAAAAAAATCCTCCTGGAAGCATTTCCAAACATATGAAGAACAACAAGGTGATTGGGAGTAGTCAGCATGGATTTAGGAATGGGAAATCACCCTTAACCAACCTGATAGCCTTCTATAATGCAGTGACTAGCTTGGCGGATGGGGGGAAAGCAGGCAATGTTGCTTATCTCAGCTTCAGTAAGGCTTTATACAGTCTCCCACAACATCGTCATAGACAAGCCAACAAAGTACAGGTTAGGTAAGTGGACAGTGAGGTGGACTGAAAACTAGCTGAACAGCTAAGTCTAAAGTCTGTGATCAGCAGCACAAAGTCAAGTTGGAGGCAAGCCTCTAGTGACTTAGCCCAGGGGTCAGCACTGCAGCCGATACTGTTTAACATCTTCATCAGTGGCCCAGATGCTGGAGCAGAGTGCACTCTCAGCAAGTTTGCAGAGGATACAAAACCAGGAGGAGTGGCTGAAAGACTATATGGTTGCACTGCCATTCAGAGGGACCTTGAGCAACTGGAGAATTGAGCTGAGAGGAATCTTCTGAGGACCAACAACACGGCCTTGCAGCAAAAAAAGACGGCCAACAGCACCCTGGGCTGCATTAGGAAGAGCACTGTCAACAGGTCAAGGGAGGTGATCCCTCCTCTCTGCTCAGCACTGGTGAAACCGCACCTGTGGTATTTTGTTCACTTCTAGGCTCCCCAGTAAATGAAAGAGATGGACTTACTAGACAAAGTCCAGCGCATGGCCACAAAGATGATTATGGGTCTGGAGCATCTTTTTTAAGAGGGGAGGCTGAGAGAGCTAGGACTGCTCAGCCTGCAGGAAAGAAGGCCCAGGGGGAAATCTCATCAATGCAAATAAATATCTGATTGAAGGGAATGAAGATGAGGGAGCCAGACTCTTCCTATAGTGCATGACAAGAGCCAGTGGGCACAAACTGAAACACATGAGATTCCATCTGAACACAAGAAAACACTTTTTTCTTGTAGGGGTGGTCAAATACCGGCACAGGTTGCCCAGAGAGGTTGTGGAGTCTCTGTCTGTAGAGGAATTAAAAACCCAGCTGGACACAGCCCTGGACAACTGGCTCTAGCTGCCCCTCCTTGAGCAGGTAGGCTGGACAAAATGACCTCCAGAGGTCCCTTCCCACCTCAATCATTCTGTGATTCTATTGCTAATGATGTATTGCACAGCTGGTCATTAGAAAGTCAGGGAGCAATATCAAAGGTTCACTTCATTTAGAAGGTATTAGAACATATACCTTATTTGCATGACTAAATTTTAAGTTTCGCATCTTTTCCTGCAATTGTTTTGTGCGTATAGCATCATCTACTATTTGTTATTCTGCATATACCAGATGCCATATAAATAAGGGATATGAAATTAAATGCTTATATAACGTGCACTACATAAAATATAACAAAACCCACACTGGCATGTTTCAACTGCGTAAATTTGGCAGCTAAAGCTATATAGCCACACTCCCCTAAAATATCTTTTCGAGATGCTATCCTGTTGAATAAGTAAGAAAGAAAAAAGATACTGAAAAATTAATACAACAAATTTTAAACTTTCTTTTAAAATCTGAGCAATAAAAAGATATATTAGATGGTTATAACGATGCAACTAGGATTAGCATGCAACAATTACTACTACTACCCTCTTTGTGACTAAATAATAGCACATTTCATAGCTATATAGCAGCAAGTTTTGTTTTAAATCATGGGGGCAGTATTATGCTCTCTTGCAGGAAAACTAAGAAACTTGAAGGTCACACCACAGCATGCTTGCAACAAACAAGAAAACTGAAATTTTGTCCATGGCTTTAGCCAACATGGAGCACTATCCTGTTTTTAAGTGAGTAGCAAAAGATTGAGCTGAAATAGCTTTTAATTAAATCAACAGAAAGCTTTAATGTAACCTTAGCAAGAGCTGCGTAGGCTGGACCAATAGATATAAAAAAAAAAATGCCCCTGTGGATTCCCTTTTAAAATCTGACAGAAATGAGAACAAAGCACATAAATGGTAGAAAATTTATCCAAGGATGGATTTTTCCTCAAATCATATTTTGAATCCAAACTATTTAAATCATTCCTCAAAATGATTCAACAAGGGAAATAAGAAGCTACGTGCTTACATCTCTTGAATGCTTCATTCAAATTGTCATGCATTGCCTGCTCACACTTAGGAAGAACGTGTTCATTCGTTTCAAAGATTGTGTTCTTTAGATTTTCAAGTACTCGTAGTTCTCGGAGGCCACGTTTTTCCTGCCAGAAGAATTGAAAGAAAATGTGTGGCTAACAAGGAATTCCACTTTCCAAAATAAGATGGTTTCCCAGTTGATGAACTAACAGCTTTATCTCAAAGACTATACCATTGTCTATTAAAGTGTTACTCATTTAGCACAACTGATAAAACCAGTTTTGTGAAAAAAAAAAAGAGAGTAATGCTCCATTCTCCACACTAAAATACAGGAATACTTTGAATGACACTTCTGGCCCTTGTGAGAAAAGTTAGTATTTACTAATGAAAACATTGTGTGGAAAAATGTGTTGTTTTGTATAGATAATTTACAGCATATCAAAAACAACAGAGAGAAACAGAGCTTGAAAGCATTGCATTTTTATAACTCAATTGTTACAGAGAAATAACATAGCAGTGATTCTGCTTGCTTGATGTCTGACCTTCCAGATTTAACACGGTACGAGGTTAAAACTATGCAAGTAAAATTGTTTTTACTGAAGTAAAGCAATGAAGTCAGGACTAAAAAATAACATAACACAGCTAACTAAAGAGGAAGTCATTCTGGCTCACTGCTGGTCATGATTAATTATAAGAAGAACAAGCTCTTGCTTTATTGTTTACATTAAAAAAAAAAAGAAAATTTTTCTGAAGCCACAGCACTACTTCCACTCTGAATTTCACCTGCACTTTGCTTCAGACAATGAAAAAGATTCCGAAATTTGCTCCAGGCTGCCACCTGCTTCCTTCCTACTTTTCGCCCTCTTCAGAGTTATGAGTAGAGTTGCACATAAGCATTGCTATACTGAAAGTTAAAAATCATAAAGCAATTCTAGATAATAAAAAAATAATTCATCGCATGACGTGGGCAATTGGATCACCATACCCATTTTAAATCTTCAGAAACAGAGGTTCTGTTTACAGACAAGTAAAGCTATTTAATTAAACAGGCTCCAAACTTCCTAAATACAAATCTACACTCCTTACACACTAGATGCTAATCACTGAAAAAAAAAGTGTATGTCCTATGACAACCAAAAAATATCTGATATCTCAAAGTTAGAAACAAGTGTAATTTTTTGGAAGAAATTCTAAGTTGCAAAAATGTAAATAATCCTCTGCTTTGCTACATTCCCCCTAAAAGTATAAAATAGAAATTAAGTTTCAAGAAAAGATCTAAGAATATACAAAATTTGTCTAAGAAACAGAACAAGACTTTGGGCGCAATGACAGAAATATATGAATTCTGAAGATACGAGTTCTAATTCTGAAACTGAGTTTAAAATTTTCCTTCCTATGAAAAGCCATGTAAAACTATTTACTGTATCCTATAACATATTTAGGGAAGGCAAAGAAAAGAAATCATTCCTCATGACTCTCAAGCCATTACAATACACATCTGATGACGGTTTAGTTCACATACATATTTTGCTAAACCAGTATAGAGACAAATTAGACCTGCTTGAATTATTAGTTACAATCCGGGGGGTGGGGGAGAAGACATTTTAATGTCATCTTGTTAAAAATCAGCTCTGCATACTGGCAGTTTGAGGTATAACTGTATTTTCAGGACTAATTTTAGGATTTTAAATTCCACATTCTGTAAGAATGAAAATCTACTCAGAAATAGCCTTTTGCTGCCACAAGACTCTATTTTTCTAAACTTTTGCTGCCATCTTGTGGAAACCATCTTACACTTTCCAAGCACAGTTGTATATAAACATCTTTACACCTTCAGTACTTTAGCCTTATTTGCAGCCAATCAGATAACATTCATCCCATTTTTAATGATTTTCTTGCTTTGCATGAAGTGTTGCTCTTCTCTTCTAGTAATATTACTTTCTTTCATGGAACAAAAGTTAAAGCAAAATTAAATTACAACTGTGCTAGCTGAATCCAGCTGAGGCACAAAGCAATTTCTTAATCAGATGTAAACCTATACTGGTCAACAATATTTTTCTTGAACCAATAAGACTTGTCTAAGATGGTAGGACTACATCTTTCCCCTACATTAATATTCCTGCCAGCCTTTTGCAGGAAAAATACTTATGGCTCTTTCAAAACTTTTTTAAATAAAAAGACTTAAATTACTGCCTTGTTTACTAAAGATGCAGACATGCTATAGGTGCATTGAGTTATTCTGGATGAGAAACACACATCAAGTCTTGCTGAAGAAAATAACATACATATTATAATCTCTAAAAAGACACTAAAACTGTTTAAAGTCTCAAGCTCTGAAGATTACAGCACCCAGTAAGATACAAATACTTACTTCAAATTCTTTAACAAAGTAACGTATTTCTCCCTGAATTACTGGTCTGTGATCCAGTAGTCTTGAATAGATTTCCCCAACATCTAGAAGATTAACAAAAGTCGGATGTTTAGTTTTTCTCTCACACTCCATACTAGACTACACAACCCAAGGTAACACACCATACTTCAATGCCAGAAGGACTACTGCTCACCAAACACATGTAAAATCAAAAGAGCACCAGAATAACATTTGTTGGCTATCTTGTCTATGCAGCAAACCATCAACTTAAATAAATTGTGATGAATCAGTATTCCAGGTGCCACAGACACTTTTCTGTGAAGGTGAACGTCCTCCTCTGCCTCTCAGTACCCTGTTTCAATCCTCCTCCTCCTCAATACAGCTTCTGTATCTGACTGTTAACAGTGGTAAAAGAGTAGAACTAAACGCTGCAGCTCAACAGAGATTCACAGCTTAAGACGCGGGAGTTTTATGCAGCAAGAGACAAGAGGAAAGCTCACTACAAAGGAAAACTGTCAGCGTTTACTTGTATTCCAGGGCCAAAGACTTGAAACCTAGTCTTGAAGAAGAGTATTTACTACATAAATAAGTATGAAGAATAGGCTTAGCTGTCATACAGGAAAAAAAAAACCATTAAATTTAAAAGTGCTCTGATAGCATAGCAAATAAAGACTATTTCGAGAAATACACGGTGTAGTTCCAGCAAGCCCTCTGAAGTGATACTGAACGGGCACTGCCATCTAAAGGAAGAGTCCTGCTTTTCCTCCTGCCCTAGCTGTTGGAGCTACCTTCTGGCTCTCCCTCCCCACTGCATCCCCGTGGGTTTGCTCAACACCCTGAATCCGCGCCCCGCCCCCCCGCCCCCCTTCAAAAAAAACCCGCAGGATTATGTCGAATTTGGGGAATGACATGGCTGCAGTAAATCCAGCACAGGCTAAAACGCTTCCAAGCTCAAACGCTCCTCTGGACGGATTAACGAGGACACACCGCGGACGCTGGGGGCAACGAGGCAAAAAGCAGGAGAAGCTTCGCGCCAGCGGCAAGGGCTGGGGCCCAGGCTCAGCTTCCCCAAACCAGGCCACGCAGCTGCGCCGAGTTTCAAGCCCCAAGGGCCGAGAAGCCAGCTTAAGCCTCCCGGGGCCGCCTGGCTCCGAACCTCAGAACGCTTCGCGGGGCCGCAGAGGGGCTGAAGGGATGGCTCGCGCGCTCCTCCCCTCACGGCCCCGGCCCCGCAACACGGCGGGCTCGGCCAACCGCAGGCACCCCGTACCGAAGGCGGGCCGGTCCCGCTCCTTACCCTTTATGATGGGCTGAATCGGGGAGCCGGCGCCCAGCGCCTCCCGCTTCCTATCGCCGGGCGGCGGGGCCGACCCGCTCCGGTTGGGGGACGCGGGGCCAGCCCCGCTCATGGCGCCCGGCGGCCCTTCCCTTCCCCTCCCCGCCCGCTCAACTTCCGGCCTCGCCCCGCTGCCCCTCTGTGAGGTCATCGCCGCGCGCCGGCCGTTGCTGAGGGAAGGGCGGGGCGGGCCGCCCCCGACACCGCGGCCGCGCCGAGGAGAACGTTCCTCACACGGCGGGGGGCTGCTGGCGCCTGGGGTCGGCACCGGGGACGCCTTGAGGGCAGAACGCGGGGGCCGGGGCGGGGGGTTCCCCTGTGCGGCCCAGCCCGGCGGCGGCAGCGGCATCGGGGACGCCTTGAGGGCAGAACGCGGTGCGTGGCTTTCTGCGGGCCCGGCCTTCCCCAAGACAGACCACCAGCCAAACGACCCCCGCGAAGGACAGCCCAGCCCCTGTCCGTGTGTCGGTTTGTGTGGTAGGAGAGGAGACCTGCGTTCCCAGCCATCAGCGTGCTGCCGGGTGTAGCGAACGCGGGTAACGACTGTTGGACAGGACGGCTACGAAAATTAAGAGCAGCTGTCTTATTTTACAGCTATGCAAAAAAGCAAAAATGACATGAAATCCCCACACCTTTCTTCTAACGCCACTTGAGAGCATTACGATTTTTTTCATATACTTCCCTTATAAAATACAATATATTAACCATCTTCTGGGACTTCTTTTTTCATGCCACAAACTCAGCAACTTTTTGAACAGCTTGATCCTACTTAGGTCATTGCACCTACAGTTTGGGTTTTTACACATCTTTTTTTTATTCGCAATACACACCACACTGCTCAGTGTCTGTGTACGGTCGATGAAGGAAGAACTGGACCACAAATTCTGCTACAGTTGCTGCAGCCTTCAGTGTCCTGACCCAGAATACCTGAAAGGAGCCAGTTTAGCTGGAACAATTAATATTTTATTAGTAGAAAACAGGAGTAGTATGTATTTCTTTGTTAGAAATTAGTTCTGCCCATGTTCTACTCTGCATAGCTTTTAAAAGTAGGAACAATTGCCTGGCTGAGGGAAAAAAGACTGGGTTCTTTTTTTATTGTGTGACGCTATTACAGCAAACACAAAAATTGATCCTATTACTGAATTCTGTGTCCCGTCATCAAAGCTCAGAAACTGCTCACTGAAATCACTATAGTATTGATAATACATATAATCTTCTAAACTCAGCCTTAAAAATAAGCCAATTGGTTTTGTTGAAACAATCTCTCCCCCCCAATCAGTCAAAATATAATTAGAATCTTTATAAATAATAAAATGAATCTTACATTGGGAAGTGTTTGATACTTCAACTAACATTATTATTAAATTCAGCATAAACATACAATCTAAAATAGTTTTTCACTCCTTCACTGTTACATAGTCTGTAAATATTACATTAAATAGGCAATCAGCAGAAGTAAGAATTGTTATTAAAAAAATACTGTTCCCTTTCACATATCTTTTTTCCCCAAAGTAACCACCTCTTGCATCCTATAGATTAGTATTTATATTTTTCCACTTGGATCCAAAGCACGTAAGCACTTGACAATCACCAGTAAAATACACTAGTGCTCATATATTAATAATATCTATAGGATATTCCAGCTGGCTTGATGATCATTAATAATTAGGGGTATAATTGTTCAAATGTTAATTTTATCCATTTACAGCCTAGCTGCTATCCTTTCCTAGTGTCCCTGACACGTTATTTCCCCCTCTAAGCCCTGTGCTCCAGCTATCTTTTTATTTGCTAGGAGGAAATCTGGTAGTTAAGGGGGTTTATAACTACTGCATTTCTAGGAAAGAGTTTTTACATCATGAGTAATGTCAGGTTTGGAATTATGGGACTGCAGCAAGGGCAAATCCTGTGACAGGTAAGTGCGTCGGTTTCTAGGACTACTGTCCTGAAACCATTTCTCCTCTTTGTTTGAAATTTTTTTTTTTTTTTTAAAGAATATGCTTTATGCGCTGCATTTATGCCTGGTTTTTGTTTTTTTTGTTTTTTTTCCCCTTGCTTACTCTCAGTGCCCCATCAAGCTTGTTCTCAAAACATATTTAAAAAAATTAAGGAGGACTTATGGAGGTGATGGCTATAAAAAGACAGTACTTGTGGAGCCCCTAACCTGTCAGTTTGTAGGAAGTAGTCATCAAGTCACAAAAATATGGAAATAGCTATGGCTTGGAGCATGAAAATCAACATATGTAGTCATCATGTATTTTTTTGGAAGATAGGCTAAACAACCTCTGTCACTTTTGCCATGCAATGGAACCCGCTTTCTCTTTTAGGGATCACCCTGCCACTTCCCATTAGCGTTAGCAGCACTCCGAATTGCAAAATCTTCAGATGAATGTGCCGAGTCCTGTCATTTCCCCCATGGGCTGTCTAGCGATGATAATCCACTAAAGGATTCTTTCATCCAAGTGGCGGTGTCCGAGTCAAATGCCGGCAACAGGCAGGGAAACCCAAACCTGTTGAGGCAGACGTCTGCCGGGATGGGAGCAATCGGAGCGACGGCCCTTAAGAGGGCGAGGCGGGGGACGTACTTTGCGCCAGCAGAATAAGTCCATGGGCTGCGCCCGTGATGGGAGACCGAGACCGCAATCGTGATGGCTGGAAGTTTGCGGGCCGCGATGCCGATGCTGGCCAAAGCAGGCCTGGGGCTGCGCTGTTTGGAGGAGTGCCTTGTCAGATTAGCTGTGCGGCTACTGTATTTGATGCTCAACCTGGACGGACAGGCCTGCCAGGCAGAAACTGCTCAGGCAGATGATGCTAGGGAGGACAAAAATTATCCACCGCAAGACTAAGAAGACAGATGACACCCAGCAGGAACAGCAAGCCAAATCTGCAGAATCCACAATGCAGCTGGCTAGCCTGAGGCTACCTGCCTCTTTGAAGTGGAATAGACATCACCGACGAGCTGTCAAATTAGATCACCAGCCTGGAAATGCTGAAAGAGATTTAGTTCTTCCAACAGAGAAGGGAAAGTTTAATAGATGAAAATCTTCCTAAAGGGGCCAAGGTAGTGTAGGGAGGGAAAGGGGAATCCTTCAGATGCAGCAACAATGAAAAATTACTCACCTCCCGCCTGCCTGCAGAGTGAGAGATGGGATGCGCAGCGTTCTGCAGCAGCCGCGGTGCCTGTAGTCACTACCAGCGCGGAAAATAAAGGCCACGCCTGCAGGAACGTGCACAGAGCAGCAACAAGTAACCCTTGCTACAAAAGCAATTCCCCCCCCCCCCCCCCAAATCTGTGGTATCTTTGTATATCGCCCTGGAGCTGGGCTCTGAAGTACTATAAATCTAATATTCGAGACATGCAGCAGTGGGATACAAAGACCCAGCCTGAATCCGAAAGCTCAGCACAGCAGAGGCACGAGATGGCATCTCCCCTCACGCATCTTTTGCAATAAAATTCAAGCACAAAAAATGCGTGGAATACAATTCAATTTTGATAAATCCAGAAAAAAAATTAAGATTACTAAGTGAGTAAGCGTGTGCTCAGGTGTATGGTGAATATGAAACCTGGCGTTTCCGTTGGGGACAGCAGCAGCACGATCCAATTATAGATGCAAAGAAGAAATACCGCTCTTAGGGGGAAAATATTAAACGTATTAATCCATTAAGCAGCTGCATCATTGCAATTACACTTTGAAGTTAAAGACCGTGAAACACACCAAAGATTAAAAGTGATAAGATTGAAAACCAAAAGGGGGAAAAAAAAAAAATCAAATAGGCCTACAGATTCCTCTTCCTAGTGAAAAATTTCAAAAATAAGAGGTACAAAAAATTACATACTAGGTTCTCTGTAAACATACAATTATAAAATCAATTTATGGCCATACCAAGGCAAATTTACTTGAAGAAAAATCATGATAATGTCTCTATTCCCAACTTCAGCATTCATGCAGCAGACAAACCATAAATCACCTCCAGAGGTGCAAACAGAAGATGCTAGCAGATCAGAAAGAATATGAACCGGACCTCTGAAAGATTACAGTGGATTTCTTGATAATGATTTTATAGTTGTACCTATTCCTTTATTTTCATCTCTCTCAGCTAATCTCTTTAAGTACTTTGTCCTCATGTCTTCCAAATCCACAGCACTGAGAAGCAGAATTTTGATCGTCTATGGCTTTTTAACCAAGAGAATAAAGATGCCCAAGTTCTACAGCTCTCTTCATCTGTAATGTTACTTGGCTGTATTTTATTTCATGAACAAAACCAGGTTAACACTTCTAAGTCACATTTTCATATAAAATAGTTAATATAAATGAGTGTTGTATCTGAATTGCAAAGTACTCATGTCCATCTTAAACCTTAGTTAGAGTCTCAGCTCCGTGCTAATAACCCAGGATCCACACCCACAATGAAGAGTCTAGATTACTCTTCCATCAGCTATAATTTAAGTAAGTGTGTGTATGCCTGTGTGCAAGAGAAAGAAAGTGAAGCTGAAGAATTATTTTATCAAGATACTCCAATGAGCCAACACCTATTGGGAAGTTTAAGATGTACCTTAAAAAAAAAAAAAAAAAAAAAAAAAGAATAAGTTCCCCATTTCCAGGCCTATGTTCTTCCAAAGATTCAGACAGTAGTAAGAAATTCCTGGGAGAAGGGCTACTTGCAGTTTAGAAATATTTTGAAGAGGGTAGGGTAGGCTACAGAGAAGGATTAAAAGATTAAAAAAAGAAAAAAAGATTAAAACGATGTGAAAACATTACCTCTTACAGGCAAACAGCTAAGATGCTAGCTAAGAGACTTCATGGTCCAAATGTTACACATTCTACCCTGAGAATCTCTGGCAATTCAATAGGTGCAAACCTCTTGAAAGCAAGTACTTACTACGGGTGGGCAGTGAAGAAAGGTAACAAAACTTGCTTGATTGGACTGTTTCAGTTGCTAACCAGAAGGGATACCTCCTAACTTGTTTTCTGTGTGGAAAACTGGAGTGTCAACCTGGTAGGTAAATCACTGATCACACAAAAGAAGTGCCCCTAGAGACTTCTGAAGTCAAACTGAACTCTCACTTGAGAATGAAGTTACACATACAAAGACAACTGAAAATCATCAACACATTTCTAACATATCTGATGCAATACTTGAACACCTGTTTCAACCTGGCTTGTCTGCAAGCAGTGGTCATCTTGGCATCAAGGGGAAAAAGACAAGTCAAAGTGGTAAGTGTAAGATTTCACTGAACACTTACAATTATCATATTTATTTCACTGTTGAATTCTTCAGTTGTTGAAAGGTTGTCATGCAGCACTATCTCACCATATGGCAACAACCTCAAGTCCTAGAGGCACATACTTAAAAGACCATAACATGTCAGGCCCCTTGAATAAATTAGATAGAACAATTATGCAAAATAATAATACTGCAATGATGAGATACATTAACAAATGAGAGTGTCACTGTTCATGAAATGCTGTGAAAATAAATTCTACACACCACTATGGTCATCATCATCATCAAACTGTGAAGCAACAACAGTAAAACAACATCACAGTATTTACTGTGCCCTTCAGCAACTGAAATTTTAGGAAAGGAGAAGGGGGTTGCAAGGGAGGAAAGTCACTTTTACTAATGTTCAGTGAAAGTATAATAAAATATTACAGAAACAGAAAGACAAGTGGTAGTAGCTTTAAAAACAGTACATTTACCCATGCACACTCTTTATAGAGACCATCAATGTTAATTTGAAAGCTCACGTACACTAGACTTCATCTGTAAATAATATGAAGCATCATCGTAAAAAAAGTACCTCATACAATCTCACATAGACCTAGCCGCATTTTTATGATTTTTCAGAAGTTTTTTTTATAGATTTAGTTGTCCTCGATGATCAAAAGACATTAGACAGAAGGGGGGAAAGGGAAGGAAATCAATACCATCTGGTTTTCCCAGTCATCTCGATAAAGGCAAAGTCTCAATTCATCCTTCTTTGCATTTAACCCTCTACCCCCTTAAGTTTCTCCTTGCAGGGGAGAGAAACTTGAAATGCTCAAGTTAGCATATGATAATGACCAAATGCCTTTTAGATAGTATAGAGTTAAATTTTACTAATCCACTTCTAAACACTTCATCTTTCTGTTAGCTGAACTTTTTTTTTTTTTAATAACATTTCAGCAGCAAGTAACACTTCTGTTCTACACCAGAGAAAACAAAACTGGCACAAGAGGCTAGGGGATACTGCAGCAGTAGCATGTAGGCACCTTGAGAAATCCCCACACTTGGAAACAGCAGCTGACTGGGATTTAAAAAAAAAAAAAAAGACAAAAAAAAAAAAGACACTGTGTAGCATCATCACTACAAAGCTTGTCTGAAAAGATGACAGTATTGTTTTCAGCAATAGTTTTAGCTCTGGTTCCATTTCAGTGTTCGTAACTGTAATGTAAGCTGCTATTTCCATGAACGAAGGCTTGCACATACACTTTACAAAACTTAAATCATTCTCATTTGCAATAGCATATATAAAAACAAACAATCCATAAGATGAATGTGAAACTTGCCCAAACCTTGACCAAATGCACTGATGATTCCCACTCACAGCTCCCCTTCAGAAACTGAAAATGGTTCATTATAGTAGAATTTAGTAGAAGTATAGGTATTTTTTCTAAGTCTCATCTTATCATCACTTGCTCCCAGCCAGAAGTGGGGAAAAAAAAAAGCAAACTCACTTATATACATATTACTAGGCAACAAATATTTGAATAAATTGGGAAATAAGAGTGCAAGTACTGACAGTAAAAACCTGAAGCCCTCAGGTAGTCAAATATGAAGTCTGGAGTATAAAGTTTCTAATGTATATTTGCACTAAAGCTCACTCCACAATTCTTGAGCAGATCTCATGATTTCAGTAAGATCTTCATAATTAAGTAAACAAGGCCTGCCTCTAAATAGCAAAGAGCAAGAATAACTAACAGGAGAAATGGTAGAAGCTGAGAATTAAGCCCCTGGGAAACAACGAGAACTTTTTCAAACCAAAGAAGAGTATCTTCATTTTTAACAATGTAAGATATTCCTGAAAATAACAAACACTGTGTGCCTGTAAACCCTCTAAAGAAATTATATATATACAGAAAACACCTATTAGAGAGCTTGGAATTGTCCAAGTTAAGCTTACTCATGCAATTTTCTTCTGTCCTTTTATGTGTTAGGATACATTTTAATTACCTCATCTCATTATCTACCTACTTTTTTCTTAAAGCCTTGTAACATTCAAAATGCTCAAACAGCTATCCAAGATATCCTTATATCTACCTTATTGGGTGGGAGGCTCCTAAAGTAGCACACAAGTTAAGACAAAAGAACATACAACTGAAGTTGCTTTCTACAACAGTGTTGAGCAAACAACACAGAAGTTTATCAATTAAAATACCAAAATGTTTTTGTATTTCTTTCAGTGCTTTAAAAGAAGTGTTAACTGAATTGTGCAGAAGGTAATTACCCAATTCAGATGTATCCTTAGGGCATTATATAAGCAATTTTAAACTTGTTAAAAATAAAAATGGAGGGACCACATTCTACAGTGAAATGACCTGTCCAAATGTCTGATTCATCAAAAGTGTCTTTGGTTTTAAAACAAACTTCAAAACATTGAGTGTGAAATTGACAGACTACCTCATTATCTTAAACTGAGGGAGGGTTTTTGGTTTTGTCTGGGTTGGTGGTTTTTTTTTAGCATCTTGAAACTTGCATTTACACTTGTGTGGAAATAC
The DNA here is from genome assembly GCF_964188355.1 of Buteo buteo. Classification (NCBI taxonomy): domain Eukaryota; kingdom Metazoa; phylum Chordata; class Aves; order Accipitriformes; family Accipitridae; genus Buteo; species Buteo buteo. The sequence continues at coordinate 11,609,882 of NC_134190.1, read as the reverse complement.
CATATGAAGTGAGACATATGCAAAATCTTGAAAATCACTAGCTTTGTTACCCAGTTTTATTTTGATTCTAGAAGCACTTTCTTTCAAAGTTCATATACCACAAAATGAAGTAGCAAGCGAACTAAGCTTTTAAAAATCTTCATTTTCTTTACTGAAGAAAAACTAAGAAGTTTCACAGCCAAATTAAGACTACAGTTTTAAAATAATTTATTCAGTCACATAAATACTTTGTAACATTTGCATGTTCCCTTTTTCACATCCTTGGCACACAATATAGCTCTTAACTTTTACAAAACTAGTGTAAACATCCATGGAAAATAAAATGAAAAGAAAGCGGGACATATGTAAAAATTCAATAAATAGCAAAAGGAGTGAATGATTGAAGGAAAATAAGTAATTCTTTCCTACAAAGACCATGTAATTACTCTTGAATGTTTAATTCAAAGAACTTTTCATTTTTAAAAAATAGTGAATTAAAACTCAATTTCCATCTTTCTACTATTCTTGCATTTAATCAGATACATGATACAATTCTTTAACTAGTTCAAATTCTTGAATGAACAATAGCAATTCAATGCAATTATATTATTTGAGGCATCAACAGTTTTGGTTCACATACAGAAGGTTACAAACCAGTATTTGCAAGTTAGTGGTTTTGGACAGTGTAACTTCTGAACTCCCAAACACCCTTCCAACATGACGTTAAAATTTTCCTTAATGAGCATTAGTGTATAATCTGTTCTTGATAAAGATGACATTAGACAGATGTTGTCGGACACCTGGATAATGTTGAATGTGGTTGAACCAACGAGACACGTTAAGGTATTTCTCCTTTTCTTGCACTGTGAGGTCCATCTGCATGGAGAAGAAATATAAGGCACCAACAATATAAGGCACTGCATCATTAGTGTCATAACATGTGGTAAGGTGAAATAAAAGTGGATAGTTTTACAGCTGATTTCAGCTCACATAAAAAGTTGTTACAGTCCAGCAGCATTTTATCTGAATTTCACATATTACAATTCACAGCCCAAAATACATACTTACTTTTAATTTACTCAAATGAACAGACCTGGAGGGTGGAATATACATTTGTATGATAGAGAAGGGGGAAAAAGGGCATTAGTTTGCTTGAATTTAATGCATCTGTCTATTCATACAGTATTGGGGGGTGCAGGAAAGAGTTCCACAACATGCACAAGTCTCTCACTTTAGCCGGTGGTCTTGCCTCACAGGCAAAGCGACTACTTTGTATGTCAAGGAATATTACAAGCACAGGAATAAGTTTTTTTTCAGGCAGTTTCAGACTGGATAGAAAAATTGAAAGTTGTTTTCCATTTTGAGCAATAGTCATACAATAGTTACTAAGAAACCACATAGCTTAACACTTAACTGTTCAGATGTGCTAGCTCACATCATTAAGATAGCAATGGCATGATTCAAACTACCACAGTAAAACAAACTGGAAACCTGTCCATACTTCATAAACATATTTAGAGTACTATCACTTACTCCTACAGTTTGAGGTCCTGCTGTTCACCAGAGTTCTCAAGTGAGCAGTACAGTCACTTGCTTATTTTAAGCCAGATGTACAGAGCTGCAAGATCAGTCAGGAAGAAGCCTCCAACTATGATATAGCTATTGCAACAGCTCCTTGCCACAGAATTGTGGCTAAGATTAACAAAGAGCTTCAAGCCTACATTTACTTTTATCAGAGGACTGGCTCAGATAAAGTCACCTACAATTACAGATCTTAACTATACCTTTCAATGTCTTCTAAGTTCAAGTCAGCAACATCCTCAAAGCTTCACTACAAGGTCTTTTATTACTTCTGGGTCTTTCAAGCCAGCTGTAGAAGAACCATTCCCACCCTTTATCACCTGTGTTACGGTTCCTTGACTAGTAGTTTTAGGTCTCCTCATTCCTCTGTAATGAAGTTAGTTCATCAGTTTAGACAACGATCTGTTTCCTCACATTAACCTACTACAACTGAATTACAAATGGGGTAGTCCTCAAAACAAACTACAAAAACTGCATCAGGAACAAAATGCAAACTTCACATCAACTACCCTATCTTATCTCACCAATACTTTAGCCAATCAGTGTGGGATTCACCTCACTTCATTTTCAGTTAACTAAGTTAGCCATCAAGCTTAAATTAGTCATCTTGACAAGACCTGCAGACAATGAGAAAGGGCACACCTGTAGAAGATAGTTTTGACAGACAAATCAGTAGCTAGACATGCCTAATATTTTTCATGTTTAGACTTCTAAAGCTAATCAGGGTTAATCCCCTCCTCAAAAGCTAAACAGATGGCATATTCCTTACGCCTTGTTCTACAAACACTAGACTTCATGGATAATGCAGGTTCACTGCAAATTTGATCTTGGGCACAGGACAGCTGGAAATAAATATGTTCCAACAAACTTTAAATCACAGGAAGGGCTACAGATACACATTTACTCAGCTGGACAAGTGAAAAGCTGGTGTGCAAAACTAGCTCTCATGTTAAATTTCACTTCATGACACAGCAGCCCTTTCAATTTCAAGAGTTGCCTATAACATTTGCTGCTTCTCCTTACTGTTCTTTCACACAGCCCAGCTCTTGGCTTAGAATTAGAAAGCTTTAAACATGTAGAGGTAAAAAGAAAATAAGGATATATACTAGAAGATGAATCACTCCAAAAATACCAAGGAAGAGTAATTTCAAGGAGTTGCAGTAAGGAATTCTAAACCAATGCCACATAGCATTAAAGCTCTATTAACAGGACATTAAGAGGAACTGTGGCAATAACCAAAAAGCAGGGATCTTGCAGCTGCTCCTAAACCCAAGCAGCTCTTCTTCCTATGGGACTCATCTGCCAGAATACAAGCATAGCACTGCACGTGTATTTCCACAAAAAATTCTGCAGTTTTGAACTGTTATGAACCCCAGTTCAGGCAGTACGAGAAAATCTGTTTTTTCTTGCTTTTTCTTGGTATGGAAATGTAAACACTATTGCTACAGCTATATAGTCCGATAGAAGTGCACAGACAAATCAAAACACAGCCCCATATTATTTTTGCTGAGCTAGAAACGTAAGAGAGTTAATCGGCGTTAGCCAAGTGGAAGAAAATAACACGGATAAGGGAAAAGACTCCAGAGTTTTTAAAGGCATTACAAACAAAAAGTGGAAGCTATTAAAATGTAACACTGAGTGCTTCACAAATTGCCTGAGCTTTTGCAAGTACAGTATATTCAGAACAAAAACCCCCCATGCAGTACCATTTAGGGGAAGATGCTTTTAATCACCTGCAGTTTGTTATAATTAATGGTAGTTGGAAGCTGGTGCTTGGTGTGAAGCTGTAGTACCATTCACAAAGCAACATAGAGCATGAAAAGAGCAATGTGTGTACTCTAAGGCCATCTAAAATTACTGAAAGTGAAGAAAAGTGTTTAAGTATGAGCAGATACTAAAAATTCTGTCACTTTAAGTTCTGTGAGTGTTGTACACTTCAAGTTATAATTACAATACCATTTTTCAAAGTCTTTAGTGCGTAAGCACTTGGTTATGAAAATGCTGAACTAAACTTCAGATTTTGCAGCAGATACAGTACTTCCTCCCCATAATTTTTTACTGGTAATTCTCAATCTTCACATTTCTCTGATGTAAATAAAAAATAAGGTCTGGAAAACTAGTCCCCCTCCATTCTGTTAGTGTAGTGAAAAAACATCTGAAGGGCAAACCAGACAGCCACTCTAATAACAAAACCCCTTTTTGTACTCTAGGCACAACAAGCAGGATATTTTTACTTATTTACATAATGTACTCTATCAGTGAAATATATTAAAAAGCACTTTGTGGCATGCTCTACTTTTTACTCAGAACATAACTCTTGGGTTAATTGTTTAGAGATCACTTCCATGGCATTTTTTACAACATTTTGTTAGATGGGTATTTTCTGTTCTTCCTCATTAAATTAGATAATTCCCCCAAGTTAAGAAAGGCTGCTGTTCTGCTGTTAAAATAATTATTTGCTATTAAAGCAATTATTTTAATAGCAAAGAAGCAGACACTCAATTTGACAGGCTTTTTTTTTTAATGTCATGGAGAAAAAAAAAGTCTTCCACCACAAGGCTCACAAAGGGTAACCAAGGTGGTCATCATACAATGCAACTAGAAGAGTTTCTAGAAGGACTATAAATACACAAACTTTAATTATATTTGTTTTCAGAAGCATTGGGGATGCAGGCATAAATTCCCATTCCCACATGGTGCATGTGCATGGAAAGTCTAAAAATACCTGCCTACATCTGAAGTTCTTCAGCATCAAGAAAAGGATACTATCTCACTTTTAAATTTAGCCTTTAGGTATAAGGAAAAGAGAAAAAACAAAACCAGTTGAATGGTGTATTTAATGAAATACTTGTACTTTCATATAGTTTTCACTAATTTTCTGCTGTTAAAGGAACATGCTTAAAATTAAATCTTTTCTTTAAAGTAAGACTGTTTTCTGCAATTCAGTTTAAGTATCATTTCTAGCATCATTCATTTCTAGCATCATTCTTCAGAAGGAAAGCCCGTTATCCCAGTACAAATGTAAGCAGCATATCAGTGAATATTAACAAAAATTCATGGCAATCTGTTTGCTACAGGAAATGTTTATTATGAAAAAAATTAACTGGAAAACAAACTACTATTGGAGTCTCATTACAGTTCAGTATTAGTAGTTCTGACCCGAGGAGAACAGCTTGCTTTGTTTTGTACTTGATTTGACCCCAAAATTTTGACTGAGGCTTCTTCCATTTGCAGATATATTCCACCCATAAGTTTTTTTTTAGACCATATTAAAGAAATTTTCAAGTCAGACATATAGATTTGAGACTACTTCTTTGGTTCTGACAAAATTTTTGAAGTATAAGAACAGACCAATCTTTGTATTGATTATTTCCCTTAGTTAGAACTGGACTTGTGCTGTTTGAAAATACTTAAGAATAAAAGCATAGCGAAACTTTTTTTTTAGATTTTAAATAAAAAAATGATATGAAAACAAGTTCATTACCACAGGGGGAATTTAATGCTTACTGATTGCCTGAACTATCCTCAAGCAATGCTTCCAAATTCATGTTTCCTCTGCAATCTATGCTTTAACCTAGTAGAACTTCAGTGTTCATCATATTTATCCACATACGTATTTAAGTAATCAAAGTGTCTGAAGATAACAATATTTATATTAGATACATGGAGACATGGAATTACGTATGACAATGTAAATCCCACTGATTGAAAAAGCTCATTTAGCCAGCATGAGGCATTACATTTTTTGAGTGTTTGTGACACATACTATGATGCAGAACAATTTAGTTCCTGTTTATTATCACAAATGTGTAGTTCTAATTAATAGACTCAGTCTGCAAGCAGCCTGAAACACTACCTGTGACTCTTGACCCTCACTCATTAAAATACTCATTCCCTTCCCACAATATGGATATTTAAACACAGAGTACTATTGTGCTTATTAAGAGAACTAGAAGGGAAAGGAAGAATGAAAGAAAGGCATACAGCTGCAAAATTAAGAGTTGTTGCTGTTCAGTAGACAAACTGATTAGTAAGTTCAAATGGACAAGCCTGGACAGTGAAGAATCAGGTTCCAGAACCCCCCCTCTAGATACCAGTAAGGGCAAAATGAGGGTGGGAGGAGGGGAGGAATATAAAGATGTGTGATCTATATTCAGAAACACTAAGGAAGATGTAACCACAGGTGAAGAAGTGAGCAATAGGACTGGGTGGTCTTACAAAGCTTTTCAATGAAATGTGCATCCAAAGGTTTTTAAAGTTTTAATAATACTTGGCTCATTTGGGATGATCATGGTATGTCACTAGTATTTACAGTATTCTATTTCTAATGTTTGTGTTAGCCTGTAGCTGTTAAGTCTATCAAAAGCAAAGAGATTAATGCTAAAGGTCACCATCAGTAACATTTTCAGATCAATTTTCTAGACACCTTGACGGACAGCAAGAACTGTGGGTCGCCTCCCATTTCTACCTCCTCTCTTGAGGGATTATAGGAAGCACTTATTAGTATTTTGCACAAGGCTTAGCCGAAACAGTGGTGGGTATGTCAGACTGCTTCCCTGGACCACATCACGTTAAGAGATACAGCAGCTTTCCCTGCCTCCCCATCTCCCACCCTTTAAAGCTTAGGGCAGAGAAGCAGCTCTGAACTTATTCTCTTCTCATTACAGGAAAAATAAAAATAATTAAAAAAATAAATCACAGGATTCTACAGTTCAAGATCTTACCTCTATAGTTAAGTACTAGTATTAATCAAGTCCAAAACCTTCAAAATACATGTAATTCCTAGCTAGTAGATTCCAGATTTTCCTCTTTCTTTAGGATAGACACCCCATTATTTGCCCTTTATACCCTTCCGATTCAGAAAACTGTCTTCCATGAAATCAAACATTTCAGAAACAGATGCTGTACTATAAACTTGTCCCAAGTAGTGTCTGGATGGTTGCAGGCACCCAAGAGCACCAAGTCATTTGTTTTTACCATCTGTTCTATTTCCCAAAGCAATAACTTGTATCTTTTCTTTTTTGATTAGGTGGTCTACTCTAGAGCAAACTCTAAATTTAAAATATGCTTGATTTTCCCCTGCCTAAGTTTTTTTTTTTTTTTAAAGTCTCATTTGCACTCATACTCTCTTACAGCACATACAGTCATGTTTTTAGAAAGTACTTATGTTTTTAGTACGTCTATGTATCATGTGTGAAAGGTAACCCATTCTGACACTCTAGTCAACACATCTATCCTACTACTTAATATATTTTACAAGGCAAATAGGATTTAAGAGTAAGTGACTTAGAAGTAATTCTGTTAACATGTTTTCAAAAACCTTCTGAAATTAAGCTTCCCTTCCCTATCCTATGCTTGACACTCTCTCATTTGAATTTTTACTCCTGGACAGCCAACATAGATACACTTAATTTGTCTCTCATTTTTGGTAGTATTTCATTACTTGATCCTCCCCCTGCCTCCCTTTTGAAGTGCAGCATTCTTGCACTCTTCTCCCAGAGCCCTGCTTTTCATTGTATGAGGTAACCATTCACCCAGTTGATTGAATTCATCGATTCTCTTATGGCTCACACTTTTATATGCATTCATCCTTCAGGAACTTAATTTACATGCATGTTCCATAGCACCAGCAGCATTTCTCCAATACTAATAAGGTCAGTACTTTCAGTTCTGACACGTCCTTTCAGTTTCATTTCTCTATTTCCCCATGTAGTTGTGTAAGCAGTCATGTTTCAGACTTGAACAGATAGAGTCCTCATACCTAGAAACACAGGGATAGGTATCGTCCTTCTTACATTATATAAACTAAAGCATTCTGGACACCACAGAGAATACACTTCTTTTGACAGATCCATAGCTAAATATTAAAAAAAGTAAAAAATTAACAACTTAAAAACAAGTTTTATTTGAAGTTCTTGTAAGAAATCTCTCCATTTTTGTTCTGTAATTGTCACCGATCAAATCAGTAGGTCAGCTTCTATAACAATAACTGCCCTTTAGATAAACAACATGATAGTTGTACGTATAAAAATAATGCAAATAACACTTACCATGACATGATGCAATCCATAGTACATCAAAACGTCTGCTAACGTAAAAATGTTTCCTGCAAGGTAGACTTTATCTTCAAGGTGTATGTTTAGATTCTAAAAAGGAAAAAGTCATTATATTGCCGTAGTATTGACTTTGTAAGACAAAATATTAAGGCAATTGTTAAAAATAACAGAAAACTTCCTCTGGAGACCATGCATATAAAAATAAACTTCAGCTTTAATTTATCCCAACTCAACAAAGGAGAAAAACATTAAAAGAAGATAAAATTTCAAAAAAGTGTCAAGATAATAAACTCAAATATCCTCATTGTTTGACAGTGAGAATTCAATAAAATTTAAATGTTGGTCTCTAAACAAAGTGCTAGCCAGCTTGCTGCTAGCACATCATTTTTCATAATACCCCCACTTAACATCCACTCAAATTTTTGTAAATACAAGTGTGATTTATTTTACATATTAAGCTGACTCCACAGAAATACTTTCAAATCTGTCTTTTCTTGGCTTCAAAATACTGGAATTAAAAAATGCAAGAGTGGTATATTTTTTTATTACTGCATGTGACTCAGAAGCACCGCTGTTATATGTTTAACATTTGTTAAGTGGAAAATGTAGTCATATGATCTAAGGAGAGCATATTGCTCTTCCAGCAGCAGCTTCTCCTGCCCTCCAGTACTTACTCAATGCAGCTGGTCAGCAAGGTTCTGGAACTGCAAACATGTAAGAACCAGGGAAACACAAAGGGATAGCGGGATGGGAGACAAATAGCACATTTCAAGCTTAATGCCAGAAACTTGATGCCCGTCAGCTGGTATCATCTGACACATGCTTTTATTAATGTTGAAATCACTGCTAGCAATTCTTAATGACTGGTACTGTCAATTCAGTTGCTATCTAAATCCATATGAAGAGAGCACTGCTTCAGCATTTTAAGATTACCTCTCTCTCAACAAGACCATATCAGAGGCTATAAGAGTGGGTAGTAGAAGGCTTCCATTTAGGTTCAATGAATATTTCAGATCTGTATCACTGAAACACACTTTTTCATGGCGTTTTCTATGCAGTCATTCTCTGCCAGAAAACAGGAGGCTGACAGACTTCTTGCTCAAGTATAACTTCTGAGAACACAGGCATCGCACATCAGCCCTACCTCTCTACCTGTCCTTCCTCTTCTCCACATCTTGCCTACTTCTCATCCAATTTATACACTTTTCTGCCTTATATTTCTTTCTTTAGAGGGAAGTAGAACAGCAAACAATTATCTACTTTAACTCTGATCCCAGCATAAGCAAGCTTTAGTTTTATAATGTTCTTTTTCTGAAACATACAAAAACAGTTTCCCAGCTTTTCCTTGGATTTGGAAACTCTCCCTGCTAGTATTCCTCTGCTGGTTGAAAAAACTTGTAGTAAATGCACTCCTTTTTCCTCAGAGATCTCATTAAGCCACCCCCTTCCCACAGCCCCAGAAACAGAGGTAAGCAACTTAAACATAACCACCATTTTTCAAAACATGCCTGAAATAATTTTTCAGTCTCAATTACAGCATGTTCTGTTTTAAGACAACCTTTTATTTTAAAAAAAAGTCTAGGGCAAGAAGGGGGTTACTAATTAGTGAACAATTTAAAAATTGCATTTAGCCTTAAGCATATTGCAGTTTTTGTGGTTCCATAATTTTATTGATACGGAGACATCCTACAGTGCATACATAAAAAAACCCAAACCACAAAACTAAAATGCTGAGACTTTAAGACATCTGACTATGCATATGCATTTGACAAGTTTGACTCCATTATGCCACCTTACTGTTTCTTTAATAACCTCTTCATGACAGGACTCCTATACTTCTGTAATATTTAAACATCCTCATGTCTGCTTTGATTTCTTTTATTAGAGCAAATCAGGGAAAAATATTAACCCCTGCATAGTTAAAATTCTGTAAGGTCATCTGCCCCTGGCTATGCAGCTTCTTTTCTTTAGACTGGTTTACTGCTTTGCTCATGTTAGTTAGCTATTAAATTACTTCAAACACATAACTACAGTTCTGCGGAATTTCATACATACAACACAAAGACAAATACAGGATTAAGAAGAAAAAGCTTGCAGGAATTAAAAAAAAAATCTCTAGAGATCTGTTTACTAGAATAAAAATCATAAACTTGTCTATTCTGACCAGCATTTTTCATTTGGATTAACCAGAAACTCCAACATACATTATAATTACAAGTAACACCGCTGAAATGATATCCTACTCCCCCCCCCGACCTTTCTTCTTAGTCTAGGCTATGGAATCAGGATTTTATAAAGTAATCTCTGAAGGTACAATCAACACAGTTATTTCCCTGTTCAAAATTTTGGACTTCTGCATCAAAGAAGTTATGGCTAATAAAACTAATTCTTAGTTTTATACATCTTCAAGAGGCAGGCTAGTTTCTATGCAGCAATATTGTTTGCCCAGTTTTTCAGGATGGGTTAATATCATATAAAGATGGGTTAATATCATACAAAGAATAAATTTGTTCTTTGCATGTACTGCACACATATACTCAAAATATTAATCAACTAAAAAACTCTAAAACTTTAAAAGCAAGATAAGCCATTATAGCATGAACAATTACTTATTCTGGTCCTCAAATTTTATGAAGTCAGTTAACTGAGCAAATGGAATTTGACAAAAATGGTTTAGTTTTAGATAAATTAGCATATAGTTTACAATTTTGCTTTTGAACATGTATTTTACTCCCATAAAACACAGACAGTTATTCTGATTTTATTCTGGAAGTCAAGATAATTTTGAAACCTACAGAAACACCATAGTATATTTTTTTTTTTCCTGTGCACTAGGCACATTTAGTTAATCTTGCCTCTTGGGTTATGCTTCCCATAGATGATTATATTATTGGCTAATAGCCAGCTGTGTTAAAATTCCTGAACGTCAAGTTTCTTAAGTGACCACGGTATTAAACTGAAATAGTGTTCCTGTCCTGAAGAGATTAATGAAAATATGAATACAAAACTGTGTTTGAATTTCTATTACATCCAGGAAGCTCGGGTCTGTTAGCTGTCATTTGTATCGTCTTTCATGTAGTGAACGTCACTACTTAAATTGATTACGTGTATAGAATCCCAGTATTAAGTGACTGAAATAGTCCTGGAAGTTGCTTGTAACTATATGAACTTATTGTTGCAATCCCTCAGGAAACGCCTTCTCAAATCTCAGTTATTTAAGGCATAACTGCAGTCTGATGAACTAATATGCACTGAACAACTGCAGCAATTCAAATTCCATTTTGGGTATGAGGGGGAAAAAGCAATGGAAAGAAGAGACGTTGCATTATTTATGGACTAACTGATGGATTTCCATTTGCTTGTTCTATGGAAAAAATCCAATTTACAGCCCATATCTAGAGTGACAGCTCAACACATCCCATCCACAGCACACTTATGACTACCCCACAGTATCGCTTACTGTCTTGTAAGTATGCAATCTAATTGTCTCTAATCCAATTCATTCATTAAGGCAACTGAATCTATTCCAGTCACTGCAAGTTGAGACAGCAGCTCAGATAAGTAACAGTTGCTTCTTACAACAACTCAACAGGTTACAATGGATGTACTCGTACTCTGATTTTGTTTTGGATATTTTGTCCATAACACCACACTGCTGGTATTTGTACTTCCCTTACACACAGAAGCACAACCTTTCAGTCAGCAATATTCTCAAGGTCATTTATGCCCTAAATGCCTTTAAATCGCACCATGCAAAGACAAAGAGCTGAGCACTCTCAAATGCCTCAGGAAAGCGTCTGACAATGCAGAACCCAAGAAAAAGCTTCTGCAGCCATATCCAAGAAAAGCAGAACTGCTCTGTTGGTGCATAGCCATATTTTTAATTCTAATGCGAGTCTTTTCTGTCTAACTGGCAACCTATGAACTAAACCTGGTCTGGAAGAACATTGTAATCAACATACTGCATTTCCTGTAAAAGACATAAGAAAATTGAGCAACATTTGTTGCTCAAATAATCAAAATTCATTTTTTTACACCTGTAAGCACACAAAAGTATCCTAGTGCTCCCCAGAAGAGGGAGAGAAGTAAACACGCAATGTTGAAGTTAAAAAAAAAAAATGCTTGCTGGACAAGCTTGCCAAAGTGGGTAGGCATCCCATTAAGAAGTCTGTCAAAAAACAGTGTATAAGAACTGTGGATTAACGGCATGGACAGAGCATGGATTAACCTGCTTATATATCTGTGGAAACAGTAATTTTTCAAACAAGCACATTAAACAAGAATTGAAGCTCTCTTATTCAGACTTCTAATTGGATTTCATGACTACAGCTAGACAGCACAGGAAACTGGGACAAAACTAGTTGAAATCATGGAACTTTTTTGTACAAGACACTGGAAGTAGTAGACAAAAATTCTTGCGTTATAATTATCCTTCAGAGACTACAGATTTCTACATTTCTATGGAAGTGAATTCAAGTACAAACTCCCAGTTATTTAAGAATATGCCTCTGAAGATGGGGGGGGGGGGGGGCGGCAGGGAGAACCTTCAAGTTTTGAATACCTAAAATTGACAAAGCAGAGACATTCACATCTCCTGAATGGAATTCATTAACATCTAAGTAGACATTTGATGGTGCAAGCGTTTCACAAAGGTTCTCAATTCCTTCCCAGGAGAGTAGAAAAACTACTAGTTATCAAGCACAACTCCTCAGTAATTTTCAGATTTTTTTTTTTTCCTATGCAGCTTAATTTACCACTAACAAAACATGGAAGAAGCAAAGGAAAATACCCTCTCACCTGTGGAAGAGAAAGTTAACATAATGCATTTGATATTATGTTATCACTGCTATCAACAATCATCATTCCTACATATCTGCTGAAGAACAGTCCAGAGGTATCGCTCCCATTTATTTTCTCCAGCACAGGAGCACAAATCAAAGTTAAACAAAACTCCAAGAGCACTTTCATTAGCCAGTTCTGAACAGTATGGCATTTGCTCTGAATGAATATAAAAAACCTGGCTGAGATGGTCTGACTACTTCATGATTGTTTTAATGCCAAGTAACAGCTTTAGTCAACATGTCAGTAAGAACAATTTAAGAACCTATTTTCCTAAGGCCAATAGAAACCCCTTCCTGTTCAAATTAACAACCTTTAAAGCAGTTATTTACTGACGTTTTTCAGAACCACATCACCTCAGTTAAGGGTTAAATAGAGGCAGCCTAAAGTTTATAGCAGAAGTGACTGAACTGTTTTTGGCGCAGCTTATTATAAATTGTGGCTCTAGGCTGCAACTGTCCCAAGACTGCCATTGTGTATTCCAGACACGTTGTAAAACTACAACCTCAGACTTGCCTCCCTATTTTAGTTTTTCTTTTTTTTCACCCGTACTCCCTTTTGGCATAGTATACTTTAATGGTAGGCTGCCTCTTTTTCTGATTAATCATGGTGGCAAGAGAACAAATTAAAAAAAAAATCTTAATTGCTATACTGTGAAATTATTAGTGCTGGAACAATTCCACAGCAGCCCTGTGTCAAAATAAATTCTGGCTATTCAACACCTGCTAAAAAAAAAATCCATAGGAAAATTTTACAGTGGTAGTATCTATTAGAATATACTTGAAGGCAGAGATTCTCCCTCAAGTAACACTGACCGTTTCTCCATAAGGAAATTTTGCTTTGTTTGGAAACACTTGATTTATCCACATATTTGTATTTCAGTATATTGTCTTTTCTACACTACCAGTGTGGCTAAGGCTAAAACTGAAGAGAGCTACCAGCTTCAGCAGGAAACTATCATATCTCTGCGTCTGGTTTTAATACTCAAATGCAGTTCCGCAAATACTCATGTGTGTGTGCTGACAAAGCAGGTATCATCACTTAAGCCATCCAGAGCAGATGAATTTTGTTATAACAAGACAGAAAACTTGCTTTTGGTTTTTATATGATAAAAGAGCAAGAAAGGTAAAAAAAAAAAGTTATTTATTTATCCTCATATGGTCTTCTCACAAGAGGCATCACAAGTTTGTTTGAAAAACAACCGGTATTACTTGTCATAAAGGTTTTTAAAAAAAAAATTAATTAACACAACAGGGACCTCCAAGGGCCACCTAGTCATACCACCTGGTCAAAGTACAGCTAAACCTGAAGTTAAACCCTGATTAGTCAACGCCTCCTTCAATCAAGTTCTGAAAATCCCAAAGGGTAGACAGTTTTCATGCAGTATCTGTAGAGTAACCATGATCGTAAAGGTTTTGATAGTATTTGCACATAGAAAATAAGACCAGAGGTGTCACAAAAAGCGAAGCAATGTAAACAAACTCATGCTTAACCGACAGAAGTTATTCCACAGATACAATGAGATTAAGATAATTCAGATTATCTGGGGTTTAAGTGAGAGAAATGGTTCTTTATGGCTTTCACCAAGTTGATCCTTGTAAAGCAGGCATGAGTTTCCAAGCCCTCAAGACCAAGGAGGCTGTCAGTTTGAAAAGGACAACAGATGACTAACAAGGTTTTGCTTTGCACCATTTTAAGATGCAAGATTTTCCTTGATTTAAAGTTAACACAATGTATTAACTCTTGAACCCAGCTTCAGTTTATCTTTGGTTTCTGCAATAGTTCTAGTTGACTCAGACTCGCCATACCTAACAAAAGTCACAAGTATTAATTAAGACTCTGCTAGCCTTGAGTAAAGTCAACCTTCCTGATAGCTTTGTGAGCTGCAAGGTATTTCTAAACCCAGACTCACTACTAGCACTGAGCATTGTGCACCTTCTGACCAAAACACACTTTTAAAGTTAGAAAAAATAAACACTTTGAAAAACTGATTGAATTTCACTGCTGTTTCATACACACTTACTTAGTAAACAGAGACCTTAGCAGAGTGTAAAGCAAATTTTCTCTTCAAGCTCTGTTCCCAAAAGACTGCACAAATACTAATTACCAGTCACAAGGAATAAGAAGGAAAATAGAGTAAGTTTTGCCATCTACTCCCTGCCATCTGGCTGCTCAAATAACAGGATGACCCTCGAGATTCTCTTTCCTGCTTCCACCTGCTTAAGAGGAAGTAAGCTTCAGACTACAAGAGAAGTTTAATACAGTAGACCAAAGCCTCCATACAAAGTAGCTCAATGTGAAGGGCAGTTTTGCAGAGGTTCCTTTATGATTTCACTTTTTACACACAATTCTGTCCAGTAACTCCTTTTGGTATCAATACCAAATACCACAACATCAAGTGTGGCCTGTATTCCATAACTACCAAATCAGTAAGAATAGCTCTTAAAGCAATCAGAGCAGTGTTATCTCGAAATACAACACAACTTGTATATAACTCAGGTTTTATGAAGATAGTAAGAAACTGGCATCTTCCATGGCTAATAAGAGACTAGACAACTGAACAATCTCTAAACTATCTGGAAGGCTCTATGTAAGAGCACTGCTTCATATATTCTACAGTTTAAGCTGTTTTCCCTCCTGTTTCAGGTTGCTGGCTTATTTTTGTCAATAAAAGTGAAAAGCAGCAAGCAGGATAAAAGCCAGTACTTAAAGATGCTGTAAAGTCTTTGGCATTTTCTCAGTTTTATTAATTGGTTGTTCATACACACATTAGCACTGTAATCTTCTTCAAGGTCTAGCCAGCCCAAAATTCAGTGGTAAGGTAATTAAGTACTCCTTACCTTCAGGATTATTCTAGTATCTTCTTTACTAGAGCATCCATCTACTTGAGTCACTCTATATTCCAACCACTGCTGAACGACAGCTTTCTCTTCTGCAGTACTTCCAAGCAGCTGGTCTTTCTTAGCCTGTTTAACTAGGTGGGCAGCTATGGTAATTAATCCTGTCAGACCAGGACCATTGTTTGTTTGAAGAACAGGAACCTACAAGAGGAAACAAAAGGGTAATGCTAAACAACTCATTCAAAAAGTAGTCTCTGTAAGAATAGCTAGTGTTTTTTTTATAGCTCCTTAAAAGGATCTTTAAAGCAATATATCAGAATTTAGAAGTATTCATACTAAAGGTAGTAACATAAAAAAAGAAACCACGTATGTTCTCTTTTTACTCTATGGGGAGGTTTATTTTCAGTTTGTACAGAAGTGTATTCAACACGTGCACGTGGACAAACCGAGATGCTTTTAGCTCCAATTTACCAAATTCTGCCAATATCAGCAACAAATAGTATTGCTCGTTCTAACACTGGCAAAAATCTTATTAACTAACTTTTAACTCATTTTCAAATTCAGGACTCTGACTTAAGATTGTAAAGTCAGCAGCATCCAGTTTTTCCCTGAGCAGACTGCAGTAGCCATTTACTGAAATGCTTATTCATACTTACTGTTCTATTGCCAAATGCTCTGACAGAAGGTAGTAGTAGTTCACCGGTATTAGGGGAGGACAACACAACGCACCTCTAGTTTTAACCATGTCTTTGTTTGTGACACTGCCACATGTTAAACTATGGGAAAGGAAACTGAACTGCTAAGAGTCACAAATTAAGTGAATGAATTAAAACTCACTGCAACAGATGAAAGCCCATTCATTCAGCCATTTATGGCATCAAATGATAGAAGAGAAACTGATTAAAATGCAATACTTCAGAGGGTTTTTTTAATAGCGTCTGACCACACAGAGGAGCCTGTCTATGTTTGGATTTAATTAGCATAAGATGCAAATTGAAAGCACAATAGTTATCTTACAGCTGTACCACGAGTCCTTGACTACTGTTCAATTTTTCCACTGAACATGCAGTCAGAAAAACTATGGACAGATCAAGTTACTTGATTTTTCAGACTTTACAGTAAGAACATTAAAAAAAATTTAGGTTATTAAATAATTAGGGAAGTTTTTGCAACCAAAGAATGCATATAGTGATATTTGGGACTCAAAGCATAAACAGTAAATAAAGTCAAGAAAAAAAACATATAAAAGCGTAAGGCAACCACACAGCTTCTTTCCTCTGTTGTCTCAGAGGGAATCATGTAAAGGCCCTCACACATTTGTGACACGCTCAGCCCCACGTTAATTTTTCATGCCTCATGTGCCTCTAAACCACGGAACTTAATGTTTCCATGTGAATTTCAAAATATTAAGACATCTACTTTAAAAGAGAAAAGTATTTAAGAACAACAGTTCTTCACTACAGATGCATTTCTGATACTAACAGCGTATCTTTTGCACATAATTTAACCGCACCAGCACAGATATAACCGCACTGGCACCAGGAAAACGCAGGGAGGAGGAGAGTGGTGGAAGAGCAAGCACATTTTAAGCCGACACCCCTCCAACGACACACGATAACCCTTCCACAGGCAGAGGAAAGAGGTTTCCAGAACCTACGAGTAGGTAGCGAGGCCCTACAGCCACAACTTCAGGCGAGTGGTGAAGGAAGGGGTTGAGGGAGAAAAGGTGAAACCCCCGCTCGAGGGGAAGAGCTGACCGTGCGGGGATGCGCAGCTCAGGCCGGCACAGGGCCCGCCGGCCCGGCAGGGGGGCTGGAGGCGGGGGGGAGACCTCAGACACCGCGGCACACGTTGGGGAAGGGCGGGGGGAGAATCGGCGCAACGGGCCGGGCCAGGGAGGCGGGAGGGGAGGGAAGAAGCCGTTAGGGAAGGGGGTCCGTGGACGCCCGCCCGCCCGCCCGCGCCGCGGCCCGCTCCCGGCCCCTCCTCGCTCCCTTCACCTTCCGCTCCCCCTGGACGCCGTACTTGTTCCCTTTCGGCAGGCCCAGCAACTTCTCCAGCAAAGCCAGCTCCTCCGGGCCCGGCCGCGCGGCAGCTGCCATCTCTGGCGGAGGACCACCTGGGAAAGGAAGGGCAGCGACGGCCGCCACCTGACAACAACCGCCAATCTCATTGGAAGACGAGGCAACCACACCGCCGAAGGAACCGTCGCTGCTATTGGCCTGAAGGAGCCAGCCAGCCAATCAGAAGCTCGGTGCGGCGCACGCATGCGCTGAGCTGGGCTTTCCTCTGAAGCCCCGCGGGGGCGGGGGAAGGGCGGGGGATCACGAAGGACGCATGCGCAGAAGCGGGGACACGTTCCCCCCGCCCACATGATGGTTTGCGCATGTGCGCGGCGGGAGCGGCGGGTGAGGGGTCTACGCCACGCCTCCTGGGTGTGGCCTCTGCCGGAGGGCGGGGCGAGCCGTGAGGGGAGGCAGGTCTGGGGGGCGGGCGGCGATCGCTCCCCGGCCTCGGCCCCGGTCCCGGTCCCGGTCCCGGTCCCGGTCCCGGTCCGGCAGGGGGGAAACGTGGAGGCGGCGGGTTCCTCGTCCTCCTGTCAGAGTCGGTTCCTACCTCGGGGTGCAGACGGCCTCCCTCTCCAACGGAAATAACGGCTGCCGGCTTCCCGCAGAGGGGGCGGCCTCCCCCCTCCCCGCCTCATCCCCGGCGTCCCCCGGCCCCCAGGGTTCCGCCGCTGGCGGTGTCCGGGCCTGCCCGGTCCCCGGCTGCCGCTCCTCGGTCCGACGCGTCGCTCGGCGCAGCGGCAGCGTGCTGGCTGGTGGGGCGTCCGGGGGACACCAGGAGGTGAAGCGAGCAGACCCGTCCCCCCCCTTGGCTCCGGCCGGGTTTCTCAGGCTAATGAGATGACACTGCTTACCCATCCCTTTACCGGGCCTGCCTTCCTCCACGCCGTAAATTTTGAAATTCTTGTCCAGGTGTAGCCAAATGAAGCAGAGGAGCTGAAGTTTCAGAGAGGGCGGCGTTACTAGAGGTTTTGTGAAGTGAAGGAAGGAAGATCGTGCGGAACCGAGCCATTATACGCACCGATCGAGGGCATCAAAGGAAGAGGAGGGACAGAAGTAGGGTTAAGAGAAGCGTCTTAATGAACCATGGTTAATGATAGTAGTGAAGTTAAGAGAGAAGAAACGCAAAATCTGAGCTGGCCGTGAAATAGCCTGGTTTAACTGCACGTTAGTGTTACTTGAGGTTTGTTAAAGATGTGATTTAATCACCTTTCTAATGGAAGATATTCTGCTGCAGATGTCGTACCTGTACTTCTGATCATAAATGTTAGAAATTAAAACAATTTTAGATTGGTAGGTCTATTTGTGCAGAATATCAAAGTGCAATTCTTGATAGAAGACTTTTAAACACCAAACTAGCATTTTTTTACTAAAAACAATAAGCTAGTCTTGTCCTACTACTGACAATTTCAAAATACAGATTCAGGGCTATCACTGTGTTAGTCATCTTAAATTAGATGATCCTGACAAATGTCCTGGTTCTTCAATGAAACACTTTGTCCTGATAGAAGATGACATTTAGATTTGTACCTTCTGTTGCAGAAAAAGTCTGAAAGTGGCCATAGAGCCTTCCTCTGAGTGGGGAGCTATTCTGAAATCATTAGTGGATTCTTAAGCTTTTGCAGGAATTTGTCTGACCTTTTATATTAACATCTGCAAAGCTGCTCTTTTACTTTTTTTTTTGTTCGTTCTGCCTTGAAAATAGCATTGTTCTTTGCAAAGTTTTTTTTTGATTCTTCAGCCCCTTTCCTGCAGCAGTATTTTGAAATGCTAGTGTTCCAGTTGTGGTCCAGTGTGATATCAATAAATGATCTAAAATTGTACAGAAAGACTCCATTTTCAGTGGGTAAATTGATAGAAAGGTTTTGCCAATTTTTTAAAAACCTAGTTGATTGTTTCATTATTGAAAGTGAAATCTTTCAGTAATGAAACATCTATCAGTAAATATACACCTACATTTACAGGTTATTTTATATATTTATAATTCTTAAATGCTTTGGAACCTAGAAGGTGAGACTTATCAGCGTGAAATATTAGTGTTGATGGATTGAAATATCTATCAGTTACAATAAAGAGGTTACAATTTCAGATGAAAAGCTAAAGCTTTTTTTTTTTTTCCTTTCTGTCCTCCCACCTCAAAGTTTTAAAGTCCTTGGAAGGGGAGACTTTATAAATTAGGTGGAGGAGATGAACTGCTTTACGGTTGTGTAGCAGTTTTCCCCTGATAACAGCACTTAGCAGTGTCTCTCTCCCTTTCTTATTCTGTGCACAGTTCTCCTCTCATTCCATTAGGTGGAGCTTTGTGATTAAGACTGCAGAAGAAACTTGCTTCAAAGTGCAAAATAATTCACCACGGAATGGCTGGGGGAGGAGGCAAACGAAGCCTACTTTGCTTAGAGGTATCAGTGTCCTGTACGCAAGCTGGATACACAAAAATCTGAATCAAGACCCTCATACACAAGGAAAATAACTTGAAAAATCGATTCTGTCAAACGGAACGCTGCTCTAATCTGCTGTTATCATAGTCAAGTTCCAAATCTAAAATACCTTAGGTTATAAATTAAATGTCAAATATAATTAATTTGGCACTTGAAACATGAAGTGGATGACTGTCCTTTAGAGAAAGCCTGACAGCTTTATGTATGTCACATTGGTATCTGTTAAAACGAGCTTTACATGCCAGACGATCCTTGTGTGAATCATATTGCTGTTAGCTGTACCAGAATTTTGTCAATGTAATAAGTCTCAGAACAGTTTCCCCCTTAATTGTCTGAAGCTTTTGCAAGACAGTATAAATCAAGTGTCATCTGCCTCATCTGTGCAAAATAATGGTTTTATCATACATCAAATAAGCAATTTATTTCTTATTCATTACTAGAGAAGTTATTGTTGAATATTTACATACAAATCTATATTTTATACAAATGGAGAATGTTTTCTGCCCTGTGCCTTGGACCCACTGCAGTTACAATTTGAATCCACTTTTCCTTCCACCTTTTTAAATTCAGCAGCAGCGGCTGTAGTCCTGCAGTACCCTTCCACAGGGAGGTCCGGGTAATAGCTGCGTGTACCACTCCTTCCTCAGCCCACTGCTCTGATGCATGGAGACCCCTTCTTGCATGCCCTCCTCCCCTTGCCCCAAACCAGAAGCAAAGAAGTCTTTCTTCACTTCTTGCATTTTGTGTCCCTGCTTTGCACAATGAACTGCACTAACCTTAAGGCTTATTTATTCACAGGTACCCCTGGGGAAGTGGAGAAGGCGGGTTTGCCCAATGGACACTTTTACACAGTTATTGAAATAAAAATATCAATAAACCACATTATTTCCCACTAATAGGACCAGTAGGACCTTCCTAATCCAAACCTCATAAAAATTCCCAAAGCAAAGATTTAATAGTAGAGTGCTGCAGCAAGGTTTCATTGCTGTAGTTTCATGATTAATTTTTAAATGCGTGTAACAAACTGGCTAAATGTTTGTGACTGATACCCTTTATACTGCCTGATCTACAGCCTGTGTGAGTGGAACTATTCCTTTAGTTTAAGAGCTAAAAAAAGAGGCTGAGACCTTGCTGCTGTTACTTTGCTTGTTGAAATGAGGGGAATGTGTGCCGTCAAACTAAAAGATCCAGACTTCTTGTTGTGGTGGCTGAATGAAGCAAAGATGAAATTGGTGGGTTTTTTTACCCTGAGTTCTCTTGCAAAATTGAACACACAAAAAGACTGGTTCTTGTAACAGCCATCTCTCTGCTGCTTCATCTTCCCTTTTCTTCTGCTCAATCCCATGCTGTACAACAGAAACACGAGCCCCAGGTCCATCTTAAAATTTAGCCATTCTTCTATGTGTCAGGCAGAAAACAATTTAACTCAAAAGCAATATTTTAAACCTAAGAGGCATGATAATTTTATCTTTTTGTCTCATTTCCACTAGGTTACATCGACAAAAGGAATTCTAGTTAGAAGCCTTTCTGCAGGCAATGACCCAGAGATGTTACTGTCCCAGCAGCCAGCAGCTGATTTTAGCCTAAGTGCATATTGAAGGAAACAGGGAAGGGAAAGTTGTCGTGACGTGACTGCTGTGAGAGCACAACACCAAAAGTAGGGCAAGGGAGACTTGTCATACTCCTGAGAAGACTGATCTCATGCACATGTATGTCTTGAATTAGCAAAATATACATATGTTCATATTCACTGAAGTCGGAGCGGCAACAGGATTCATCACTGACCATTACAAAATTGACTTAATTCTTTTTGTCTTCTGTTCCATGGAAGATGACTGCAAGTCACGGCACTTCCCAGGCAGTACAGTGATTAAGGTCATCATCTTAGTTGCAAGGCAGTGCCAGATCCACAGGCGGGATAGCTGCATTACTGCACAGCTGCATAAAAGCTAATTAGCCAAGGTAGGAGGCAACTAGCGCCGCACTGCTGTGCCTGGTTTTAATGTGTTCCTAGAGCTGATTTGCTTGTTCATAGCTCAGAGTTCCCTGAACTTTGTTATGGGCGCGTCTGCGTTTGGATTTCAAAACCTTGTGACTCGGTTTTGAGATTAAACAACTGTTGAACATAGGTGTGAGTTTGGGTTTGAAAATTCCAAAATAATTGTGACTATTTTCCATGGATTTGGAGACCAATTAACAAAGAGTGTGTATGTATTCATACATATATATATATGTATCTATAAAATATGTCTCATTGATGTTCCTTTGAAGTGTTTTTTGTCAGAAAGCCCAGGTAACTTTATTGTTCAATAAGGAAAGAGTCAACTCTTAGCCACTGATTGTCACAAATTTGATTTCCCTGAGACAAGAAAATATAAACCTGCATGGAAAATGTACTGAGAGATCTGTAGAGACATACTCAACACTCAGTTCCATCCTTGTTTCTTAAGTCAAATTTACTATCCTTTATTACTCACTTGCCTTCCAAATTAGAAGATGTCATTATAGAAAAACAATCGAAATTGGTGGGTGTACAGAAATGAAGAATTATGGAAAATGGCTGGTTGTTTGGCACAGAAGGGAACAAACTGATGTCTGATATACTAATCTGAACGCTAGGGTTCAGTGTGGCAGAGGACCACTGGTTTGTTCAGCGGTTGTGCATCTCTAGCGCAAGCAGTTGTGTTCCTGAGAGACAGCTAAATAGATTAAGCAGATAACTACTTTTTTTAAAAGTAGTATACCTAGAACACTACACCTAGTTTATCATGCATAAATGTGGTACATTTGGTTGTTGAAAATGTAATCTGCTTCTTTTGCATCTAAGTGAGTGCTGGGTTTTGTCTGCTGTGTTTTTGAGAACAAATGAGATGATTGTTTTAACTGAATTGCTGCTGGCAAGCTGGTTTTGGGGGGTGTGCCCCATTTACATAATGCAGAGTCCTGGGTTGAAAAGGCTAAGCTATTTCAGCATATGCTATCAGTAATGTGCCACGTTAGTCCAGACTAATTCTGTTCTTTGTTCTCCAGCTATCGCTGTGCTGAGCTGGAAATATGTCCTGAACATACACTAGATGGCAGGCGGGTCAGGTGGCTGGAAATGAGCCTTGCCCATTCATCACACAGCCTTCTCTCCTGCCTCCAAAAGATCAATTGGTCTTCCTCAGGCCTATACAAAAGCACGTTTGGCTCGCTGTACTGGATATGAGTATGCAGTCAGCAGACTAGAAGCTGATCTAGCCCTCTGCCCACAAGATGCTAGGCCACGTTGTTTCCGACAGATTTGCTTTTGCCTTTTAGCCGACAAGGAGAAGATGCCCGATCAGTAACAGCTCGATCAGTAGCAGCTGTTGTTGAGAATAAGGCTTGTGTGAGAGAAGTGGATGTGTTAAAGAAGCGCTGTCAGCACCTGAGGCAGGCTCTGATGGCTTGTCTTCAACAGTAGACTCCTGTATTTGCCCTGCAGGAGATGATGGCAGCTTGTCGCAAAATTTTTGTAGCAGAACATCTTTCCAATGCTCTGTGTTTGCCCCAGGATGAAAGATGCCCTCAACATTGCCCTTAAAGTGGAGATCTCTTTGCAATGCCAGCATGTACAGCCTTGAATACATCAGCGCTTACTGTAGGATCCTTTGGGAGCTGTCGTGAGACACGGTCAAATTCAGCCCTCATGTAAACTGGTGTGGTGCTCGCTTGACCCACAGCTCTGTCAGTGTAACAGAAATGCTGTCAGCTTTCACCTCTCCTGATGTCCTTGAGGAAAGGACGGATTTGAAAGGAGATGTCACATCACTATCAGATTATGCTAATGTCATAGGTGAGTCTCACAGGGCTCTAAGAGTAAACCACATTTTAAAAATAGTCTTTCCAATAGTTTTTTTTTTCCATTAGTGATATTTGTAGGAATCCCTTGAGTGGTCATCAATCGCTTTTTTTTCCTCAAACAAAAAGTTTCCTCAGTGTTGAGTTGCAAGCAGATGCATTGAGGATTCCTGCTAAGTTATGTGAATTCCTGAACTGGTGCACCTCTTCTGATTTCAATTATCAATTAATCTCCAGATTTTAAAGACACAACTACTCTACAGTCAGACTCATGCTAATGTAGTTATTAGCACAAATAAAACAAGTCTATACCAAGGATTTTAGGGAGTTTGCTTTATCCATTGCAGGGCTAGAGCACTTCCAGAGAAACAAGATTTTTTTTGTTGCCAGTTCATCTAAACCTACTCAGCACATCTCTAGACAAGAAATGGTGAAAAATATGCTTTTTTTCTAGACTTTTCTCTAGAGTAAACAACTACTGCTTGTGGGTCTCTATCAGTTTGGAATTATGGGGAAGTAGATGCTCATGTAGCTTCAATTGCCTTATTCACCGAGTCAGCTAGTAAAATAGTTGGGACTCTTCTCAAGAGCAATGGAAAAATCTCAGTTTGAATAAACAGACATAATGAGAAACTAGGAAGTTTAAACTTCAGTTTGTAAGTGGCTCTAAACACAGTGGTCTTTTGAGTTCCAGACAGATTCATACTGAGGTAGGTTAAAACCACACCTGGATGCTGTACTATTGCACTGCGCGCAGTTTTGAATAACTAACTGCCAATCCTAGCAGCTCCTCTGCCCCCCCTTTTATTCTGTCCATCTGCACTGACTACACGGTCATATGAATTTGTTCAGAGAAACACCTTGTTTTGGAGGCATGTCCCATGAAATAGCAACCGTGATGGCTCTCCAGGGTGAGTATTGCCTATATCGCTGTGTATCAGATGCATCATGGTTATTAATTGTTGTGAGAGGATTCTGTCTCTACTTTTATGCTTCTCTGCCAGATTGAAAAGCCTTTATGGCCTTCAGTATTGCATCTTGTAGCATTTAGAGAATGCAGTAGTTAAATCACTAACAAAAAAAGAGGAATCAGGCTTCAGTTGTTGCTAATCTAACCATCTGACACTTCCTAGAGTATCTGTACATTTTCTCTAATAGGACAGGAATGATCAAATAGTACACACAAGCACATTTTTCTCTTGATCTTTTTGAGTCAATGAGGAACACTCAATAAAACTAGGAAATGCTGCAGAACAGAAAAATGAGAAAGAAGTAATACAGACTTGACACGGTGAATGGGCAGGTGTATTTATACAGACATGAACACCAAGAGGGTCCTTCACTGAGTGGTAGCCAGCCTCAAAGGAAAGCTTACAAACCCTTTACCCTGCAAATGTGATTTGAGACAAGTTGCACAAAGACAACAGGAGCAAACATCAGGACTCAACCAGACAAATGAAAATATGGAGCAAATGACTCACCGTAGTTTGCAACCATAAGGTTTATCTGCAGCAAAGCCCCTTGAAGTCGGTATTGCTAGTGAAAATAAATGTTACATTCCTTGATTTGTTCTTTGCTTCTCCTTACTCAGTCTCTTTCAACTTTGAACTGCTGGAGACATAAATCTACAAAGTAAGCAAACATATTCCAAATATAAAGTTGTAATTGAAGCAGTTCATTGTATAACTTTGAAGATGCATTTTTTTCCATTAAAGCAAATTTCTTAAAGATAAAATATGTTTGTAATATATGTAATAGACCCAGGCCAACACAAATGCTGTCTGTGGGAGGCTGCCTTTGTGAGAAGAAATTTACTTTAGCTTTTGGCAAGTGTGTGTTTTTGACATTAGTGCATACATCACCCAAAGGAAAATCTCTATTAGTGGAGATGTCACATGATGCTTGACCCAGGACTGCAGGAAGAATTACACACAAAGCTTAGGAGTTTAAGATCTTCAGGTTACATTGCACCATAACCCATGAGTTTGATAATGGATCTACCAAGAGAAAACAGGGCCGCAAATAGAAGATTACCCTGTCCTGCAACACCTCTGCAAAATCACACAGTTCCTCCTTTTCCTAGGTGTTTTTTGGCTTTGGGTTTTTTTTTTCAATTTAGATTTTTGTAAAGAACTCTCCTCTTCCACTTTTCCCTGTTGCTCCCTGCAGTCATCTTCAGTCTTGCTTTCTGCCTCCATCCAAAACTTGTGAAAACCATACCCGGCGATGCAGCCTTTTTTTTTTATCAGCTGTTTATTTGCTGCTGTGTTTTGGAAAGCATTTTGTGGAGGTGAGGAGTGAGGCTTATGTGATGATGAGTATTTGAATTGATTACAGCAAGGAAGTATAATGCAAAAGAAGAAGGTTATGATTATAAGCTGCTGGGTGTTGTTCAACACATCAGCGACATTGTGAAAAATCTGGTTTAGAATTATTTGAGCCCACAATCTGGGGGACTGTAATTGGGTTTTACTTCACAGGAGCTCACAGAGGTTCAGACAATAATTTATAAAATATACACAGAGATCAAAGTGGTTTGAAATTCAGACTGATTTTCTGTCTCTTTTTTTGGTACAGGGGAAAATGAATAAACCCTCAAAACACTTTCATTTAAGGCCAGTTCCTGCCAGCAAGGGAAATTTAATCCACTCAAGCCACCAAATCATTGAGTACATTTATTCATTAAAGTAATCAATCAGTGGAAATAGGTTTTTCTTTTTATATATTAAATGGCAAAAATGATGAGTTCATAAAAATGTCAAGAAATTTTCATCTCTGCTATCTCTTTTCTTAGGTCAGCTGTCTTCAAATGTATTATCCCATTTGTGGGAATCTTACTTATTCTGTCTTTCTTGTAGAAAGCTGAGTATTGAGTATTACACAGAGATTAAAATTGAGTAGAAACTATAGAAAATGTCAAACATAGCAGAAATCATGACACTTGCTCTTTTGACCAGTCACAAAAGCATCAACAGTTGTTAATTTTTGAAGCCAGTACTCTGGCAGTGTTACATTAATACATCAGTCACAGCAACTTCTTGTTTACATTTTTGCTAGCATCTACAAGTTTGTCAAGATCTATCGTCTCTTTCCCTTACGCAGTTGGCTTCTTTTATTTTGACAAATGGATCCTTGCCAAGAAGTTATGTATGTGCCTTGCACATCATCATTTGGAAGCAGGAGACAACATAGCGATTACCATTTTTCTCTACTATTTATAACACAGGCTGCTTCTTTGAGATCTTTTAGTGGAAAAGACCTGGTGAAGAAAAATATATACTGTCCATTTGCCACGGTAAATAAAATTACATACATTGTTTGTCTGACATACTCTAAACCTAGAACTTAAGCTCCTTTTAGTTTGGGAAAGATGAAGTGTTTCCCAGGTTCTTCTTTGAGCTCATGTTCTTTTAGGAAAGTAGGAATGTAAAGGGACCAACGGTGTGTCATGAAATTCAGTGTCTTACATCTGCAGGCAGTCCTGTAACATGGAGTAACCAAAATTTATAAAACACCCCTAAGACCTTTGAATGAAAGACCTTATAATTGTTACAAAGATTCTAAACCTCGAAAACGGTGTCACAGGTAAGGAAGAGATAAAATAAAGGCCATTGCCAGTGTTTTGGATGAAGCAGGAATTTCTCAGGTAATTCCAGATCTTCCCAGGCAGTCATAGGACCATAGGCCATGCCCCAAGCTCCAGAGGAGGAAGGATATTCCCAGCTAATTTCCTGAAGTAGAATTCCATCCTGAATTGTGTTGTTATCAAAACATGAGCTTGTTACTATTGAGTCTGGTGGCAGGTTTAACCCTGAGAGTGTGAAAAAGACATGCTAAAGAAATACCTGATCTTCCTCGATAACGCCAGGAATATCCACCACCTCCCCTAGCACCACAGCTCCATCTGTGGCCAATCTTCAGAGGAAATTGATTGACAGCAGCCCTGAAGTATGGACTAATTAAATATATCATAAGTAGGTTGCAGTGAACACAAATCAGCTTGACCCAAAAAATTTTGGTTCCCAGATGTCAGCAAGATTTTCTGTTTAGCTTTTTAATATGGTCAGCGTCCAGAAGCAGTCTCTGTAAATAACAGGGGCATCTTTGATGCAAATTCTTACTCCTCACAGTTTTAAAGTTGACTAACAAATATTTTTGGAGCAAGCAGACTTTAAAGGGCAGCCAAAGGCCTGTTTATATGGGGAAATCAGCATGTGGTAAGGTAAGATGAAAGCTGATGGTACAGTAGCTGTCTGCACTCATTCTTCATAGGAAGAGTGGTGAGCCCTCAGGGGGTGCTCAGATGGCCTCTGCCAGCGCTCACGGAGGTAGTTTAAGGGGTCACTGTCCCTGATATCTGCCTTGTCCTTTTGCTGGAGATTATGGCCCCTATTTCAGCGGTGATGGAAAGGAGCACACGGCCACACTTCCACCACCCTCCTTCGTAGCCTACCGCATTCATTGAAATTACCAGTGAAGGCTGATTTGTGTTAATAAGCTGAGCTGCTGTTGATGGAGGCTGAAGAACTGAACAACATTTGGGGTTGCTGCCCCAGCTAAGGGAAGAAAAGTGCTGTCAGAAGAGTGGGGCAGGTGCCATAATGACATAGAAGTCTTAAGAACAACTCTTTGTGACTGGAGTGGAATAAGATACCATGTATTTAATAATTAAAATCATCTACATGGGGAATCAGGGCAGAACAGCTAGTGGCTTGCACATCTACACTTTACATAGTTGTGTGTGTATGGTCTTGCACTAACTTCTTGGGCACATCAGCAGAAAAAACTCTGCAAGTTTCAGTTATTCAAAAACACAGTAAAAGCGTTCCTTTTTGGACAGAGCAACACCATATTGCTTAACTGTTTCATTACAACTCAGCAGTCCTCGTATTCTTGGTGACATTAAACAGAACAGAACTTTGCCTGAATAAGTGTGCTGCTACAATGCCGCTGTCATTGACTTATCTCCCTAAATGGGATAACAAAATCCTTTCAGATCCTGCTAAGCATTTCCTTACATGCCTACTCCATGCAATGCAAACCCCTTTTTTTCTTGATATTTTGATGTGGATCTATGAGTTTTAATGCACATCCTTTTGAGGCCTTAGGATTGTGCTGCATCGTCTTTCCACAAAGATGCAGTGTTTAGGTAAAGAGAGCAAAGAGGCTGAGACACAATCTCAAAGATTACCTATGCAACTTGGAGATCATGTTGTCAGTGTGTAAAACATTGTTGAACACTCAAAAGAGAGCCAACAGAATGTCTTAAATAGCTTTGCAGTTTTGAAGGAATTCAGGTATCTTAAAAGTATCCAGAAAACACAGTTACGTTTCAAGCTATTGTAGGTTGGGCTTACAGCCTTAGCATCTTAGCTCACAGGCTCAAAATGACTAGTCTTTGCTACTCATCAGGAATCTCTACAAATGTATGATAATTAACAGTATTGTGAATACCACTTCATATTTCCAAACTAAGCCTATCTTCCGGTCATTGGCAAACCCAATTTTGGAATAAATGAGGTATACGCAGACAAGACTGCTATATACCTGGCTGTCATAAGTTCATGTCTCTCTTCTTTATCCAAACCTTCAACTGTGTGTGTAAATGAATATACCCACCAGCAGGGATGATTCATGAAGTTGAATCCAATAACATACCATGCAATGAATACTAAGGTTGTCTGCTGTAGCAACCTCACCAGAGTTGAAACTTTCCTGACAAAGTTTCATCTGCATTTGGCTAGGTCTAGTCAAGGTAGAAGATTTCAGGAACTCAAGGCAGATCTTTTGCAACCAGTTGCCTTATGTCAAAAAAATACCTTGCCCTAATACAAATTGTTTTATGGACACCATGAATTCCTACCCTGAAAGTCAGCTAGGTCAATATTAATAATGAAGAGGAGAAACCGAAAGACCTGCAGCTTCCCTCAGGTTCTTTCATGAACAATTCCTGATACTGAATAGCAGCTGTTTACCAGTTAGCACATACAAGGACTTTACTGTAATGGAGGCACCCAGCAATGCTGGCCTTGGCAGCAGAGTTTTATATCCTCCGCTGATATTGATGCCAAAATCTCAGTTCCAACAGCAGGTCGGTGTTTGTTCGATGTGCAAATACAGGAAAAAGTCCTTGGGGAAGAAAGTAACTCTCGATTTTCAGAATGTTTTGTCTCTTTCTATTCCACAGCTTGTCTTGCTTCTGCTGCATTTTACAACATCTGGGCTCTGTACAGGCAACAGAGTGCATGTTGTTTCTGTCCTATGCTCTCTGTCCTGGAGCAACAACAAGTGCTGCTGGTCAAAAGACTCTTATTTTGTAAGTCTACCAAAGAGGGAATGTAAGTGGAAAACAGGTGGAAAAAAATCATCAGTGCTGCTTGAAAACATTCCTTTCCTATTCCAATACTTGAACTCAAGTTTTCTTCTTAAAGTTACCCTATCAAGTAGAAATGCTTAGTGATTCACACAGAATCCCAGGGAGCAGGAAATCCTGTGAAAATGCACCATTCCAGGCCCAGACCTACTTCCACTCTTGACAAGGAGAGTTTTGCCACTGGTTCAAATGAGGGCTCTTGGAGTATGATCCGAAGCCTTCTGCAATCACCGATTCTTATCTTCTGGTGTTCGTTCATATGATAATAAAACCACACTAAAGCAGGAGAGAAGAAGTGCTTAGAGCTGTTTGAGGAGACACAGGCCAGGTCCTTGGGTAATTAACTTAGCACAATTGTAGGCAATGATGTATACTGTATTCACTGAAGTTATGCCAATTTTTCCTAGCCAAGGCTCAGGCTGACAGTGTTTGAAGATACCACTGTTCCATAGGCTGCTGCTCTATCTGTACATCTGGGTGGGATAGAAATTAGAGGCCAAATGCAGTCCTCAGGTAACGTTTCAGAAGTGTTACAGGAGACTTCATTGCATTTTGTATAAAAAAATGGAAATTATTTTCAGAGTGAATTTAGTTCATTTTTCATCACTTAGTTTTACAGAGATAGGTAACTGCAGCTGGGGATTGCTTGTACTAGCTAAACTATACAGCCATGGTGAGGGTCCAGTCACCTGGAGGGCTTGCAAGCTCAGCTGATAGGTCCTTGTGGCCTGACCTAAGACATCCTGGTTTTCATCCACCTACTTAACCTTGCAGATGAGAAGCAGAAACTTTTAATCTAGTTTGATATCTCACATACATATGAATACACACGTGCATTTATAGGTTGCAAATTTACATATTTAAAAACAAAATGAAATTAAATGCAAAATTGGGACATATGATGTGAAGCATATAAGCATGTTGGAGGTAGAGCCCAGTTTCCAGAGGCTACTGACAACAGCCTCATGCCATAAGGAGAGGTGCTACTTTCCATAGTGCACAGAGCCAGTTATACCAGTGCCTTGACAGAGGGGAGCAGGGAGAAATCTTTTTGCTGACCCTGGCAGATGACAAACTTGCACCCTGAAGCCTGATATCTGATTAGTTGTTCAGGTTTTTTACATTGCATGGTTGTTAAGTAATAAAATAGTTTCTTCCTAAGACCCATAGCATTTCATTTACCAATATACTATTTGGTGCATTCCTCTTAGTTCGTTTCCAACATCAACTTAAAGATCTGTACCTCCGCTCCTGAAGATGTGGAATTGCAAACTGACAAGCCTGGTTAGTGGGAGCTGAGTCAGTAATACCTCCAGGGATTAAGGGGACAGAATATTTATAGGCAATCTAATGCTTTAGAGTACGTTTCATTTAAAAAGAACCTAGCAATTAGGTACTAATATAAAAAGCACTAAATATTAAATTACTAAAAGGTCATGTTTACATACTATGTTTTGCCCACTAGCCACACAGAGAAAAAAGTTAAGCATTTGATTTCACTCTGAACTTTATGTCTTTGATAAATTCAACATTATTGTTGTATTAAAGCCATTTTATGTCCTCAGTGGGAGTTAAGGCACTCAGCACTTGCAGGATTGAGTCTGAAGTAAGGATGGGAGCAGTAATGTGACCACTCTTGAATCATACAGCCTAACATCTGAGAAGGATCAGGAAGACAATCCTTAGCCCTGAGCATTATATACAAATGAAATAGGGGTTATCTGGGGGCAGCATAATTCATTAAATGTTCCTTCTAAATGTAAAACACCAAATTCCCTCGACACAGTCAGCCTTTCGATCTGCAGTCTAGTTGTGACATAAAAAATGATATTACAGTAAGAGTAAACTTAAATTCAGAAAAAGCTCAGAAGTTCACCGTTACAGCTCATTCTATTTTCTCATTACATCTTGTAACAGACAGCCAGGAAAAACATTATAGATATCATAGCCCTTTGAAAAAGTATCTGATTTTAGAAGATGGGACTAGATTCTCGGCTGATGTCAATAGGAGATTTACATTAACTGTAATCCAATTACCCTGTAGCTCTGTCAGCTGAGAATCTGATTCAGGAGTTGTAACAGTCAGTTAGAAATGCATCCGTGTATAGCTGCTTCTTCTCCTTGCACATCTTTCTTTTTCACCTCAGACCAGTGCTGGGAAAAATTTCAAACAAATTTGTGATCAGATTTTTATGAAGACTGGATAAAATTACATTGTGACTGAAAACCAGTTTATTTTAAGGGAGGGTATAAGGTGATCAGACCATGCAAAGTTCAAAAACCCCTCACAACTGTAATTGTACTGTAAGACATGTACATCACCCCTGTTGCACAGACTGTATGCTCTTTTCATCTTTGATGTATTTATCCTTAGACCAAATCCTCTCATGAAACAAGGAAGGATTATTTGTCCAGTTTGGTCAAACAGGACACAACAGGGTAAGTGGTTTGCTTAAGGCTGTGCAGGAAACATATATCAAGAGTGCGAGTCTTTCTCATGCTGGGCTAATGTCCCAGTCCCCAGACCACTTCTGCCTGCCTAGCTCACCTTCTGTTATTTAATTAATACAGGCTCTATCGATAATCTTTGGAAAGTCAGTTATTTATACTCCAGCTTAACCAACACAGAAAAGTTGAAATGTCTGCCTTATGAGCTGACAAATGGAGGGTGCTATCTAAAGGCAATGGCTATTGATTTTAAATATACTATCTGTTACCGTGCCATTAACAGGAGACCAGTCCAATGACTAGGATGATTCAAAGATGCTCCCCTCAGCTCCAGCAGCACTGCCCGACACCCTGCTCATATTCTGTGTCACGCGAGACGGAGGCAGTCGAGTAGGAACGCTGCTCCCCCCGCATCGTACAGCCCCGTCTGTTGTCGCGGGGCTGGGACGAAGTCTCAGGGTCTGAATGAAGACTACTACCGACCCTGGTGGATTCTCAGTTATGCCAAATGACACTCACTTTCATTATCAACTGCCAACAAACTGTGAAGGAAAATTAAAGAAGTTAACGCTAAGGTCTTGGATAAAAGCTTTGTAGGGATCGTCTCAAATGAGAATATAAAAATACTCGTGGAGAAAAGGGAAAGAAAAACCTTAGTTAGAGAGGCATTTGTGTTTCCCTTTTTTTCATAATTGTGTTTTAAAATTTCATCATGGAAATGCTGCTGATTCATCTGTTTGAAAACTACAGTCTCTGCCTGTTCAGTCTCTCCCAGATTAGGTCAGTCCTGATTCACTGTCCACTGAAGTAGACAGTTGTACTTCCATGTGTTTGTGTTAAACTTAACCTAGAGATTTTGAAACTATAACGCAAATTCACATTAGGGTCCCTCCAAAACTCAAGATTACATTTTAACTACCGGTATTGTTTAAGTCCTTTAAGATACAGTGTATACCAACGATGATGTTACAAGTGGTTACTAGAAAAATTTGGTTCCTTTTTGATCTGTCTGTGACCATGAAGCATTGCAAAGGGGCCAGTGGAAGAAACAGGTGAATTGGGCCACTTACTGGCTTTTTATTACCTTAATATAGTGAGATAAGGAACAGAAAAAGTATCCTTTTTCTGACTGATTCCCATTTTATTCAAAAAATATGAGGGCTCACCTTAAAAATATATGATGCTATCAAGTTCAGCAAGCTGCATGATTTATTAAACCAGGGTCACCATTTCTTCCTGTCAGTTATATGTGATCAGTTAGCATAAATGCCTATCACTCGTTATGTATTTATTTATTGGAGGTTAGAGATGGTCTTTTAAAAAGACTTTCACACACGAGCGTCAGGGCACAATACCCAAGAATTGACTTTCAGCTAGCCAGTGAAACAAATGTTTCGGGCCACATTATCAGTTTGTAGAAATCCTTGTAGCCTCATGCTTCCAATTTACCTCCACCCTGAGAATCTGGCCT
Organism: Buteo buteo; assembly: GCF_964188355.1. Classification (NCBI taxonomy): domain Eukaryota; kingdom Metazoa; phylum Chordata; class Aves; order Accipitriformes; family Accipitridae; genus Buteo; species Buteo buteo. The sequence goes on along the minus strand of NC_134190.1, from coordinate 11,575,969 downwards.
ATTATCAGTGACCTTGTACCTGACCATTTTTGGCACAGTTTTGCAATGGCATGGTGTAGCAATACTGAGACATTTTCCCAGAAAAATACAAAGTGTTATACACCATCTCATGTCAGGTATTCTGTACCTCAAATTGGTGGAACAAAGCATGTTATTTCCACTTAGTGGGAAGAAACCAACATTGTTATTTCTACTGCTCTAGTGTCAGGGCTTTTTATTTCCACTGCAATGATTGTACAGGCTCTCAGAACCAGTAAGACAACATCCACCCTGCCGAAAAAAACAACAACAAAAAATTTGGCTGGTCTGAAGCACATTGGAGCACACAAAAGAAAACTGACTCCAGGCTGCAGCTAGAATGGAAATGTCTGTCCTTGTGATAGCAGTGGTGGGATTTGACTAAAAATTGACATTTTTCTGACACATCAGCAACTTCTGGATTATTTCTGGTTCTCCAGATGATGCGAGCAGAAAAAACAAAACAAATGTGCATATCAATTCCATGTTAACTTCAAAGCGGGGAAAGGAAACATGTATTACTTGCTTATGGTTGTGTAAAATAAATGCAATTCAGGTTTAAAGGTTCTGGACACAAGTGGTCAGATATAAAGGACTCAGATACACCATATCAGACAAAAAGAAGTCATATCTCTCTACCGCAGCCTAAGATTTCAGATAATTTCCTCCAAATAAGGGACACAGCATCACTTCTCAAAATTTCCTGCAAGAGAAGCAGCTCAAGGCTGAAGTTGGGGCTCCCTGGAAACGTCTCCATCACAGAGCAGATGTGAACGCTGGCAGTGCCCCATTCCCAGCCCACTCTTCCCACTTGTTAACCTGAACTGCCCTCGGCCCCCAGCCCTCCGAGTGACCTTCTCTTACAGCACAGCTTGGTGCCGGTGCCTCCTCCAGCTCCCAACAACAGGCTTTCTGTTTCACGGCATGTGAACCTGGGCCAGGAAAAGACGGGTTAGGTTTTATGAGGATTGCAGGCTATGGAGTCATTGCCCCTGAATACACAGAAAGTTGGACTCTTGGTTCAGTGCAAATCTACATTACTTCATGGATACAAATGGAAAAAAATGAATTTGTTTTAGCTGAATGTACAATCTGTGGATTCTGGGGTTAGATAGGATTTATTTGCTGGGGTGAGAAATAAAAGATCTTGGGTTTACTGCTTATCAGTGGAAAAAAAATAGGTCTCTATTATCCATGAAACTAAGACTCACTTACTCATGTTTGTATGGCTTTATTAACACCTGATGTATTTTAAAATGAGGGAAATTAAAAAATGGTTTGTTTTTTTTTTCTCGTGAAAATGACCATTCTGTTATTTGTAAATGTAATGATCTCAGCTTGATAAATTAGCACTAAACGTGGGCAGAAATATGAAAATGAGCTCTTTGACAGATATTATCACCTTTCACCTTGGAACATGTATGTAAATGCTCTTTACAGCATTGTTTTTTCATGAAGCTGTATTTACTCTGGGCTGTGACTTGAGAATTCACAATGTAAGAATATAATACAGAAAATTTTGTATAGCATAGCAGTTTTATAAAATGAATTTACTTCATAGAGGATTTTATGGAGAATTATTTATTTCAAGTCACCACATCCTTTAAATTTGAGGCTGACATCAGCATAAGATGTATGCTGCTTATATTACTAAACGCTGGGGACACGTTTTCAAAACACCTCTTCTAAGTGCCTGCAAAAAAAGTCTAAAATTAATTTTAACCCCTAATAAACCCTTCCTACCCGTTCCAGCTAACACCTGCCTAGTTGCTGTCGACATCCTTACCCAGTGGCAACGGAGACGTGGCCATCCCGCACCCCATTTCTCAGAGGGGATGAGAACGGGGAGTTGGAAAAGAACTCAGCCCAGTATGGGCTATAGCATCTGGATCTATAACAGCCAGCAGAAGCAGTATCAGAGGGCAGGAGAAGGCTCAGCACCCTCCGGCTGGAAGCACAGCAAGGCAGAGCCGTGGACAGGGTCCCCACCGGGGCCGCTGGCGCCGCACGGTCTCTCCGGCGCCGGCTGAGGTCACTGTGGCTCCGCACCTCCCGCTGCTTTTGGAGCAGCTTTTTGCTGCTGGAAGAAAGTAAACGGCAACAGATTTTTCTTCTTTTTTTTTTTTTTTTTTCCCCCAGCACATATAGTTTCTAAAAATGGGGACTAACTGATGGTTGTAATTTTGATGGAGATTTACCTGTAGGCAAGACGGCAATCAAACCCACACTATTAACGGAAGGCTGATTGAGTTAATGAATATAATTGTCAACTCTACAAACTGATTCAGTCTGTCTAACAATCTATCAGTTTGTCTTTCCTCTTGCAGTTTGTCCCCATTTATATCTTGCTGTATGGTGACTGTAGGTGAATACCTAAAATCCCCATAAATATAAAATTGTTTGAGGGAGGACTGATGGATGCTTGGGAAAGAAGAGGGGATCTGCTATACATGGTAACAGAATTTATCACTGTTCAATTAAACACAGTAAATTTGGGCTAGGCAGCTGAACTAGTAGATGACATTACCCTTTGTCTTTATTGTACAGCTGGTCCGGACCAAATTCAGGTCTTTTACTCATTGGACTAAGTCTGCAAATGATGCATCCTTAAGTTAAATGACTTGCAGTCTGAGGGATGAGGTAGTGTACAGGAAGCATTGCATAAAAATACTGGAGACTGGTGCTCCAAAGTAACAACAACATCTTCTGGAGGGCAGGGAAGAGAGAAAGAGATTGGAGGAAACAACAAAAATGCTTTCTGTGGGTCAGGGCTTCAGGCTTGGTAAGCCTGCCAGCCCAAACTACACTGCAAAACCCACCACCTGATCTGCAGGACATTTTATTCCCTATGGGGAACCCCAAGGGCCTGCAAGGAAAGACTTTCCATCCTCCCCATCAGTCAGTCTCAAAGTTCAGAGGGAAGGGAGCAAGGTGTTAGAAGATGAAGACTAAACTACTGACTGGCCAAAAAAGCACAATTCACAGCTCAGACCAGGGTCAAATCCAATTCAGAAGAGCCCTATCCAGATCAGACAGCCCTTCTAGGAGCAGTTACTACAAATAACCTTTTTAGATGTATCAGAAAAAGTTTACATTCAACTATTGAAAAAGGCACATTCTGCCCTCCTGCCAGAACCTGACACCAGCGCTCAGAGCTGCCGTCACCGAAGAGGCGAGGGACAGCACACGGCAAGACAGTCACCTGCCTTTCCCCTGGGGTCACACACAAGCAGGAAAACAAAAATTAGAGCACAGCACATGGCTGTAAATAACACTGTAAAGAAGCGTAACATTGAAATAATAATACACACCTTTTAGAGTAGAAAGAACCCTTGTGTTTGCTGGGAAGTCACTTGTGGATGCTGCCAGTGAAAGTAAGGAGCCAGAACCCACAAAGAGAGATCAGAATTACACTCCTAGAGCAGGAGTTGCTCTTTCTGAAGCAAAGTAACTGATGTCCCTCACCTGCTCCAAGAGAAAGATCAGGTGGAATCAGATTTGCCACAGCTGCATTTGTCTGTCTGCAAGCGAGGCTCTTAGGGCAGTAACGGCACAGGCAAGCACAGGTAGTCCAGAGCTACATTTAATAGAGGACAGCAGGCTGTGGTATGGGCCTCCTCTAGCTGAGCTCAATATAGCAAATATATAAGCAAATATAGTTGCAATACGATTAGCCTATAGATGCATTGTGAGTTGCCTATTGCTTCACGGGGGGGCAAAGGTGCACATACTTGTATAAATAAAAAAAGGAGTTGTGAGGACACTTATGTAAAGTCTCCTAACAAAGAGGTGACCAAATCTGCTGAAATCCAATGTCTTATAGCTGTATGTAGGTAATGTTGTGTTTTGCCACTGTCCCTTCATCTACAAGTCTTTTTCAACACATGCATGATAATACAATATCTGTCTGTGTTCTGACATGAAACTGCATTCTTAAAGCCTTGCATGTAGCAGATGGAGAAAGATTTATAACCCATTTGCTCATATTTCAGTTATGCCTTAACTAGCTTTTGCATATTATTAATTTTATTTAATAGAAGAATATTTTGCATGTCCTGTCATGCAGCATTGCAAGCCTCTTTCCAGCATAAAGAATCCTTCCCCTCCCAAATTTTCTTACGCTGCGTCACTGTGTATATGTCATGGCTAATAGCTGATTAATACATGTTGTCTGTACAACTGCGAGTTTATCCTCAAGTTAGTTGGATTAGACAGGGGGTTCCAGAGACTACACTGCCACTGAATACACTTACTTCAACTTTAACATGAAGTTTAATCAATAAAAATAACAGCAATAAATTTGTCTCATTCTGCTTTTTTTGTGCTGTAGAAATGCCTGAGTATAAACGGCTTTCAGCTGTTCCTCAAGAGATACCTTCATCATTTATTGAGCACTTTGTGCTTCACAAGAATTCCTATTACAATGTCACAACTTAAATTTGTCTTGCCCCGATGCTCTTGAAATGCCTAGCCATCTGCTGGAAAAGGAAATATCATTTGGTGCTTGCATGTAGATATTATCTAAATCAACAGTGTCAATAATCTATTTGCACATGCAAACATTAAATAACTCTGAAAATAGAAAAAAATACAGTTAAAAAAAAAAAGTGCAAAGCCTCTACTCCGAAGAATAGAGTGGAGTTGCTTGTTAGGAACTTCAGTGAATGAGTCAATATCTCTTGCTCAAAAATGAAACGTTAGCTAAAAGTTGAATTAACTGAGTAAGCCAACTAATTGAAGTCTTAATCATGACCCGTAAAAATAATAGGATTGTTTGCTTTTTTCATTTTTTATGCATATAAAGACTGTCTGTTAGGCACTTTTTAAAGGATGTGAGAGGAAAGCAGGGATTTTATGTTCACTATGCAAGTCCTGTCTTGCCTGCCTGCCTGTGAGAACTAAAAACTATTTAAATTATAACATCGGAAGAGTCCAGAGCAAAAATGTCAAGTGGTTAGGAGTGAAAGGGTTTTTAGCCTTGACTGTTTTGGTTTTTTTCAGTTTGTTTAATTTTAGTGACTAAAAAGCATTTGGAAAGAGGAAGTTTTTATTTAAAATTCAACATCCATAATACTTACATCATGGTGTGAAAGCTGCACTAGATGAGTGATATCTTGGCAGATCTCCCAGGGGCTTAAGTAGGGCAGAATTTTACCCATTATTTTTAAAGCAAACAAGTATAGGGGAAAAAACAAACAGAAGAAAAAGATTCACATTTTTCATTGTAATAAAAAAGTAAAAATAGCAGCAGCTTAACTTAAAAAAAAAATATCTTTGGCAGATCAGCCTTTCAGAGAAGGGGTTTTGAGAGACTACTGGGTCAAGTTTGTTGTTTGAAAATATCTGTCCTAAATATAATTCAGAAATAAAAAGGGGCTTGGGGTGGTGGTGGTAATTGTTTTTTTTTTTTTTGACTCAGTAATTTGACAGAGACTCAGCCTTTCATTTTACCTGAAGGATTTACTAAAATCTACAATCTGAAATAGTAGCTCAAATTCAGACATGTGCGTAGTACCATGGCAGACTGTTTTTTATTGGAAATGGCAAGAACCTTTCCTCTTATTTTTAATACTTATTTAGTGATTTTTATGCAGCATCAGTAACACCATTATCTCAGCATTGACAGAATGAATATAAACTGTAAATTCTCTTCTTTGAGACATTCAAGCCTTTGCTGGATAAAATGCTAGAAAATGCGATACTAATTAAGAAATAATCCTGCACAATAGTAAAAGACGTTAGATCTTTGTAAGTAAAAGGAGTTTCTTAATTTTTAATATTTTTAAATCTGTGGTAGGCATAGGATAATGTTCTTAATTTGTTACTTTTTAGTAGAAGATCAAAGTGCATTATAAATTAACCTTGATTTGAACAATACATTTTCTTCACATTTTCTAGGCCTGGGGTTTTTGGAAATCATCAGTAACCTTTGGGTGGGTGTGTAAGGCAATATGCGCTCCCTCTGTGGCCAAAAAGTAGTATAAGTAAATTTCCATGGGTGTTAACTTAAGTATAAACATTTTTAATCTTAAAATCTAGTGTAAAATGATTGACTTAACTTTCCAAATGTGCTCAGGTACTATGATAATGGGCAAAGTACGACATCCAAACGCAGGAGGCCGTGTTAGAGAGAAGATTGTTCAGCACACAGGCGCCTCCTTTAATTTATAGTTCCCCACTCTCAGCAGCTCTGGGATCAGCTTTATGCAGAAGAGTTCCCCCTTCTCAGCCATGCCAAGGCATGTATTCAGGGAGCTGTGTATTCACATACTTATTTCATGTCCCTGGAGTTGAGCTTATTGATTACTCACATACTTAAACACATGCTTAACTTTAACAGCTTTGTTAAACTGGGGACTAATTCACTTTCAGTCAGTCTCAGTTTTGTGCAATAGGGATATACATTAAATAAGAAGAGAACAAAAGGAACAAACCAAAGAGGATGTATGAGCTTAAAACAGGCTTTAGGCAGATTTGAGACATTCAAGTTCACTATTGAATCTAGCCCATAATGTTTCTGCCCTGTTTCTTCTATGGCTTTGAGTTAAAACAGCTTTTCTTCCAAAACATGGGCAAAACCATTAATCACTAAGGGCAGTAGTAACAGTGGCAGCATATGACAGACATTGGTAGCAAGAGAAAAATAGGCTGTGTAAATGCAATACTTTATTCAACATTGCACACTACTTCAGCGTAACTGTTGTTTTGGAAGGTTAAAAAGTGTATTTTTGGAACAGCTAGTAAGTAGGGTATAGAATGAGTTCTGATCCATGTTATGCCATTTTGTCTCAGTTGGTTTTTTTAAAATAATTTGACTGAACAAAGATAAATTTCATCATACTAATCCTACACATCTATTGCTTAACTGCGTGATGTTTTACAGGTTGACATCGTGTGAAATCACCTAGTAGTGGTCACTGAAGTGTTTCAGTCCAGTAATAAAGAGGAGGAAAATACTCATTAGAAACAGAAAAAATGAGCAGATGGACAGAACTGCAAATATTATTTCAGTTTCATCTAATTAATTACAGAAGGAGAAAGATTCTCTTAGTACCAGCATTTGCAAATGCTGATGCTGATCTGTGTGTCCCAGAGTACAATCCTCAGAAAGGGCTCCTTTGGACTAATCGCGTCTACAGGATGGACAGAGAACCAGTTTATTTCTCTAAAAGTGGTTTTCTGAATAAATATAAAGCTCCTTATTTTTGGAGACAGCTTCCAAACAACCTTTAAAACACAGCTGTTCTCCGTTCTCGCATCTCTCATCTTTTATTTTATTATTATTATTTCTTTTTTTTGCAAACACTCATTCTATCCTAGCAGGATTTACTTATATCCTGCAGTGGGACAGTAAGCCCCCAAGAGGTATGGGTTTACAGGAACCTGTTATGTCCCATTCTCCAGCTGTGGAAAAGTGATTCTCAGGGAAGGGAAAATGACTTGTCTAAAATCACACAGTGAGATTAATGATAGAGCCAAGCATTGAACATTTAGGCTGTGGTCAGATGATCACTAAGATTGGATTTATGCATTACTGGATCACCTGGCAATACAAATTTGGTGCAGACAGGCATGCATTCCTGTTGAATTATTCACAGCACATCAGATAGTGCTTATGTCAGCTGGTGCCATGAGATAGCCCAGAGTACAATGAATCCCATATGCCATTCATTCTCATCTCTCAAGTGTAGTTTGGGATGATGGCCTGTTGCACTGTGGTAGGAAAGTTAGCTCCTGCATATGAGGCTGTTATTACCACATGAACAGCCCTAGAAAGTCACTGTGTCACAAGAAGGGTGCTGTTTGCATGTCACCACGTGCCAGGGCATCACAGTTTCCAGGATGCAGTAGGTGGCAACATGGATCTGTTGCTGGCTGTGCCCCTGAAAGTGGCCCTTTTCTGCTAGAGGCTGGTGACAGAGATGTGCAGATGTGATGCCCAGGGAATGGTGTTTCACGCTGGGCTGCACGAGCAGGGAAGGGGGAACAGGGGGCATATCTGATTATTTTGCCAAACCTTTTCTCATTGCTGATAAAACAGTACAGTAAGGCCAAGGAATTGCAGCTTCCAGTTCCCTGAAGCATCTGGGTCTGTGAGAACCACTATGACCACCAGCAGAAGATTATACTTCAAATATGTGGAGATCAGCAATATGGGGAGAACTTGTGAAAGGAAATGTTCCCAAATATCTGCTTGCAGCTGTTTCTCAGGAAGATGCCCACCCAACCAGCAATGCTCACTGAACACTGAGGAGAAAGGGACTTTAGCTATGCAGGAGGTGGCAGCTCTGGACTCCTAACATTTGGGTCCCAACCAATTTGGGGCTGAAAAGTCAGTAAGACAGTGCTGAAGTTGAGAATGCTCTTTGCAAGGGCCCCAGCTCGTGATGTGAGCGTGACGTGCAGGAATTTAGAGAGAGTGTTGCTCAACTGAGTATGTATCCTCTCCCTCTGTCCTGATTGCTTACCAACAGCTTGGGTCACTGCAACATTGTGCTGGGGTCATCTCCAGCTGGTCTCAGAAACCTCATGAAGCTTGTGTTCTCTGTACTCCTCAACTGATGCCCTGGAGACAGGACAGCGTGCTGTCATAGTCAACCACTCACGTGATTTGGTGCTTTCAAAAGTATCCCATGCCACACTTACTTCTGAGAATCCTAGTGCACAATGCTTGCATCTAGTTGGGGTTGTCTTTCCAGGGTCTGCCCACTGCAATCTTTAAGCACGCAGTGCCTTACTGATCTGCTGGGCCAGGCCCTGGCTCGGCGTGACTTCAGGCGAGAGGCAGCAAGCTACAGCTTTCAGCATTGACGTGTCCAACCTTGAGACAAAACCAAGGGGATGGGGCTCAATGAAAATAAGATCCTCATCTGTGGAATGTCCTAGAAGACCATGTGTGAGGTCATAGGTTGGAGGAGTGAGGTCATGGTCATCATTGGTGTGGCGGTGGCAAAAATGGCACTGGTAAGGAAAGTATCGAGCATCAGTAAACTTCCAAACTGGTGGAACAGTTTGGATATGGGTTCAGTCTGCTTATCACATCAAGAGACTGTCACTTCAAAGTGCAGGGAACAGGATGTGAGGAAAAAGGGACTGGTGAATGCTCTAGAGACTACAGAGGGATTTGCTAATGAAGTAAGGTGCTCAGCTAATACTCAGTTAAATCATATATTCTCGTAAGTTAAAGTTCAACAATTTATTTATTTTATTTTTTTTTAATAAATGCCAATGATTTGCACTTTTGGTCATCTTGTTTCTGATTAGGGTTTAGGTGCTCTAAAATGGAAATAGCCATAGTATCTAGACATCTCCTTGGCTTCTCTACATAGCTAGGTCATATGTACTCTCCCCAGTTCAGCCAAACTGAGACCTTTGCAACACATTCAAAGATGGTGTGATGCAATTATACCATATATCATTCCTCATGATATCTTGAGTGGTTGAATAGACAGGCAAAGCTTAAGTTATCTATCTTGATCTACAAAGGCATTCTTTACTTAGCAAAGCATTAGCACCCATGTGTATCAGTCTGTAGATATAGTTCATTTCTAGGATGCAATTGTGACTGAAACATTAGAATAGATTGCAACCAGAGATGTAGAGGAGTATGGTCTCTAAGAATCAGCAGTTCATCACATGGGATGCACTGTCGGGCAAGAAATAAGTGTGTAGTCAGATTTACTACTGCAAATACACCTAGAGAAGTTTAAGAAGTTCTCTCTCCCAGCTCTTTGTGACCACTTCTTAATTTTATGATAGACCTGCCAGCATAATTCTGTTTCAGTTCATCCAGCTCAACCTAAACCAGAGACAGAATCATAGAATCATAGAATAGTTTAGGTCTGAAGGGACCTTTAAAGGTCATCTATTCCAACCCCCTGCAATGAGCAGGGACATCTTCAACTAGATCAGGTTGCTCAGAGCCCCGTCCAACCTGACCTTGGATGTTTCCAGGGATGGGGCATCTACAGCCTCTCTGGGCAACCTGTTCCAGTGTTTCACCACCCTCATCATAAAAGATTTCTTCCTTATATGTAGCCTAAATCTACCCTCGTTTAGTTTAAAACGATTACTCCTTGTCCTATCACAACAGACCCTACTAAAAAGTCTGTCCTCATCTTTCTTATAAGCCCCCTTTAATTATCAAAAGGCCACAATAAGATCTCCCCGGAGCCTTCTCTTCTCCAGGCTGAACAGCCCCAACTCTCTCAGCCTGTCCTCACAGGAGATGAAGGTGACTTGAGAAGACCTGGCTGATTAGACATTGAATCTATTAGGATTTACATAATCTGTTCTGGTGGCTCAACTGTGGGTTGGTAACCACCAGCTGAAAAGATGGTAAATGACAACTGGGGACAGTAATGAATAGTTAGAGGTTGTAATATCTTGAAGGCTCCAATTACTGCCATTGCGACTCTGTGACTATGCTGAAGATAGAGTGTGGAAGTGACTCGACTCTGCCAGTGACTAAGCAATTAGCCCCAAAGGCGACATGGCACATTTCTCTGTGCCTCCATTTCCCATCTGCGGAAGCAGAGCAATGCTGCGCATTCACTTTCACTTAGCACATTCTGCTTTGACACTAAGTGCGAGGATTCAACATTAAACAGGAATTTCTCAAGTGCATCATGAGGGAACTAGGCATCCACTGAAATATAACTAAAACGGTAGTTAGAAATTACTGGAGATGAGCCCATGTCCTTGCAGTAACAACAGTTACACTTCATCTCCTTCATATTCTCTTTTTCATATAGAGAGATCAGAAAGACCTTATTTCCACATATTAAGATCACATGGCAGCCTTTTCTTGGAGCAAAATGCCTGCTAAAACATTTTGGTTTATGTAAAGGCACAAAGTGGTATTACCTATGGGGCTCCGGGCTGCAGGGGCCTCCAGGCAAAATACTCTACACACTGAAGAGGAAATGCAGTTACTGAAGTCAAGTTTATGTTTTTTAACCTATTTTTCTTGAGATAACTTTGTCAGATTGTCAAACAAACTCTCCAAAGGGATTTGAGTCACAACCACATTAAACTGGAATCCAATCTTGTTATGCTGGCCTCAGCGAGTGGATATTCCCTCTGAGCAAGCCTGCACTGTATTAAGCTGCCTTCTGTTTCTCCAACCTAAGCTGTGAATGTATAATCATATTTCCTTTTGAAAATGACTTGTTTTTCTTCATTACAGAAACAGGATTGATTTTCCTACAGAGTGTTACACTTGTCGAAGCAGCTATAATCAAATTTCAGTGTAATGTCCCTACACAAGCAATTCCCACAATTAAAACTGGAACCGTTCTGGATACCTGTTGGGTTGGATTCTAATCTTCATATGTATCTGGAATAGGTCCACAGAGAACATGGGCCAAATCCACAGCTTGTGCAAATCAAAGTCACTGGAGTCCCATCTGTGGATACCAACTGTGGATATAACTACCTACTTTCAATGAAGTAAACAGAGTCACTCATTAATACTGATATGACAAAAAGATTGGGACCAATTGGACCAATAAGTCAAATAAATTCCCTTTCACATCAGTGAATGACAGAAGCTACGTAATTTTTTAAATTTTCCAGTGTTCCAAACATTCCCTCATCTAACTGTAAATAAAATTAAGTGGAGGTGGATATGAGGATAGAATTTTTCCAGCAGTTAGCTCATAAGAGGCTTCAGTGGTGCAGGAACCCCCACACCAAGCCATGGTAAGAGTGCACTAGCTCAACAGGCTATATTTTGGGTGCCCAGCCTTGCAATTTAATGGAGACATTTAGGTCAGTCTTGAAGAAAGCATGGGCTAACGCTGCGTCACTTTATATGTGTGACTCAAATGCTGCCTTTGCTGCCTCCTCAGCAAGTCCATGATTTCTCTGAAATCCTGCAGTAAAGCTGCCATGTCTACTTATATGGGATAGGGAGTGCAAGATCTAGGCAGAGTTCATTTAAAAAAAAACAAACCAAAAAACCAAGCAAACAAGCAAACAACAAAACCCAAAACATTTAAAAATACCTTTCTAGGGCTTTACTTTTTCCCAAGTTTCTTCCTCTCCATTGTGATCTGTACCTTTGGAGGCTTTTCTTCTTCCTTTGTCTTCCTCCATCAGAAAAGTCCCAAGTGAATGGACTGTAGTTCAAAGAGATATTTTCAGGATTGCTGAAGAAGTCCCCCTTAACTGACCTGTCCTTGAATATCTGCAAAACAGAAATTAAAATCAAACCCAGCAAAGAGGTGCAAACCTTTCTATAATATTGCTAAAATGATCCTGCAGGTCATCCTCCAGACTTTCAGTATTCATGTGTAGCTCTAGTAAGGGTGTGCCAATTTGTTCAACTTTACCATTCCTGGATAAAACTTCTGAGAGAAGGCAAATGTGGCTGCCTTCCCAAGCACATCATGCCTTTCCCGTGCACCGGTCACCAGTGAGGAGGCCACAACCTTCCTTCAATCGACTGATGCTCATTCACATGCTCTGAGTCTCCCTCTTTTCTCTCTCTCTCTCTCTCTCACACGCACACACCTGCACACTCCTGCAAAATTCTGAGAACCTAAGTTAATAGCAAATTATTAAGAGAAAATGCATTTTAAATATAAAGCTGAATCCCAGGTCCCACTGCCTGGCAGCAGTTAGGTGATCTAAAGCCACCTATAAGCTTGCTCTAAAGGGCAGCTCTGGATTTCCTCCATTACAGGGGGTGAATGTTTAAAGCAATGCAAACAACAGTGCTGCTGAATTTGCAGCTCCACCTATTTTTGAAGGTCAAGCAGTCTGACCTCCTTACCGACATATACCGCTGCATGTGCACACATGTGCACACACACAGAAGTGAGTAAAAATAAACAAAGTATTTGCCAGCATGCCTTTCACTTACATCCACTTAGTATTATCTATTGTAGTCATTCCATTGGAGAACATCATGTTATTAAGGGAGGCCAGCTCTGCTGTGTTAGTCCCCCAGAGGGAACTCACCCATGTGTTAAACATTTTAGTTCTCATAATAGAAGGTTATGCTCTATATTTCAATGACAATTCACTTAGTGTTTACAGATGAGGTACTTGGGAGTGCATCCCAGCAAGCAGTGTTTGCTTTTGATACTGAGAGAGTGGGCAGTAAAATCATGTAGTGCATACTGTTTGTGAGACAGATGTGTCTTGCAGCAGCCAGCAAACCAGATACTCAAGTTCATCTCTGGCACTTAATATGTGCATCAGCCTTGCCCAGTTATGGAGAGACCTGAATGCACTTGACTTCCAGAGGCTGCAAGTAGTTAGGAGAGTGGAGTAGCTGGAGAGCTTCAGAAATGTAGCATCCCTTTACAATTGGGCAAGCAAACTGCTCCTTTCTACACAACAGTCATTCTGAAGGCATCCTGTACCAGAGAAGATGGAAATACCTCAGGCTGTTTCATCTGCTTTAGAAGGGAGAGCAGACTTCTCAAAACCTTGTTGCTGTAAGCAGAGAATATGTAAACACAAAGGAGGGAAAAAAGCAGGGAATTACAGGAGAGAATTACAGATTCCTCATGGAGTCTTTCACCCAATACTCTTCTAAAACAGTCTGGTGTCCTGAAGCGGCATGCACTTCAGAAGAATGTTCCAGTTTTGGTTTCCTTTAAGTAGATTTGACTTTGTCTCATTTAAAGTGAATGTGTTGCTTTGTTGACGTGAAAGTTTTGATGACACACCACCCTAATTGTTCGCTGCTCTAGAGAAGCACAAACCTGCAGCCGATGCTCTATGACATGTTTTTGCGCTTCTCGTTGTTATAGTTTTCCACCAACTGATCATCACAGCAAGTCAACCTGCAAATAAGTACTCCTGAGCACTTTAATGAGGCCCTTATCTCTGGCCAACTTAGGAATACTCATTGGGCTCTCCCCTGTTGAACAGCAGCAACTCCAAATAACCCTCCCATTAAAACAAATGCGCTGCTGTCAGAGATGTCAGGTTGAAGGGGCGGCAGGCTTCTGAAGCTGCTATTGCATCATTCTTTTGCTGGGCCAAGGTACAATGCCTACCGGAGTGATTAGAGCAATTACTCAGCACTGTTTGTCAGTGTCAATCAGATCTGACCAGCATGAATGCAGCCGTGACCTAGACCTGCCTCTCTAGCAAAGCATTATTATTGGTTGTCATCTTCGTCTTCAGTAGCTCTATGCATGTGCGTAAGTTGGAAATGCACTAAGAAAACTTCCTAGCAATTATTTCTCATTCGTTTCTCTCCTTGATGGGCCCCTCCAATCATCTGGTGCATGCTTTCTTCCCCTTTTGTCTTTCTGCCTGTGTTCCTGCTGATATGTACTGTGACTTTCTGCCAACGAGTTAAGCAGGAGTCTCTAATGTCACCCCTTCTCTGTTGTTAGTTAAGCATGAACCAGAGAAGGCTGCTCATTGGGAGCTAACAGAAGGTAGAGAGAAACCCCGGTCTTAGTAAGTCCAGATCTCTATACATCTCCTTTACAGCATTTTCTATGGCAAATGCGATTTAGTATGAATATTTCATATGAGACTGCTTATTAAGATTAAAAAATGCAGATAAAAATGTGTTGCTCAAATTCATGTAAATAAAGTTCTGTGATTTGTTTTTATATGGCTGGAATTAGGATATTGAAGAAGTACATTTGAACCCCCTGACTCAAGCTGCCTGGCCCCTGTACTTGGCTACCCGTTCACACTCCTCATTTCATCTTAAGCTTTGCTTGAGATCTGCAGGAAAGCAAGGACAAGCACATCTTTGCTCTCTACTCTTCTGCTTTCCCTACACAGACAAAAGTATCCAGCTGTGCTGCACCTCTGAACTGCCACATTCTCTCCTCTCTTTTCTTTTTTTCTTATGCACATACAAGAAAGATACTAATCAGTATTATCAAAGAAAGAGCCAAAAGGCATAGAGACATATGTTTCAGGAGGCTAAGATGCCGCAGTGATAGAACTTCAGACAGATGAATGGGTGAGGAAACTTGAGGCTGCCTAGTACTATTCAGTAGCACACCAATACAAACATCCTGCATCCAGATGTGTGAGGGAGGCTATAGGACATAATTTCACACAGGTCATGTCAGTAGAGGTACTTACACTAATTCTATCAGCTGTTAGTGAGGAAAAGAAAAAGCTCATGACAAGAATGTGTGTGTAAACAAGACTTCAAATCTGAGTAAGGGCAAGATCTTAAATGTGCATTACTGTGATTATTGTTACCAAGAAAAATGCCTGCGTTGTTATTTGCAGCTACTGCTAGTAATGAAGGAATAAAGGGGCCTCTGATCACAAATAATCCCAGCAGCAACTTTGTCACATTATTACAGTAATTTCAGTATTGCTCTTAAAAAAATTGTTCAAAGCTATCAGTTAGCAATACAGTATTAAACACAAAATGCTTTGTAATTATTTTTCCAGAAAGTAGCTACATGCTACAGTTTATAATATATACTATGCTCTATGACGGTCTAAGGACCCTGAAGTTTAGACAGTTTCCCAAATACTTTGCTAGAATCAGGAAACTTATCTACCTTACACAGGCCACTGGCAGTGATTCTTTCACACACCCCTTAAACTATCTTTTCTCAGCTTGGCTGAATCAGAAGTTCAGCACTCTGATACTCTTTGGATACCATGGATAAAGGTATTGGAATGCAGGGCACAACAAAGAATATTTCAGCTCTCTGAATTCAGGGATAAAAAACTAGGAAGCTTTGTAGTTTGTCAGATCCTTAAATCCTTTGAAAAGGTTTAAGGATAAAACCCTACAGTTGGCTAGAAAATAATACACATTTGCAATAATAGAGTAAAATTACAAATAGTTGAAGTAAAAAAATGTATTACTAAGATTATACTTAATAAATATCCTTCTTAGCTGATTTAGCATCTCAGCTGCCTGTCAGACTGGCTGAATAGCCTTTACAACGTACCTCAGGGCTGGTACACCCTGGCAAAATCTTAAAGGTATATCTTTTTTCTCACTAGTCAAGGTGGTTGCCAGAGCCATCCAGTGCAACTGTTCTGCACAATCTGTTTCTTCTGTAGCTCAGAAAAGAGTAATTCCTCTTCCTGTTCATTGTCCTTTATTAACAGTAAGGAGGTAATGCAGGGGATCAATTCTTCTCCCTTTTCTTTAAGGTTACCAATTGCTTATCTTAATTGGCAAATTCCTGGCTTCAACTTTAATCTGTCTATTCTTGCAATCTAGGACACAACAGCAAAGCTTTATAAATCTTACAGCATTCGTCAGTAGATGCATCTTATTAAATATAAGTGTAATCAGCCTTTTAACACCAACCTATGAGTTCTAATTAAAAATGAAGGATGAAACCCTGGTTTGGATGTTTTTGATTTGGTAACATCCACATACTTGCTGTTAGTTAAGGTAGGGTCCTTTCACACTTAGAAGGCAAAGCTGGATATTCTGGGAGAAACCAGAAACACTCCAAAACTCTGTCATCTGACTCAGTCTCATGCTGACCATTTGCACCAACTATTGTGACATTTCTTTAGTCTGAGGCAGGAAAAAGAGAATGTTGGTACAGACTTACTTAAGTGTTCTTATAATTTATTACTAGGAAATGCATGGTCATGAAGGCAGTATGGCACACAAAATAACTAAAGTAATTCAAAAGTTCAAAGACTTGAATATATGTATTCTTGAATCAAAGAA
The DNA here is from genome assembly GCF_964188355.1 of Buteo buteo. Taxonomy (NCBI): domain Eukaryota; kingdom Metazoa; phylum Chordata; class Aves; order Accipitriformes; family Accipitridae; genus Buteo; species Buteo buteo. The sequence goes on along the minus strand of NC_134190.1, from coordinate 11,559,303 downwards.
CTGAGTTTAATTACATGGCTGCAAAATGGGTTTTAGTCAGTTAACTTTTCCTCTGCCGTGCAGCCAACAGGTTGCTATGGGGGCATTGCCGCTTCTGCTGCAACTTTTCCTCTCGTAAGAAGAGGTTTGAGAGCATGTGCTGATATCCTTAGAGAATCCACTGAATTTGGTGATTCTCCATGTGGGTGAATACACTGCAGGACCAGACCCTTAATGGAATTTAAGAAACTGGCAAATGCTCTTTCTCACTGTTTGACTACCCTCAAGTTTGGAGATTGTACAGGTGGACACACTTCTGCTGTGGGTGAACGACTTCTGGTATAGACTCTACTTGTGAAACTCAAGGAAACAGTAGAGACTGGTGAAGTCAGTGGAAGTGTTAAGCATACATGGAGGGCACAGCCAGCACATCAGCTGGGTAGATTTTTCAAAATCTTGCACTGTACAAGATTAACTTATCTGTATAAAACAGTAACTAAACAGTAATCACTGTGTGTCCTAATATTTTCCTAAAATGTTCTGGGGTCCTAGGTAATTTGCCTCTCACGTTGGCAGTTCTCCCACTGTGACATGGCTGTGACATGGCTATTAAGTTCAATCAAAGATGGCTTTTACAAATAAAAATCCCTAACAAAACAAGGTTAATACCTCTTAAACTAAACAATTTTCCTAGTGCAATAAGTTCACTACTTGACTGAACTAATGATATAGCATTGCTCTCAACTTAATTATTAGTAAAGCTATGACTGACTGAAACTTTGCCAACATTGGTCTAGGGGAAGAATGGCACATCTTAGTGATTCTGAAAAGTTTTGCAAATGCTGAGGACAAGGCAAAGAAAAAGAAAAGTCAGGTTGTTGGATCTGATTCCACTGCAGCTGATTGCATCTGGCAGTCCATCTCCATCTGAGTTGGTAGCTGTCTGAGTACAGTACAAGGCTGCATCTTTTTGCATCCATTAAAGCTGAATGGATTTAATAAATTCAAGTATCAGCTTTCTTTTTCCTGCTTTTCTGACTTTTCTCTGGTAGGAACTGACTTCTCTTCACAGAGCTGAATCATCGTTATTGTTATTACCTGCTATTTTAATCACAGACAATATGCCCCGTGTCGTACAAGACTAAAATAGTCTCTTTTACCAACAGATTTACAATCCAAAATATGGAAGTTCTGACTACAGCACAACCACTCTTGAGACAGGGACTGGACTTAGCCATCTGGAAGAAATATTTACCAAAAAAGTTAACTAGCAACTAACTAACTAACTTTATCCAAGCCTTGTGAAAAGTTTACACTTTTCTAACCGTGCTTTTGGAACACTTGGGGAACATTAGTGCTATGGACAAGTGCATGGGCTTACCCAGGTTAGTTTCAAATGGTCTAAGGGGTTAGCTGTGGCAGCCTGGAGCCCCACCTGAGTTAGTTACTCTGCTAAGAAGCAGAAGATTAAAGCTTTTATGGGACTGGATTGCACTTATACAAAGCAATGCTCAAGCTGATTAACAGCACAAAATAATTGTTTTATTATTACATGTCAAACTTCTCCCCCTCTTTAGATTAACAGGAATATCAGCAGCACCTGAGATTCAGCAAACCCCCATGATATGCCAAGACAACTGAAAGGCTCCTCTCAAAAAAAAAAAAAAGCCCACCAAAATCACTTGTTGCCTTAGAGCAGACACTGAAATGTGGGAAGATGTGCTGGGGTGGTGATCACACTCCAGCTCAACACTGAGCCAGCTGTACAGAGAAGAAAAGCTATTAACTGGATAGATTTGTGGCCACAGTAAATCTAACAATTTAGATTCAGGCACTAATTCCAGGTCAAAAACTTTTTGGCTATAGGATATAAAGCACTGAGCCAGGATAATCTCACTCCAGCAATTTAAATGTGGTAAAAGTATTTGGATGTATTAATTTCGTACTGCTGGGGTTTCTGCCAAATTACATACTGTCTGCCTGCTTCATTCAAACTTTTGCTTTAAACTAGTGCCTGTTCTCTCTCAGCCTACTACAACATCAACAAAAATTAAAGCTTGCATAAACTCTGTATAATGTACACAGCCTAATTCAACAGAAAAGCAGTCATGTATGTTTAGCATGGGAACTAAATGTGAGGAAATGTTTCCCCTTGGTCCGAAACCAGCCTCATGAATTCTCGCCCTGGTCTAAGCTACATATAATATTAATTACTTACTAATAGTCTGTTCCCATGATTATGGGAAGTGGGTTCCTTTGTGTCTGCTCCTGCTGGGTTCTGATTCCCCGATTCACCTGTGATAACATAGCTGTAGCCAATCCAGGTCTATGAAGTCTGCTCCTGTTATTCCCCTCGCTGTTACATTCAGCTTCTAAAAGCATGTGTGTATCAAGTGAAGATGACTTGTGTAGTAAGTCTAAAACAAAACTAGGAGAATTATAAAGCTTTGGTCTGGTAGTTAAACCAAGGAAATAATTTCAGTTTCTTCTGAAATAATTTTTTCTTCATGTTTTGTTGGAGGGAAAAGATTTTCCCTCTTTGCTTTACTCATGCTGCTTTGGATAGAACAAGATACAGTGAAAGAAAGGAACAATATACTCAGACAGTGTGGAACTAGATCAAGGTGAGTTGCAATATGCAAACTGAGATTTCTACAGCAAGCATTTACTTCTCCTGTAACTTGACTCTTTAAATGTTCTTGATTGATGATTAATACTTCTCTCATACATGAAGAACCTGTCAAAGTTCTAGCTAGATAGTGAATACTGTTGTTTTAAGCTTCGTGTTTTAGGCTGGGTTATTATGTTGCAAACATTCCAGTTTGCCTTTGCATCATGTTTCCAGCATGTAGTTCTGCTATTCCTTACCAAAAATCGAGACCTTGGTTCTGACTGCTTCAGGTCTTCCAGACAGGTGCTATTTCCCCAGTAGCTTAATTACACTCTTCCCTGGAGTGTGTACACAGGAGGCACTCTGCATTTATAATTTAACCCTTCAAAGACATGCAATAGTAAATGACATGACACACAGAGACACTTTGCATAAGATCTTAAACCCAATTATTCTGTTCCTATATAGCATGAAGAATTCAGATCTGGATATAGCAATAAACTCTATACATATTTCATGCCTCAATTTTTGTGTTACTCCCAAAAGATCTTTTGGTTCAGGCCAGTCCTGAATCCCTTTTTCAAGATAGCTTTCTGTTGGGATCACCGAGTCTCTCTCTTTATCTCTCTGTTCTAAGTAAACCTGCTCTGTACCTAGTTGCTGCCTGATTTAAAAAGTCTTTCCCTACAACAAGGATATATTCCTTTCATCATCTCACTTGTCATGTGCTTCCAGTCTTGCTATGTGAGTTTCACACCCAATACTTCTGTTTCCTACAAGAGGTTTTGTATTCTGTAATTCCTACTCTCACAGAAAAATTGTAAGGATTACTTTTCTCACTTCAACCAGTTATTGTTACACAGGGTTTGCATTTCAATAGGAGACCACTGGTGTTCAAAGGGTCATATTTTCTCAAGGCTGGTCAATACATGATACAGCACAGACAGTGTATGGTAGATCCTACTTACTCTGACGTGTTTGATGATAGTGTAATTTCACAGTAAAATTAGAATTCATAAGCTGCAGATAGACAGATTCCCAAACGTGTCACAATTTTGTTTTACAAAGCAAAGACTTACTCCAGAGGCAGTGCTTGTGGGTTCTAATACATTTAACACCACCTCGGTAATGAAGCTAAACATCAATTTGAATTAACAGTTTGAAGATGGAAGTTTTCTCTCAGGAAGAGAGGAAAGGGCTTATGTAGCTTGCCTGAAGTCACCGAGGCAGAGTGCAGAAACACCAGGGTAGAATTGTCTTCTGAGCCCCATTCTTCCATTTTAGCTACTATGGCTTACCTGCTACTCCAGTAGCAATTTAGCAAATTTAGGTCAGACTGTTGTTTCAGCAAAACATAGCTACCCATTAGTGGAATTAATATATAGCTCCAGCTCTCATTTTAACAAGATTTCTGTTAGGAACATGCAGCTTGGTGAACACAGTAAAGCTACCGCAGCAGTGGCTGGGACCGGGTGTTTATTTTAACAATACTTTTCATATTGCTTTTTTGATTTCAAGAAAGGCATATCAAAAAAAACTTCTGAGGTCTTATGCAAGAGCAGGATATATGCAGAAAGTATTTTCTTGTTGTACTGTATAAATAAAAGGATGAAAAACTCTGATGATGAGTGATAGGCTTTTCAAAAAATGACAAGGAGAAAATTGTGCCAAAGTGAATACACAAAAAAGTGCCCCTTAAAAATGACTCTGTCATTACAATTTACCTGTTGACTTGATATGCAGGACCTGAAGGGCACTTGCTATACAAAGTTAAATAGATTTTAAAGTATCTTCTTCTTTGATGTTTTACCAGAGGCTGTTCACAAAAGTAAGGTGTTTTTGCTCAGTATTTTATTTCAGGTCCTTCTAAAATAGGGAGGGGAATGCAAGACCACTGAATGTTCAAATCTTTGATGATGGTTTAAAACTTTCACTTTAGCTGGTGATTACTTGCTTTTCAGCCGGTTGGTTCTGTGGAAAAGTATAACAGACATTTTTTCCAGACAAAATCAATTGCTTTCTAATATAGTTGTATTTACATCTGAGGTGATCCAGCACACCTTGCTAAAGCTTAACCTACAGTTGTGCTTAACATCAAGTATTTCTTCTCACCAATTTCTTAATGAAATTATTGATACAATTTTTACCAGAGTTCAAACTCTCATTGCTTTATGTTGTTATAAGTCACATCTACAGCATCTTTATCATCCACATAGGATGATGACTTGTGGCCAGGCAGCATGTTCAAGTTCTGATAGAGTCTGTCTTCTCCTCCCTGCTTGGGTTCCCCAAAGCTTGGGTGTGAACTAGTATGTGTGCAGTGCTGGCAGTCGGGGCACAAAGACGCTGGTGAGAAACACAGTGCCATCAACTTAACAGCACAGTGTCCTTATAGATACTTTTGGCTTTAACTGCATGGTAGCTTGGATGGTTGGGGACAGAGAATTCTCCAGTTCCACTTAAGGCATAGTTAATTAAAATACTGGCTTTTTTTTTTGGTTGATATTGTCGACTACGAGCAATGCACATGGATTTCTCCCTGGCAAGCAAGTCCTTCCTCTTTTGACCATCTTATTGCTGTTATCATTCTTACCATCATCATTAGGCTTTTGCTTTTGAAATGGTGCTATGTGGATTAACAGATCATTTATAACTAAATTATGCAAGACATGTCTGTGTGACAGTGCACTCTGTAACTGAAAAAGGCAATAGAGTCCAATTCTCTGAGCTTGACAGTATTTTACATGTCAGTGCAAAGTAAGCTAAACTATTCCCAATTTTGTTACCGTGCTGTTATCACTGGTGTAACTACCTGCAACCATTATTTAGGGCCAGTATGAAGCATTGTCATACACATGGCCTCTGAATTGAAAATCAGCACTGTCTCTAAAAAAACTTTGCTTGACATAAATTTAAATCAGATTTCCACAGAAGCTTAACCTGCACATTTTTAAATGTCAGGAAACTTAAAAAATCTTGGTGCACAGACCCTCATAGCATCCTAATCAGATAGCTTCTCCAAGATGGGTGGCAGAAAATACCTACATCTGTAAATGGCAATATTCCTGTTTTACAGAAGGACAAATCTGCATTCAAACAGTGACTGAGTCAAATATGGTGACAAAGGAAATCTGCAGCAGAGGTACTAAGAGAACTCAGATCTCCTGTATTCAGTCCTGCGTTTTATCTGTCCAAAGATTTCCTCATTTCTGTACAGCCAGCATTCTGGAAATTCCTGTGATCATTATTGCCCTGCTTTGATCATATAAAATACCATGACACTTGTTGGGAATAGCTCCATAACAGGTTTCTTTTAGTGTTTTCTACCAAGTAGAGGAGAACAGACATCTAGCGGAGACTATCTTTACTTTGGGCAAGGAAAGTGAAAATACTTGGCCTTGATTAATTTGGTACTTGCTGCTCATTTCCCAGTCCTGGTATTAGTGGGGGTCTTTGTCAATTCATTCCAAATCTGTAGTCACATAATAAGAACAGCAGCAGTATCAGGGCAGGGCATTAATTGTAGATGGGATATATAGTTAGTACCACCCTCAGTAGGTAAAAGAGTATGTGGTGATAACTTATAGTAGGAGATGACTGAGCACTGGGAGTAATTTATGCACTGGTTTGATGCTGCAGTTAGTAATCAAAATATTCAGAACATACCTGATGTGCTTGAAACAAACATAATTAGATTACCTTTATCTCATTAATAAATATATGCCTGCATGATGCACATCCATAAAACAAACCACAGCATTCTAGGGGACATATCCTGATAGGAAAAGCTTTAGAGTTATTTATTTTAAAATAAATAAATAAGGTCTCCTGCATATTAGTGTAGCTTATTTAGCTCAGCACTTCAACTGGTTGTTTGCCATGTCATGCTGATCTAGGACTGTTCTTTTATCAATTCTAAAGCTTTTGACATCCTGCATTCAAGATCACTTTGGATTAGTAAAGATTCAGGTCCCTAAACTTTTGATTATTTGTGACACCTTTGTTCATTTGGTCCACAAGCATGTACCAATGGATCATTTTATTTAAATTAAAAAATTCACTTCTTCTCCATCATCTTTAGGTTTATCTTTCGTCCCCCATCCCCACGCTAGAAATACACACACATAAGCACACATGTAGCCAGTAGGACTTATAGTCACACATCCACAGTGACACGATTCAATATCACTAACTGTAACAGGAGCAGAACAGCAACGCTCAGGTCCCTAAGTGGATGTGGCATTGTTTAAGCCTCAGGCATACAAATTAAAGCACCTACTAGCTGGCATAATTTGCTTGGTCAAATATCAAGACAATTCTTCCACTAGCTCTATTCTAAGAATAAACCCCAAACTTTAAAACCGGCCTCTGCTTTCTTCTATTCCATGTATCCTGGAGCAGATTTGAACACTGCAGAATACTTGCTGGTATTGGAAATAAACTGGCACTGGAAAATAAACAAAGCGTAACAGTAGCAAATCACAGAGGCCATGACAAACTTCAGGCATAAGGACTTCTTCACTGCTCAGAAAAGACCATCCTTGGCGAAAAAAAAGAAAAAAAATTGCCCAAGTAAACTTGGTCAAAAGTTACTGATGTAAAAAAAATGCTGTAGGGCCTTTAAAAAGCAGCTTTCTTATTGCAGTACAATTAGATAACTAACACGGCAGTTGAAATTCAGTGAGATTTGGTACTTAACTCCCTTAAGTTGGCTTTTCCTTAAGCATCTGCTATTCCCATTACCCAGGAATTTCAGTCTTTCTAATTACAAACCTAATTTATTACAGCATAGAATCGTTTAGGTTGGAAAAGACCTTCAAGATCATCGAGTCCAACCATCATCCATGCCCACTAAACCATGTTCTGGAATCATTATTCAGGTTTCCCCTTATTCAGTTAATTTTTTGAACTGCAAAACATAGGCCTTTTGCTAGCCAGAACTGTCCACCAGAGTAATACAAGCATTTACTCAGGTTGGTTTATACATTTGTTACTTGGATACATTGCTTATTCTCTCAGCTACACACAGAAGTGGTGACTCTGGCAAGTATCCCCTGGAAGAGGTGGATCAGTTAAAATGTAAGGATCCTGTTTTAATTAGCTATTATCTCTAATCCCAGTCAATATTATTGGTATTTGACTTCCCAGACAAGAGCAATGCAATCAGTTGTTCAGCTGCGCTTCTCACTCCAGCTGGTACATACAGTCATGTACAGTCAATGACATCCACGCCGAGTCCCTTCAAGCCACTCGTTATAATAAAATGTTGGATAAGCCACCTATTTGCCATTATCAGGTAAAGGTTGGGAGGACACTCCAGCAAGACACCAGTTTTATGATTGATTGTTTCTCAGAGAAGAAATGTGGTAAATTAAAGTTGAGCTGAATCCTAAGTTGCTTACTAAGTTTCCTCTGTTTTTCCAGTTAAGTTGTGACCGAACTCAATAGGAGTTTGCTTTGTAAACACCAAAGGCCAGACTTTTAAATGTATTTGAACAGCCAAAATAGAATTCAGTTAGGCTACAGATGCACAGGGTATAAAATAATCTAGAAAAACTGAGGAAAAACTGCTGAAATAATAACTCAGCAATTGTGCCATTGTTGACATTGTCTTTTTTGTTGTTTTCTCCCTTGTGCATAGGATCCTGAGAGCTTTGTTCTCAGACACATTTCTTCCAATGTGACCACAGCTGAGCAACTGAGATACTTTGGAAAACTTTCTTGTAGTTTTATTGCAATGTTTTCTTCATAAGAAGATGAGGAGACTGTTTCAAGAGGCTGTTTTGTTGCATTTAACATTTTAAAGTTTATTCTAGTCCATATCATAAACATCAGGACGATGCTAAAGCTGATAGCACAGTCTGCTAAACAAAATAGGTAACTTCTAGAAAAATTCCTGTGTTGTGGCAAGGGCTGAAACTATATATCCTCCATGATCTTCAACTTCAGGATTGTCATTATCCTTTACCCTTCATGGGTCATGTCAGTTCAGAGCTCTCTTTTTCTGGCTTCCTCCACAACCTGAAACCTTTTTCAAATCTCTCTGCCAAAAATTTCCTGTCCTGACCAACATTAAAAATTACACATGTTGCAACAGATTTCTAAAATTCTTCCTGTGTCTCAACCCAGTAAGATCAACATGTTGTTGGATTAGTATAAATACAGGGTCTTTTGCTAGGAAGAGTTGACAGCCTAGTGGGCAAGACAGAAACAGGGGCAGAGAGAGGTGAAGAGATTTGCTCAGGCTCATCCAGCAGGTCAGGAGCAGAGGTAGGAGCTGCACTCCTGGTCCCTGTCCACATCCACAAGCAAGCTCAGCATCCCATCCCCCAGCATACAGGGCTGGGAAGGAGGAGATGAAAGTGTCACAAGGAACCTGAACGACACAAGACCAGAGGTTTAGAAGTAGAAACCGTTTTCAAGTTGCTAGCTCTAAAAATCCAAGTCCCCTGTATCTCCTCATGTGGCTCCTCAGAGTCCTGAGAGAAGGTCTATTTCCCAGTTCTGCCAGTTTTCCTCAGTACTGAAGAGATGTTGCCTCTCAGCTGCTCTAATCTTTGGCCTCTCCCACGCAGAGGTTAACGAAGTGCCCTACTGTGGGACACGGGTAAGTGTCCACTGGGAAACTGCAGAAATGAATAAATTCATTTCAAATATGCTAAACCAGAATGACATGAATTCAGATCAGGTTTCACCTCCACTCTCCTCATAGACTATCATACACACCAAAATAAAATAGACAATATGTGTAACATCGTAAACTCACTTCATTGTGAGCTGGCTACATAATTAACTGCGAAAAAAGGCATATTGCTTTGGTCTACTTAAAATAAGGATTTGACAGGCTGATTGCAGAACATTTTTTATCTTTTGGCAATACTTCTCAGCTTTTCCAACCCAAACCATTCTATGATTCTATGATTATTTTACTTGATAGAGTGGAGCAGTTTGTCATATCGTTTATACAAGCAACACCATACAAAGGGAAATTATGTTTTCTTGTTTCTGTACAATGGTAATTTTTGAAAGCAAGAAGAGTTATTTAAGTGACTAAATGTGAGTATGTGACAGAGCCTGGCATCAGATTCCTGATCTTAAAATCTCAAACCAATTTTTCAAAATTAATTTCAGAGACGCCTGTCACACATAGTTGTAAGCCAAGCAGAGCAGCTTTTCACTGAAAGAATGGCCTTTAGTTTGTGAAGAGGTGATCTGGAAGCTCTGAGTCACAGGGGGAGCACTACCCTGCAATTCAATATTATGTTTCAAGTTTAGAAAAAACACCAGAAACTTTTGTGTTGTAAAGTTGCTTTTTGTGAAAGTAGAGAAATTATGTTCAAAATACTAATAAATTTCTAATATATGTAGAGAAAAAAAAAAGGCAACTCATGGAACACAATTAAGAAAATATTACATTTCATGGAAGCAGAACATGTTAAAATACATTTTCCCCACTTCAGCAACAAGCCATTTTTTCCTCCTAATTGCAGCATATGATTTTTCCTCTATTGTGTTATTGTTACTATTCCTTTCCCATATAAACATAAGAGTCATAATCCAGAGCTCCCTATACTGTACAAAAATAGAGCATAATGGTGGCCCAAGATCCAAGTAATTTTGAAGCCATGTCATCACGGCCAGGAAAGACTGAAATACATTGTTAAATTTTCACTGCACCACTTTGAAGTGTTAAGTAAACTCCTGCTATTTATCAACCTGTCTGTTAGTTTCATGAGTTGTTTACCTTCTGAAAGGTAAATTGTGATCTACAGGAGCAGAGACTGCCTTCTTTATATAGAGATTAGCACAATATATGCCCCAGTCCCTTCCAAACTGCATGTTTGGAAGTTTTGCTAATATAAAAGTACACTTTTAATATTAAAACACACAGTATGTTGATAGTAACTGTTTCACCTTCTGTTTCAACTAAACAACAATATTTAGTCCTGAAACAGGAAAAAACCCAAGCAATCCAACTGAAAATAGTTCACTTCCAGCTTTTAATGAAATTCAAAAATATCTGAAACACATATTGGGGTCTGAGTTATCTCTCTTTGTGACCAACTTGGGGTTAATTTTTTATATTTTTCCCATTTTCTAACCTTGACTGATGTTTTATAAACATGTGGTTTACAAAATATTACGGATAGAAGATGCATTGGATAAATTAAGCAATATTTAGTTTATTTCTATTCTTTTGGGCTTATCTTCATTAAAGTAATATCTCTTTTTATGTGTGGTCAGGGAACTTTTTGATGAAACCCTATCTGATAAGTCAAGCTTTCCCAAACAAACCCCAGCTGAATTCACCCTTCTTCCCCAAACCAGAATTTGCTCCTTGGCATGAAATCCAAGACTGAAATGCTGATAAAGATTCCCAGTGAAATCTTCCAAACATTCTTCATAATATAATGTGTGATATAGTGACAAGCTATAAGTTTCCCTGGCACTGAGATTGAAAATGGACATGTTAAGTATAAATCTTTGTGGAAGTTTCAGTAATTTTTAATAATTTGTTCTTTTGTGGCATTCATATGTGAATGATATATTTGTCCTAGAGCAATGCGAATTCATTTCCCCACATCTATAATATCTGCAGTAAGCTAAATTAAAAATACATTTGTACTTGTACAGTTAAATGATCATATTTAATGAAATGTCGGAGATGAATCTTAGCAAATAGTCAGGAAATTATTTCAGAAAGAGCAGCATTTCATTACTGGCAGTCAGGGAAAAGCAAAGAGATTAAACAAACGGTTTACTACTCCAAGATCGCAGAGGAGGTGGGGGCAGTTCTGGGCAGGGGGTGGCTGTGGATATCAGACCTCCGCAGGGATTTTCACCGACGAGCGAGGAAGCGTTTCCACCGCACGAGGCTGGCACGGCTAATGCTTGACGATGAGAAAGAGCTGTCGACACCTGGGCCTGAAGAGGCGATGGGTGTTGCATGGGTGCTGATTTTGGGTGCTGGGAAGCACGAAGGCGGCTGCGTAGTGCTCGGTCCTTCCCGCTGGCTGCTGCCATGGGTGCTGGTCCAAGGGAGCCTGTCGGCTCTCTGCCGGAGCTGCACCCCCAGACTGGGTGAGCAGGTCTGGGTAAATAGGAGAGCGACGGAATGAAAGCGGGGTCTGACAAGGTCAAGGGAATGGGGAGTGGGAGAGGGACTGCTCAGGGGCAAAGGAAGACCGGGCAAATTGGTTTTTGCTGGGAACATTACAGCAGTAAGAAAGAGTTGAAAGGTGAAGTGTGGGACCCAGTTTTTAAAGCCATCTAGCTACTTTAGTTCCATGAGAATTAGGACCCTGTTGAACCCTCCCCTGGGGAGCTATTGGCATCTTTCACCGATCGTGTAACTTTAAAGACATCTGTCCTCCAGCCCAGCAGGGAAACCTCTCTGCCTGGGAGCGCAGTCGCCCTTGGCTCCCTGGTTCATTGACGGAGAGCCGCTCATAGAAGAGGCTCAGGTCTCAGGTAGGCTAGCCTGGCCTCTGCAGGGCTTCGTTTTTGTCTGTTGTCTGTGTAAGGAACAGACAGCGGAGAGGAACCTGGCTTAGCTGTGCTTCAGCTGGTTGGGCTGTGAATCCAGCACTCCGTCCCTCTACCCGTGTTTGTAAACTGGGAACACTTCCCATGCTTCTCTCCCACCCTCCATCTCTTTGGATTATTTAAATTACAAGATCTTCAGGCTACAGACCATCACAGACCAAATCAGGTCCGTGTGGAAGATCCGGCCTAACAAATCTCTCTGTGCTACTGTAAAATGACTGCTACTAATGCATGACACAAAATAAATCAACACCTATCAATAGGATCAACATTTTAACTAATTAATTTTCCCAAGTTCTATAAGAATTCCTGTGGGAGGACTGAACTCATCTGAATATCAGAATTAAATTCTAAACTAAAGGTACAAATATAATGAGAGATTATAGAAATGACAGAAAATGTGCTGATATTCTGAATTCTGCAGGCAATAAAGGTGAAAGAAGATGTAGGCATGAAAACTCTTTCTTGGCAAAAATTCTACATCACAAGAAAAATTTTCAGGGACACGAAATAAATGAAATGTCTGAACTGCAGCATTTAATTATTAATCAAGAGTAGTATATGCACATACACACATATATGTACGCATAGCTGACAGCGCAAAGGTGATAAGGCTGTGAAGACCCAGGCAGTTTCAAGTCTTACCCATCCAAGCATGCATACCTATAGGCTGCCATTCCTTCCTTTCTGATTTCCACCCTGTCTCGGGCCCTTCAACCACAATGTCTTTATGAAAGAGACCTGAGGTTCTTGCACCCCACTCTCCCTTTGTTTTTCTTTTGCCTGCTTTTATAACAATAGCAAATTAAGAAAGTAGACAATGTAAGTTACAGTTTAGTTTGTACATCTGTGCCCATATTATGTTTAAAATAAACATCTGAGTGCAGCAACCGGCATAGAGGAATTTACTTGAGATTCTGATTTGCAAAGTGGAAAGAAAAGCCTGCTGGATTAGTTAAGCAATTAATCAGGTGTGCAAAGCCATCTGAATTCTCTGAACGACACATTGTAGAAGAACTCAGATCATGCATACAAAATTGAATCATGGAAAAATGGTTGAGGCACATCAGGTCTGAATGAGGAGAGTGTCAATCACGTCTATTTGTCAAGGTCCTTTGTGATGTGAGTCATCAACCTTAAGGAGAGACAAAGGATCTGTGTAGGCATCAGCATCATTCTCATATCTGCTCTGATTACCTTCAGGGTTATACATATAGACTTGCCACATATTTCTAGAAAGGTTCTTATTTTTGAAATAATCTCTTTTCTCATTTGGGTTCCTTTTTGCTGTTTTTGTTGTTGCTGCTCTTCAGGGAACCATTTTAGGCAGCAAATGCTGTCTTTAGTGCCCTGTCTTGTGAAGTGCCCACAGTGCCACTGGGCAGGCTGAGGAAAGTGGGAGAGAAAGACTGGAAGCAGGTTCAAAACACAGCTGCAAAATTTAGTCCACCATAACTTGTCACTGTTTTTTGTTACTAAGCCTGAGGTCTGAGGAGACAAGAGAGGGCTTTGTACACAGGAAAGCTGTTAATACTCTCTTGTTCCTTATGATTTGGGGTTGGGAACTTACAGAGTAGATTCTTCAACAAGATTTTTTCTTCCAATTGCTGCAAAATAGATATTCACCTACTAATCACTGCAACACAGAATGATACTGCTAAAACAGCATCAAACTGTCACCTTTCAATTCCACTGAATTCTGTTTGGATAAAGATGTGCTTCAAACCTATTTTACACTTGCAAATAAAACTGGGCAGATTATGCCACATCAGTACAATTTATTTACACATCAATGTTTAGACATCAATACAATTTGGGTTTTTTTGGTACCACGTTATAAAAGGAGGTTATGCAAAATAAATGCAAACTACAAACTACATGCCTAAATTCATAGGAATCCTGAGTCCATTTCCAGAGTCTAAATATCCCAGGTGAAAACAAAAATAGACATACAAGAAAAACACAATTTCTTAAGTAGCAAATTTGCCTGGTTACTTCTGGTTTTAATAATACTCAGTGAAACAGCTGAGGTGTGCAATAAAGTTTTAAGCTTCAAGTTCTGATTCAGCAAATCACTTAATCATCTGCATACATTTAATCAGGTATTCTTAAATGTGTTACTAAACTGACTCATTAATGCTGCTTATATTTGCTTCTCCCATCCTACTGTCCAATCCCTACTAATCCTCTACTTTACTGTGTATTCACTTTCCCTTAGCTTCTGTTTCTTTAGACTTCTTAATCAGAAAAACATGGAGACACCTGAAGTATCAGGAGCAGCACAGCA